>NC_045545.1:52890214-53197714 GCF_009769535.1 Thamnophis elegans
ACAACGAAGCAATCAAAAAAGAAGAAATAGTTGCTGTTGAGTGTACAAATACTGTGAATAACAATAAGGGGTTATAAATTACGAGGACTTGTACTTCATTATAGGTATTAACAGAAGAATCAGAATGATTTAGGGAATCAAGATCCAGGGAAACAGCACTGCCTCTCCCTCATAAAGGAAAACAGTTCTATGAAAGAGCAAACAATTATATCAAGCTTCTTATATCCCAGCATTGATTTTTTTCCCTTCATGTATTCACAAGAAAGAGCATTAAAGGATAACTTAATAATAATAATCTTAGCTTTCCTAAACAAAAATCCACCAGAATAGAATAGCATTAGTGTGTCTCTAGTTAGTAAAGGCCAGTAATTTATCTGAAGTTTATCAGAGCAAAAGTTTGCTACTTGAAAGGACATTCATTGAAGTTTATGGCTACCGGGTTTTAGCTTTAGGACAGAACTGGCATCAAGGACTTTAATCACAGTCTTTCAAACTATTGTAAGATTCATTTATTTGATTTCTATAACTGTGTATCACAAGTCACTCTGGGAGGTGTATGTCATAGAACATCAAAACAGATTAAAAACAATTAAAACAATGCAAATCAAATATATAGGGAACCAAGTAGAACTGTAACATGGATGTTAATATAGGTAAGCACTTTGGTCCTTGACACACCTGGGGCGACAACCAAGTCTTCATGGTCTTATTCTAATGCTGAATTTATATTTTACCGACAAAGAAATAAAGAGACACTATGTCAGTAAAATACAAATTCAACACAAAAATAGTTAGTTGAGAAAGTGACTGCCTGAGAAGGTTACTGGATTGGGATTGAAAGGCGAAAGTGGAAGCAGGTTGCCCTGATAGACTGGTCTCACTGGAAAAACCTCTAATTAAGATGCATTTTTTTGGTATTGAAAATGTAATGATTTCTAAATGGCCATCTATGAACACAAATTAATCAAAGGATCATAGAGTTGGAGTGACCGTCATCTGGTCTAACTCCTTACTCAGTGCAGGATCTCCCAGAGCAGGGTTTTTCAAACTAAAGGAGGAAAAAGTTCATTCAAACACATCCAATTTTCTAACGCTTTGCTTCTTGATCAGGAGCTATAAGATTTTTTAAAAAAAAAAATTTCACAGGCTGATCATATTTGAAAACTCCTGCCCTAAAGCAAATTCTCTGCCTGATGGAGAACTCACACTTCATTTGGCAGCCTGTTCTACCGTTAACACATTTGTTCTGGTCCTGCCCTCTAAGGCCAGACAGTGCCGAAGTCCGCTCCCTTTTCTATGTGACAGCCCTTCAGATATTAAAATGTAAGATATGCAGATCTTTAAAATTAACAAGTGCAAAACTCCTTGTGCTTTTGGAAAGATATGCATTCTTCCTTTATTGAGTGTGGGTAAAGCATTATTAATACTAAAAGCACATTCTCACAACATTTTTATTTTTCATTTAAATATGGCCTCCTCCTCCTCATTCCTTGGGTCATAATGGAGTCTTTGCTTCTCTCATTTAAAAAGTAAATCCTGAAACCCAAAGAACTAATGAGGTTTCCTTCAGCATTGTTATCCCTGTATCCTTTATCATGGATAGGGAAGGTATGGCCCTCCAGATGATGCGATAAAACTCCTACCAGTCCCACCCAGCACAGACAAAGTTGAAGCACATTAGTTGATGTGGCAGAGGTGGTGATTTGTTATATTTGACTTCCCGACTTTTCTCAAGAACTTAAGGCAGCTTGTAAGGGAATGTCCCTTCATTTCTACCTGCTGCTACTCCCTGTGATATTGGCTGGCCCAAATACACAAATGAGCATCCATAACTGGGGGTTAACTAGAACTTGGGAATTCCCAGTCCTAATCTGACATCTTAATTGCTACTTTGCATTACTGTGTAAACAACCTATGAAGTAGAATAGATTCCTCATTCCTCCCTTTGAAAAGCTGGAACTCTACGCCAATAATTTTGGAGTGCACTAACATTAATCAAAGATACTCTGTTTTGAAAGTCATGCAACATAATCCTCACCAACACCTGAATCAAACTCAGCACAAAATTTCCACAAATCAGTTATTGTATATCTCTGGAAAGAGGAATTTAAATTAAGCCCAGTAGGGGTGCTTGTACAACAGCAGACTGTGGACATAGTGTCATTATAACTTCCTCTTGTCTGAATTTAGGTCATAAAAACCATAGCTGTAGCAGGAAACTCACTTGTAGAATAACACTATCGGGCTGGTTAAAGTTGGGAGCGCTTGATCTGGCACTAGAAGGACCTTGAGTTGCAGGCCACAAACCTAGGAGTTTCCTTCCGCAAGTCAGGACTCTGTGAAGAAAAGAAAAGAAAAACAGAAGCAAAGTCACTGATGGCAAATTCAGATCCTGTATAAAGCACAATATTAATTTAGAAGAGGAAGCAATTCCAACAGAATCTACCCGAGCAAACTCAAGCTGCTTGGTTATCCTGACAATATCAATGTCACTGTTCAAAATGCTCATTAAAGCATTTTCTTTGAAATAGACTTTTAATCCAACTTTGTTGAGCATAATTATTACTTGCAGGTGTAGATGACCAATATTTATTTGTTTACTTAGAATCATGGAAATGGAACCCAAATGAAGAATTTCTAGAAAATAGTGGTCCAGTCTTTGTTGAACATATTCAGCTGAGGAAAGCTCTCCATTCTCTTGGTAATTTGGTTCCACTATTGAACCATTTTTACCACAAGAAAGATTTTCCTAACATTTAACAAGTTTTTTCAATTCTGTAAATTGACAGGTACTGTTTCCCCGAAAATAAGACAGGGTCCTATTTTTTTTTATTTTTTTTTGAGCCCTGAAATAAGCGCTTGGCCTTATTTTCAGAGAGGTCTTACTATTTTTGAGGTGCAGGAGGTGGTTGCATGGTCACCTCATGACTGCTGTTGTGTTGCAATATTTTCGGGGAGGGCTTAATTTAGTCCATGCACTCAAAAGCCCGACTGGGCTTATTATCCAGGGAGGTCTTATTTTCAGAGAAACAGAGTATTTTTGTCTTGATTTTGTATTATACAGGACAAAATCTAAAAATAATCTTGGATTACTTTTGCAGCAAAAAACATACAGGGGAATGTTGGCTGCTATATTTATATATCTTGGGTAACCACACAGTCATTTGAGCCATCCTAACCAGCTTTCTCTGGGCCACTGTTTCTTCTCTGAAGGGATAGAATAGATTAGAAGTAGGTAACTTGATGCCTGTAGGAACTAACATGCCCCCCAAACGTTTTTCTACAACTCATCAGGCTTCTTGAAACATCTGATTTTGTAAAACATTTTTAAAAGAGAAAATAACTAGGAAAATGTCCTATTTCTCTGAGGACTATCTCTTGAAAATTATAAATAGAGCATATGGTAAAAGGGGCTAGTTCAGTAAAGTATTGTTTTAGGAATGACCATCCCAACCACTATGGCTATTTTGTGGATAGGCAAGTCTCTCTTGACAATCTTTTCATGGATACATACTCCAATTCCTTATGGGTCCCCATATCTGTGGCTTAGGTGTTAAGCAACAAAAGGCTAACAATTAATAGGAACCATTGGATCATTTATTATTTGAAAGTTTGATTCAATGATTCAATTAAAAATAAAGTATTCAATCATGTCCTTTTGGCCTTGCAATTTTTCCCTTCATATCAATGTATCTAATGAATATATAGTATATGGATATCTGTATACAGTATGCATTCACCTGCCAATTTAAGTGCATATTTTGGGGAATGAGTTGAACTCTAATTGATGAGAGTTATTCAGATTCCTTTTCTATGCTTGTTATAATAGAGTAATACAGTGAACTCCTTGGAATTCATCTCAAATGTTCTGAAAAGCTGCATTGTTTATCCTCAGTGGAGTTCACTATTCCTCCCACAGAAGTAATAGGAGCAGGCACACTTACTGTCGAAAGTTGAAAAGAGGAGTAGTGACCCAACCCAGAGCTTCTGGGGTGCGGCGCTGCTTGTTTGTCTCCGAAGAACTCCCAGGAGGTGGGAGTGGAATAGCAAAGAGCGTGGCTGTCAGAAGAGTCTCCCGTGGCAGACGATTCATTTGAACTGGGAAACATATCCTGAAAGAGATTACAATAAATTAGCTTAAAATTATACCATAGATTCACATTATATTTTTTAAAGCAATGTTCAATTGAATTTCCACTACAGAATTTCTATCACAGAAAATAATTATCTCACTAGCTACTCACAGGACTGGGGAACCTATGGTCCTCCAGTTGCTGCTGAATTAAAATTCACGGTAAATTTGGCCATCCTAGAAGGGGTTTCATGAAGCTATAGTTCAGCAGTTTCTCAAGAATCACAGATTCCACACCTGTGATTTCCATTTTACTATGCTGATATGTAGCCGATATTTAAAATAGAGCATATAAAAGACCTCTTTCATAACAATCACAGTTCAATCAAAATATTCAGTTTTGTTTCTTATAGCATCAACCTTGTGAATTCTCAAGTTTCTTCTTTCCACTATGTATTCAAAATGGAAAGTGATTAGTGTGTGTGTTTCTGTGTGTGTGTATACAAATACAGGTGTGTATCTGTGTAATCATGTGTATATGTGTGTTATGTATATGTATGGGTTGATATATACTTTCTTTTGAGAGCAGGCAACAGAATTTCATTTTTAATGGGTTCCAGTGTGTTCAAGGTAAAAATGACAATAAAGGTTATCTATTTTATCTTAATCTAATCTTTTATCTGTAATTCATCTCTGCTAGGTTTATGTTCTCCCTTGGCTTCATTCCTTTCTTCATTCAGTGGCCATTGCCTTAGACCAAATATATGGCAAATAAAATTCATTACTTAAATCTGGATCCTTATAAACATGAGAGGACATGAATAAATGCCATATTATCTATCTTGTCTAGCCTCACTTGAACTCAGTAACCTTTATTGTTATTCCTTGTGTTTCAAAGCGTAAGTAACACCTCAACTAAAATGCAATAAATCAATTAGCACTGGAGATAAAATAATCGTGTAGAGGTGTCAGATCATAGTATTTTTAGCTGGCTGGATTTCAGTGCAACATACAGTATATCTGACAAATTAGACTTTTGTGGACTAGGTTGTGTTCTAATTTTATTATCTTTCTTGTGATTCTAAAGATCATTGTTTGGTGAAAATGCTGAGAATGTTCAGCATTTCCTGGATATAAAGAAAATAGTTAAACTGCATGTTAGCTAGCAGGTGCCAACAGTAAAGACGTGACAATTGCAAGCAAGTGCTAAGGCAATATGGTCTTCCTTTTAGCAAGCCTTCTAAAACAAGTACTTGTAATTTTCCTTTTCATTTCTCACAGTATCCCCCAGTTTAACATTGTTCTGGAACTTATTCTCCACTGGGTATGTTGCTTAGAGAAATTTGGGTGTTAAGAGGTTTCTAATCTTGGGGGCACTCAGGCTGAGGAAGGCTGCTTTGGGACAATGCAACATATTAAATGGCAGACTGAATTGGATAGGCAGGTATCGCAAAAGATGAACACGCATGCATGTGAAGTAACCTTCATAAACTTGCATGAAAAGCTTTCTCAAGCCAGCTTTCTCAAAATTTAAGTTTGTAATCAATGTCCTACAGCCTAAAATTGTGACAAATTCTTCTTTCCCCCTTTCATTATGTTTTGTGTTAGTTAACTATAATTTTTGTTTTAACATACTTAATGTATTAATGCATTTAATCTCTTTATCAAAGAAGGAAAGGAAAAATAAGGCAGAGGTCTGGGACATGCCCCCCCTCAGCCTTCAAATTATATTGATTCTTTGCTAAAACAAGAATATTTCTGGAAAATAGCTGCTGCCAAAAAGAAATAGGTCACGCTGAAAAACTATCACTGCTCTAACACCAGTATCTCATCTAAGCTTCTGCTGCACAGAATGGAATAGGGTAGGGTGTGGGGAGCGAGTGCAGAAAACATGGTAAGGCAACATGAATCCTTGGCTGAAATCACTCTGTTCTGGCAGAAGGAAAAAGTTAGTTCTTCATACGGAAAAAGGCAAACAAGAAAAGAAGATTTTTAATATTTAGAGTTTTTTTTCTTGAGGCTCAGAAACAAAAGGCTAAATTACTAGGAAAGAAAAAGGTTTGTTCTCCTCTAGAGACAACAATACATAGTGCAATGTTTATGAGAAAGGATTAGCAACTAGAGATTTCTAATACGCATACTAGAATTTATAATTGTAGGACATAGAATCTTATATAAAGAGCTGAATGGCTGCCTAGCCATTGAAATAAACATGACAATTATCCTCACACTTCACTAACTATTTTGTTATTCAAAAATACAGTTTAGCAGGATGAAAGTGTTGAAAGCTTTACTTTGCCTTTTCTCAATGCTATTATAATTTTACAGGAACTGAATGAATTAAAGGAAGTAATTTGATCACAGCCAGTTCCACAGCTGAATCAGGAGTTAATTTAAGGTTGTGCAAGTTAAGCATTCAACATTATAGCAAATGAACAACTGCGGTATTTAAATTTTAAAAAAAAGATTGTGCTGGTAATCACTAAGACATCAAGTTGAGAATCACATTCCCAAACATTTTAAAAGGTGAAAAAAATGCAGAAAATACCACTGCTTTTGCTTAAAAGTCCTGCCTTCAATAGCTGACAAGTGGTTATTAATGCTGAGAAAATGACATGTAGCATATGCTTAGAAATAAATTTATTAAGTGAGCTCTGACATACAAAATGGATTTTGGTGCTAAACTCCACTGAAGCGAATTCAGACAGGAGGGAATCACCACTACAAAAAACCTCCACATAAGTCCTCTCTATGCCAAATTTCCATCTGGAGGTTTCTGGGCTGGATTAAGGGGGGAAGGGCTCACTAACCTTCTTCCAAAGTTTCCATTCCTCCATTCTATACAGCTACTTTCCAACTGAATCCTAGGCTGATCCTGTAGCATAAGCAGGGCCAGAGGATACGGCTGTGGCTCAGGGAAGCCTCATAGTGACCCAAAGACAGTCCAAAAGTGCTGTATAAAACCTTTCATGTCTGGAAACCCTTCTGGCAGCTAGCTAGGGGTATGCAGAAACAGCTACATGGTAGGCGCCTCATTCCATTTTTTTCGCTCTGGAGTTTAATCCATTTTTAGTTGCTTGAATAAAGCACTCCTACCAAGAGAAGTTTAGGCCACAATTTCCATGGTGGTCTCCAGTGAGTCTTGAGGATTTTCTTCGCTGGAAGAGACAACTTCTAAAATTATCTCTTCCGCACGGCCTTTTCTGATGGCTTAATAAAAATACTAAGTGTTATCTGTAGCTCAATAGTAGGCAGCAGACTTCTTGCTGCCTGAGCTATTTTTGGATCAACTCCTCTTATCCGCCACCTTAACAATTCCAAAGTGCACTATATACCCCCTGCCAGGGAGTGTAGGGTTAACAGAAGAAATCCGTCCCTCTCTCAGTTGCTTTGCAATCCGATATACCTCGGAAGTTATTTTGTCAGATTCTCAAATGTAGACATCTGCCCTTGGGAAGAACTGTCGAAGCATGCAGGGTTTATTTTGCAGAATCACAAAAGCAGTTAGGGACAAATTGCACTTTGCGTGGCAGACCAGTTTGTCACTTTTGCACCATCTGTTTCTCTGTGAGCCTCCCCACCCCCTTTCACCAAAACAAAACAAAAACAGCCTCCCCACACCTTTTAAGATCAGATTGAAGTTTGCAAACACATCGTGGACATGTGCCAAAAAGCCACTGAAAGCCATGCCTGAAGCTACTTTCTTTGTGTTTATTGTGTTCGCCCTCCTCTAATATTGCAAGCTAGTTTCCAACAAATACTTGGTGGGAAAGCCACACATGTTGGTTACCCGTGTAAAAAATAAAAGACTTTAATACAGAAGTCATGGAATAATAGCTTCATTTAAGAGGAATGTGTGTTACATGCTTTGAAAGCTTTTTCCATTTTTATTGATAGGGGATTTGGGTTATTTTATAATACATCGATTACTTCAGAGCATGGAAGAGCAACCTACAGTTTTCAAACCACATACAGTTTCCACCACATGATTTTGTGTGTGTTTAGAACAATTTTAGATCATAGCATAGAGATATTAGAAATAAAGTCCCATTGTAGATTTGCTTCTTATATTTGTGGTCTCAAAAAACAGAACTCGAGCACTGTGGAAGTCCTGATGTGGAATAGAAAAACAACAGATAGAATAGATAACAATCAGCTCCCTATATTGCGTATCTACTCCTTATTACATAAAGCAGAATTTCCATTAAAAAGGAGGATAAACAATAACTATCAGTGCATGAATTTGGGTTCAATGGATAGTCAGGCACTCTGTATTTTATGAAGGCCGCTTTGTTTTGCTACAGGATGACACAATGTGCTGGACATTGCCTAACTTCAACTTAGATATTCTGATCTATTATTCTTGGATGGACCAACACATTCTAAAGTCACCTTGTGTTTCTGATGAAGGAAGACAGTGCTCTGGGATCAAACTGTTTCTGAATATAAGCCAGAAACAGTACTAGCTCTCATAGATTATCTTTGTCAGGTCTGCAATATAGAACTCTTGGACCTGTTGGACTTCTCAGCAGAATTTGATACCACTATTAAATGATATTCTTCTGGAAGATTGATGGTGGATGACAGAGTTTTGCAGGGCTTTAATTCCTGCCTGAGTGAATAACAGTGATAGCAATAGCACTTAAGACTTATATAAGATAAGATAAGATACTTTATTTGTATGCCGCCCTTTTCCCTGGGGGGACTCAGGGCGGCTCACAGTTCAGGGGGAGGGGAGGACAAACCAAGTTACATATAAGACAATACATCATTAAAAGCACAACATTCATACTATTCGGGCAGGGTTAAGGTCTTTAGCCCCAGGCCTGTCGGGACAGCCAGGTTTTAAGGGCTATGTGGAAGGTCTGGAGGGTGGTGAGGGTACGAATCTCCACGGGGAGTTCGTTCCATAGGGTCGGAGCTGCCACAGAGAAGGCTCTCCTCCGCGTGGTTGCCAGTCGACATTGACTGGCTGATGAAACTCGGAGGAGGCCTAATCTGTGGGATCTAATTGGTCGAGTGGAGGTGATTGGCAGTAGGCGGTCTCTCAAGTACCCAGATCCAATACCATAAAGGGCTTTGTAGGTGACAACTAGCACCTTGAAGCGTACCCGGAGATCGACCGGTAGCCAGTGCAGCTCGCGGAGGATAGGTGTTATGTGGGTGAAACGAGGTGCACCCACGATCGCTCGCGCGGCCGCATTCTGGACTAGCTGAAGTCGCCGAATACTCTTCAAGGGCAGCCCCATGTAGAGCACATTGCAGTACTCCAGCCTAGAGGTCACAAGGGCACGAGTGACTGTTGTGAGAGCCTCCCGGTTCAGGTAGGGACGCAACTGGTGCACCAGGCGAACCTGGGCAAATGCCCCCCTGGTCACAGCTGACAAATGGTGTTCAAAAGTCAGCTGTGGGTCCAGGAGGACTCCCAAGTTGTGGACCCTATCTGAGGGGCGTAGTATTTGACCCCCCCAGCCTGAGAGATGGAACACTTGGCCAATTAGTGGGAGGGAAGCACAGCAGCCACTCGGTCTTATCCGGATTGAGCACAAGCTTGTTAACCCCCATCCAGTCTCTAACAGCCTCAAGGCCCGGGCTCATCACGTCCATTGCTTCATTGAGTTGGCATGGGGCGGACAGATACAACTGTGTATCATCCGCATACTGGTGGTATTTTATCCCGTGCCGTCGAATGATCTCGCCCAGCGGTTTCATGTAGATATTAAAAAGTAGGGGGGACAGGACCGAACCCTGCGGCACCCCATATGTTAGGGGCCTAGGGGTCGATCTCTGCCCTCCGACTAACACCGACTGTCCGAGAGGTAAGAGGAGAACCACCGTAGAACAGTGCCTCCCACCCCCACCTCCCGCAGTCGTCGCAGAAGGATACCATGGTCGATGGTATTGAAAGCCGCAGAGAGGTCCAGAAGTACCAGGATAGAGGCATGGCCTCCATCCCTGGCTCTCCAGAGATCATCGGTCAATGCGACCAAAGCGGTTTCTGTGCTGTAGCCAGGCCTGAAGCCAGACTGGAATGGATCAAGATAACTAGCTTCCTCCAAGGACCGCTGGAGCTGAAAGGCCACCACCTTCTCAACAACCTTCCCCACAAAGGGGAGGTTGGAGACTAGACGATAGTTGTTTAGAACGGCTGGATCCAAAGATGGTTTCTTCAGGAGGGGTCTCACCACCACTGCCTTAAAGCGGGGGGAAAGACCCTCCCTCCTGAAGGGAGGCGGTAACAACCGCCTGGATCCAGCCCCGTGTCACCTCCCTGCTGTTAACAACCAGCCAGGAGGGGCACGGGTCCAGCACGCATGTGGAGGCACCTACAGCTCTCATGGCCTTGTCCACGTCCTCAGGGGCAACAGCCTGAAACTCAATCCAGCGATGACCTACCAGATTATCCCCTAGTGCCTCGGCTGGTTCTGCAGGGTTGGAGTCCAAGTCCGCCCGAAACCGAGCAACTTTATCCGCGAGAAACTGGACGTAGTCCTCAGCCCTGCCCTGCAAAGGATCACCCGTATCCCTCCTATTTAGGAGGGAACGGGTTATCCTGAACAGGGCGGCTGGGCGCGACTCAGCGGAAGCAATCAGAGTGGCAATGTAAGTTCTTTTTGACGTCCTGATTGCCCGGATGTAATCTCTGATGCAAGATGTTAAAAGTGCTCGGTTCGATTCGGATTTATTGGATCTTCATTGGTGCTCTAGGCGTCTCTTCCCGCGCTTCCTCTCCCGGAGTTCCTCAGTAAACCAAGGGGCCCTCCTGGATCCACTGCCTCGGAGCGGCCGTAGAGGCGCAATCCGGTTAAGAGACTCCGTCGCTGCCGAGTTCCAAGCAGCAACCAGAGTCTCCGCCGGACTGCGGGCGAGGGTATCAGGAATAACCCCAAGCTCCGTCTGGAACCTCAGAGGGTCCATAAGTTGCCTGGGGCGGAACCACCTGGTCGGTTCCTCCTCCCTACAATGGGGGTTTGGTCTCCGAAAGTCAAGCCTCAGTAGGTGGTGGTCTGACCACGACAGGGGTACGATCTCACTACCCCTCAGACCAAGATCACAAGTCCACTGCTCCAAGAGAAATACGAGGTCGAGCATGTGACCCGCCGAGTGGGTTGGGCCCCGAATTACTTGGGTCAAGCCCATGGCTGTCATGGAAGCCATGAACTCCTGCGCTCCGTCAGAGTGACCACCGAGCGAAGGCAAATTGAAATCCCCCAGAACCATAAGCCTGGGGAACTCAATTGCCAGCTCGGCTACCGACTCGAGGAGCGAGGGGAGGGCTGCTGCAACGCTGTTGGGAGGCAGGTACGTTAACAGCAGACCCACTTGACCCTTGAGGTCCAACTTCACCAGCAGGGACTCACACCCGACAAGCTCCGGAGCAGGGATCCTACGAGGTACTAGAGACTCTCGGATAACAATGGCCACACCCCTTCCCTGAGCTCTCGGCTGATGGAGCACCTGAAAGCCCTCTGGGCACATCTCTACGAGGGGGACTCCTCCCTCCTGGCCCAGCCAGGTTTCAGTAATACATGCCAGGTCTGCCCTCTCGTCTAAAATTAAGTCCCGGACGAGAGGAGCCTTATGAACTACAGACCTGGCATTTAGCGACAACAGCCTGAGACCAGGGTCCTGATTACTCGCGCCATCTGGCCTTGGAGTGGGACTCATAGGGCCGGAAGGAGGTATCTCTGTAACGTAGCGAGCCCTCCTTCCCCGGTAATGGCCAGCCCTAAAGTCCCCGCCATATCTGCCCCTCCCTGTTACGACCGTAATGCTCCGGCCCACTCCCGTGTCCGTAATTCCCCCGACCACCCCAATGACCCCCGCGTTCCTCGACAGGTCCTCCGAATCAGACATACTCATTCGTTCACCCCAAGCAGTCCCCACGTAATAATTAAAACACAAAAAATACAACAATAATAGGCAATAAAAAAGGTGGGATCATTCACTCAATCACATGCAAATCCCATACACTCGCCATACCAGTTAAAAGATTGCGCAACCGTGCGAAGTTCGTACAAGGCTGATATCAGGGTAGGAGAGGAGGTCTTAATGATCTTAGCCTTCTCCTCTGCAAAGTCCAGTAAAGAGGACACGGTCCGAAGAGGGCTGCTCCCCATTGGTGTATAGCACTCCATTGTGCTTTACACCATTCTCTGAGCAGTTCACAATGTCAGTGTATTACCCCCAACAATAGAGGTCATAATTTTACCAATTTCAGAAGGATGGAAGGCTGATTCAATACCGAGCCCCATCAGGATCAAACTCCAGACAGTGGGTAGAGTTTACCTGCAAAACTGTGCGACCAGAATGCCTAAAAACATTATTGCACGAAGGGGTAGAAGAGTCGAGCTTCTGAATACACCAATGAGGGATGCCACAGGCCATGTTGGGATGAGGCTTTGCCAGCTTGAAGCCAGCTTGGCATAGTGGTTAAAACATCAAGCTTCAAAACATGAAGCTGTGAGTTCTATTCCAGTTTTAGCATGAAGCCCATTGTGTGACTGGGCCAGTCACTATCTCTTGGCCCCCAAAAGAAAGCAACAGCAAGCTATTTCGGAAAATGCTGCCAATTCATGGACTTGTCTAGCCGGTCACCAGGAATCAATAATAAATTGAAGGGATGCTTGCACACACAAACACACAAACTTTGTCAGTATGTTGATGATACTTAGTTTTATCTATTCCAGGCTGGTTCAGTGACAGTGTTGGGTTCCTGACACATTGTCTTGAGATTTTAAAAATGGGTTGAGCCTTCTCGGGAGATAGCGTATCATATCCTTTGCCACTGAGCAGTAGACATTTCACAGAAAAACATATTTTTAAAAATCCATCATCTCTCTCATCACATTAAGAATGTACAAGATCTCTCCCGTTCTTATATTTCTAAGGAAGATTAAAGAGATGATGTCTTACTGTTGGTCCCAGATGATTAGATGAAAGAGGTACTTGTATACATGAGCTTTTCGGGTTTGCAGGGGGGTACAAAGCTCTTTTCCCCCATGGCTGAGTGAGCAGGAGAGGTAGAAATCTTCATAGCTGTGGAGAGATGGATGGCAATAAAGGTCAGATGAGCAAATTCTCATAATCTCACAATGCAAAAGAAAGAAAAGAAAAGTGGAGGCTTTCAGTAATGCATACCGTATATACTCGAGTATAGGCCGACCCGAATATAAGCCGAGGCACCTAATTTTACCACAAAAAACTGGAAAAGTTATTGACTCGAGTATAAGCCTAGGGTGGGAAATGCAGCAGCTACCGGTAAATTTCAAAAATAAAAATAGATACCAATAATGTTTTTGAATATTTATTTCAAAGAAAAACAGTAAACTAGCGGTGTATTCAATGAAATACTTCACTCACCTCATGATGCTGATGTCCCGCTGTGATGATGATGTCCCGTGCAGCCGCGGGAGCGATGTCCCGCCTCCTATGACACACGGCACAGTGATTCCTATCATTGGATCACTGTACCAGAGGAGGTGGGACATCGCTATGTGGCTGCTTGCCATAACAAGGAGGAGGTGGGACATCGTTGCAGAGCGGCAGGAGGGGGAGGAAGGGGAATCGTAAGACAGCCCTGCATTACATTAGAACGTGAGGAGGGGGGATGGTGCGGTGCGCGCTGCGCGGCAAACTGACACAGAGGGAGGGGAAACTCACAGGGGCACTGGGCCATTCACGAGTGTCACCCAGCAGCATGGCCCCGCCCCTTTTTCTCCTCCATTTCGGGCAAATTTTTCACTGACTCGAGTATAAGCCGAGGCGGTTTTTTTCAGCCCAAAAAGTGGGCTGAAAAACTAGGCTTATACTCGAGTATATACAGTAACTGCAATGCAAAAAAAACCAGGAGGTTCAATTGAAAAGAAATGCCTTGATTTTTTTCCTGTTCAGCAACTGATTCACAGGTGAGAATCGATTTTATTCCCAAGCCCAGAAAAGTCCTATCCACTTTGGTACCCCCCAAGGGACAATTAATAAAAGAAAAATCCAGATGGTTTGTGTTTTGTCCACAATGTGCCTAAAGATTATTCATGCAACCAGAGGAATCTCCAATTAATAGATGACTCAGCTATAATTTCCCTTCCCCACCTGAGATACATTAAAGGCCAATAAATTTTCAGAAGCATTGAAAGATTTTTTTTTCTGAAGTTAGTTTGAGGGGTGGGCATGAGAATACGAAAGTGTGTTTGCCGGGTTAGCATCAGCTCTGCTTTCAGTCTTTCAACAAAATTTCCTTACAGTTTGTTTAATTTCAAAAGCTATTATTAGCCACTTTTGTATGTCTGAGATGGAAAAGAACAATTAATAATAATACTACACCTACACTTATAATATCACAGGATATTCCTTGTTTCCTCCATACTAAAATAATACTGGCATTGTTTTGTATGATTGGTTATGTGATATACCAATAAAAATACTGGAGGGCAAGAGACAAAAAACTTCAAGCTGTATAAAACTTTATAAAGCTAGCAGCTTTCTTCCCCCGCCCCCCCCTCTCTCTCTCGGTGGGTGGGTGGTCATGTGTGTGTCTGTGTGTGTGTGTGCGCGCGCTTGCGCTTTAGGAAATGGGTTGGATTTACACTTTGGAATAACAATAACCACTTGGTTATTGACAAAATCACTAGAAGTAAATTGCAAAAGGCAACATCCTGTGACCATATCTCTAAAACTATCACAATGTTTTTTATCTGTTTATCTGAGGTTCCTGAGAAGGGTTAGAGTTAGATGGATAAAAATGCCAAATCCAGTCTAAAAATGTGGCTAACTATATGACAACCCTCCCCAAAAAATTCTCTTTCATGCCTATGATTTTTAAAGGGAAATTTCCACATTTCAAGATTCTAAAGTTTACAATCTTTGCTGTTATCCTAAGAATCCCTCAGTCTTTCTTTCTGGCATCAAATAAAGGTGTAACTTTGGGCACAGAAATTCAACCCAACACATGGCCAGGATTGGGACGTCTAAACCAAACCTTTTTTTAAGTAATCCTTTGAACAGATCCAGATCTCAGTTGAAATATGCCTTATCTGAGACATTTTTCAACTTAGATAGTTGAACAAAGGAGGAGGAGGAAGATGGCTAGAAAAGGACAGTTCTCCCACAAATTTACACACACACACACACACACACACACAAACACACACACCTCAACATAACAACCACAGGGTGTTTCTTGGGGTTATCATCTTTTCAGAAGGGTTTCCCTACTTCCTTCTCAGCCAGTGGAGAGATATACGCCTTTTAGAATGCCATCACAGGGTGCTCTGTCAGAAAGCAAGCCATGTGACAGGTGCGGAGCGAAGATGCTAGGATACTTTGCTGGGTAACAAAGGTCAGGACAGGCTTGGATTTCCCAGGCTACTGCTTTTGTTCAGAATCACTCATTCAGTGGAATACATTAAGAATGGAACAAAAGCAAGAAGTCCCTGGAGGGATGGTAGCTAACTTCTGCAACCACATCTCTCACACGTTCCTGCTGCTGGGGAAGTAGATTACTCCCAGTCACTGCATCTCTGTCTTTATTGGAATGAAAACACATGAGCAAAGAGTGTTTACAAAGAAGCAACATCCCCCCCTCCACATACTTCTTATTGTCTCTATAGCCATTAGGTGAGTCGCCTCCACTAGCAGCCTTTGGCCAAAGAGGGGAAGCCCAGGCTGAGAAGTAGCCATCTGTCACTGTCTATAGAGCCAAGCCCAGAAGGGAGGGTCCCTGCCTATGGACTGTGCTAGGGGAACATTCCAGGGAGTTTCTAGAGAACAAAGAATCTAGTATTTAGACTTCATCTGACCAGCTAACCTCATTCTTTCAAGGGAAATAGGTCCTCTTCAAAGGTACTTTTAAGAGCCTGTCATGGGGGAGTGGAATGTGTACTATTAAATATATACAGTTCCCTTATGGATGCTCTCTCTGATTTTTATTCCCCAATGGCAAAAATGAACCCTGGTGATCTTCATAGAAAATTGTATTCTACAATCCTGGTTATTTTATTAGATTTATATTTCAGGCAACACTCAAGCCAGCCTAGAACAATTAAAAAGAAATCTATAAAACATAAAAACAAGACAATGCAATTAAATTAAGATCAGTACATGACAGTTTTTGTCATTCTCTTTAAAACTGGGAAAGGGGACCAAAGACATCTCCTTGGGGATGCATTCCATAGCCTGGGAACCACAAGAGATGCCCTCTCCCATGTGCCAGAAATGACCTCTTTGTTGATATAAGTGACTGGGCACTTCAAAATGAGAATGAAGCTTCCCAGTATCCTGCCAATAGCTGTAGACTTGTACATTATTATTTTAATATTCCATTTCATCCTTTTGCCATACACAGCAGTCCCTTTTCCACTGTTATCTGTGTGAGGTACAGAGAGCTAAAAGGAACTTTGTGGTCCACAGTCACCCAGAAAGCTTCCTCATTTGAAGGTGGACTTAAAGACTGATGTCTCCAACCTAGTCCCTAGGTCTAGGTTAAAAGGTGTATTGTCCTTTGCCAAACATTTTTTGTGACTGAATGGAGTTGTGAATCCTCCAACACTGGACATTTTTAAGAAGATGTTGGATAACCATTTGTCTGAAGTGGTGTAGGGTTTCCTGCCTAAACAGGGTTGGACTAGAAGATCTCAGGGATCCCTTCCAACTGTTATTCTATTCTAAACATTGTCAAGTTATGACAAAAATATGTTCTTGTTTACCTTGTAGCCCAGGTGATGGGTATACGATGAGTAGCATAGACTCTGAAGGAGAGAGGACAGGAAAGCAGTCGGGCCTCTTGGGAGAATGAATGCTTTCTATTCCCATGTACCACTGTCTGGAAGTCTGCATTGAAGGTATTGCAATAGAGCTCCACCAGATCCAAGATAGAGGCTGTCAAAGCTTCTACAATTTTCTCTGTTGGAGAGAGGAAACTCATTTAGATACTGTGAGAATTCATAATGAATTCTAGAATTCATTTTTAAGTGCCCATCAGGAATATGTCCCTGTGGAGTTTATACATATGGCAAACATTTTAACCACAGTGATGCTGTTCTATAAATGGTGCTCATCCATTACGAAGTTTTCCAGTTCTAAATTCCCAGGTATAAGGCTTATTTTTATTGTTCATTGTTCTGTATAGAAAACATAATTTGCAAGTTTTGCAAAAATTGTTTAAAAATTAAAACATTTGGAAATAACAAATAAAATCTTTACTTGCTTACTTATATAACATGGTTTGTTTGTTTTAGCAGCTCTGAATCTTGCAACTGTCATTTCTGAAGGGTGTTTGTTTATTGCTTAATGTTTAAGCAACCTCAGCCAAGTATGGTTTTGGGGGGGCAAAGCTGATTAAAAAACCCATGTGTTTTCTGAGCGTGTGAGCTCAGTTTAGGTGTACTGTAGCATGTTCTTTTCCAAAGTTACTCATTTTGACTACTGGTTTATCTTTACCCAAATCATGCCTTCTAGAAGACAATTTCTAATATCTTAAGTAGGGTAAAGGTTCCCCTCGCACATATGTGCTAGTCGTTCCTGACTCTAGGGGGCGGTGCTCATCACCATTTCAAAGCCAAAGAGCCAGCACTGTCCGGAGACATCTCTGTGGTCATGTGGCTGGCATGACTAAATGGTGAAGGCAAACAAAATGCTGTTACCTTCCCACCAAAGGTGGTCCCTATTTTTCTACTTGCATTTTTACATGCTTTCGAACTGCTATGTTGGCAGAAGCTGGGACAAATAATGGGAGCTCACTTTGTTACACGACACTAGGGATTCGAACCACTGAACTGCCAACCTTTCTGATCGACAAGCTCAGCGTCTTAGCCACTATGCCACTGCATTCCATTAATACCTTAAGTAACACATCCTAATCATGTGTTGTGAAAAGAGGCTGTCTTCTTTTCTACAAGTAATTGACTAATGTCCATATTATCACTTAACATCTATATAAAAATCAGTTTTGCTAGGCCACAAAAAACAAAGCAAACAAACAAGCAAACAAAAAAACCCCAAAGCAAGGACCATGCCAAATTCTTCCCTGGAATGCTCCTTTTCTATAAAGCTGTGATGTGTCTACTGTGCAAAGCATGCTGATAGTCATACGGCTTGCTCTATGAGTGAAAACTGAATCTATTTCAATTGCGAAAATGGGTAGAAAAAGTGTTAACTATCACACTATCACGTTTTTTGATTTTTTTTAAAAAAAACCACCTTATAAGAATTTCTATTTCAAAGAACTCTCATATTATAATTAGCAAATATAGCCTCACAAAGGTGTAATTAGCATTTTTTTGAAAAATGTTCCACTACTGCTCTGTTTGATCAAGATAAATCAGCTGTCAAAAGAGTTTGCTCAAAGGAATTTTCCATTTTATGTACTCATTCTAAATGAAGAACTCAAATGACTCAGAAAATTAATATATACTGTCATTGTTTTTATTGTGATTGGTTTTTGTTGTTATAGGAAACAACAGAATATTAAAGCCTCCTGAATTCACTAATTAGAGAGGAAATGTTTACCTCTGTTTTCCCTCATGGCCAAAACACTTGGATCCTGTTCAGAAAAGAAAAACAAAATTGAAAATAAGTAATGAGTCAATCACCTTATATGTAGTACGCAGACATGTTTCCTAACTCAGTTTATTCACTAAATCATCATAGCAAATATTCGTCCATCCTACCATTTTGCTACAAGTACCCATTGATCTTTTTATTCTGAATGCTAAAATTCTCCAACCAAAGGTTCTCCAGATGGACCAACTCCCAGAAATCTTAGCAACAAGTAAGTGGGCTGGAGATTTACAGTTTGACCTGTCAGTGTAAACTCAAAGGTAATTTCTAATGTCTTAAGTAAACACATTTCCAGATAGGTTTTTAAATTACCCCCTGGGCAAGGGGCATTTTCTTTGATCAGACTTTTTAAATAAATCCTCTCTGAGGGTCTGCCTCAAGTTCCATTTGCTCTGCGAATGCTAATGGCTTAAAGTTCATCCACACACATCTATCATGCAGGTCAAGATTGTTACCAATCACCTAATCCTAAACTATTCCATTAGCTTGTCTGGGTTTACACATTGCACTAAATCATAACGTGATTTATTTTAAGCTCAGCACCATTTTGGAACCACCAATTATCACACAGTATTTTGTAAAACCTGGCCATGTAAATGAAGAATATGAAAGAGTCCAAAATGGATTGAGCTGCAATAACTTAAACTCTCACCACATATTAATTAGTGTCTTACTTGTCTGGAGTGGCACAGAAATCTATGTAGGTAGGTAAATAAATTCACCTTCTCTGAAAAATGTACTGCAAATGCACTGTGTTTGCGCATGCACACTACCTTCTGTGCATACGCAGCGCTCACATATTACATCAGGGTGAGTGGGCGGAGCCTCCTGCAGCTGCCCCTACCGGTTCACCCGGAAAGAACCGGGTGAATACCACCTCTGGATAGAATGCAACATACCATTGCTGTAGTTAAAAGGGGGCGGGGGGAAGGAGGAAGCAGCTGCAATAGCATCTCTTGTCCTATTTTTGCATACATTGAATTCCCCTCTTATCATTTTCATGTATTTGGTTTTAATGTTAAAATTCAAGCTTGGTGTTTCTGAACTTTCAGACTCTCGCTTCTTACCTTCTGAATTTTGGGCTGCATGCGAGATGGACAAGGCGGTAGCTGATTCAGGGCTGCCGTGATTTCCTGGGATTCAACAGCAGCCAAAGCATTGCAAATGGCCATGACAGACTGGACTACCCGCTCTGCTTTCAGTTGGAAATCTCCCTGGATGAATAATTGAAACACTGGAGTCAGTTACAATGATCTTATTTATATCTTTGCATTAACTCTCAGCTTGGGAGCCTGACAATCATTAAGATCTAGCAGGCATGGGTGTGGAACTCAAGTATTTCCTCTCCTTTGATATCAGTGAGATTTCTTCCCAAAAGCAACAGTAAGAACATCTTTAGAGCAGGATACCTTGGCAAAGGTGTCTAAATCAAAAAGAGAAACGTTTATTTTGCTCTCTTTCTGTTCTCAGAAATGAAAGCACTAAATGAAGTTGTGTGAGCCAGGAAGGCAGGAAGGAGTGAAACAGGTAAAAGTTTCTGTTTGGAGTTTTCTATATAGTACTACAGAAAACTTCAAACATATTTTTCTATATAGTACTATGTAGGGACCAAGTGGCTCAGTGGCTAAGACGCTGAGCTTGTTGATCAGAAAGATCGGCAGTTCAGCGATTCGAATCCCTAGCGCCGCGTAATGGATTGAGCTCTTGTTACTTGTTCCAGCTTCTGCCAACCTAGCAGTTCGAAAGCATATAAAAATGCAAGTAGAAAAATAGGAACCACTTTGGTGGGAAAGTAACAGCGTTCTGTGTACCTTTGGTGTTTAGTCATGCCGACCACATGACTACGGAGATGTTTTTGGACAGAGCTGGCTCTTTGGCTTTGAAACGGAGATCAGCACTACCCCCTAGAGTTGGCAATGATTAGCACATATGTACGAGGGGAACCTTTACCTTTACCTATGTAGTACTATCTATATACAGATAGTTAAAACAAGGCCTCTGTATCTATTGGAAATATGTATACATTATGTACCTAAAAGCACTACTACAGTAAACATTCTAATTTAGAAAATAAGAGTCTATCGCTTTTTCTCACTTCTGACAAATCCTATTGAGCTTTTGTGAACTTTAGCACAGAATATATATGTATGTATGTATGTATGTATGTATGTATGTATGTATGTATGTATCAGTTTCTACAAATCAAAAACAGAAACTCAGTTAAACTTGAGGTGGTCCTTTTTTTCTCTTCACTATCTTTGTGACCAAAAACTAATCAGAAACTTGTGGAAAAATTATTAAGACTTTTTCTGCCTTAAATTCAAATATGGTTTCAGATATGTCTTTAATGTATTTTAACACTAAAGTCATACTTGAATTTAAAAGGAAAAAAGTAGCATCACATGATTCCCAAATTCTACATGAAGGAATGTAATATATTCCAATTCCTTCATGTAGAATTTGAAAGACATTTGATATTATTAACATTTTCCACCAATATAATTCATTGCTCCAGAAGGCATAGAAAGAATTGCCACTAAGGGGCACTGTTGTTTACTGCGCCTTACTGTGCAAAATGCAGGTATTTGTTGGATAAGAGTCCTGAAAAGGTCTGTTGCATATAGTCAGTAAGGATCAGACTTGCAGAAGATGTGGAAGAAAGATCTACAATTCTCTTCCTTCACTGGACAGCACTTAACAAAATGGGTTTCCATAAAGCAAAATCAGAAAGAAAGGGATCGGTGTGTATCAAACAGGAAAAATAAGATACAAAGTGTAAAAATTGTGCTTTATGGAAACTAAAATCATTTTCGCAAACAATTTCTGTAATTTCTATATATATATTAATCTATAAAAATATTGTTTTTCCTTTTTTATGGAGAACTTAACAACTCAATCGTTTACGAAATCAAATATGAATTGTTTAGGATTTTATATGTGTTTGAAATTATGTATTTATGAATAATCTCTAAAACAGAATAAGAAATAGTTAAACTCCCTATGTTTCTCTCATTTTCATACATACAATTTACACAAAGCTGCATAATATTTGTCCCAAGTATTGTATCAATTGTTTCTTTCTTAGACTGGATAGAAGGGTAGATTAAACAAATAAGCTTAAATTTTACCTTATTTTGCACTATATTTTATTTTCCCTTTCATAACACTTTTTCCCTTCACCATGCACACATTTCTTTATAAAACCACCAGCTCTTTATTTATCTAATGATGCAGAGTCTCTAACATTTTGAGCATAGATATACATAATCACAGTGATACAATCATGATTGGTCCACTAATGGGAGAAGATGGCAAGGAAGTAACAGGCAGCAGGGAGAAAGTTGGAATTGCTTAATTGCATCTATCTTTACAAAAAAAAAAAGAGTGGGGAAAGGCTAACCAATCAAAAGCAGTACCATAGAAGACAGAATAGGAATGCAAGTTAAAATAGGCAACAAAATGTTAAGAGAGTATCTATCCACTCTAGATGAGTTCAAATCGCCAGGACCAGATGGATTGCATCCCAGGATTCTGATGGATCTGGCAGACGGGATCTCAGAACTATTAAACTAAATGTTTCAAAACTCCTGGAGCAATACCAGAGAACTGCAAAAAATTTGCAGTCTGGTTCCAATCTTCAAAGGGGAGGGAGGGGGAATGATTCAGGAAACTACAGATTAATTAGCCTGACATCAATACCTCCTGAAAAAGAAAAAGATAATTAAGCAACAGATCTGGGAACACTTATAAACGAGCAAAGCTATTACTAGGAGCCAATATAGGTTTAATAAAAACATATCATGCCAGACAAATCTTACTGCATTATTTGACAAAGTGACTAAATTAGTGGATGAGGGAAATGTTGTGAACATAGTTTACTTAGACTTCATTAAGGCATTTGATAAAGTAGACCATAACCTACTTCTTGGTAACAGAAAAATGTGGGATAGATAGCATCACCATTAGATGGATTTGCAACTGGCTGATCAATCATACTCAGTGTACAGTCCTCAGTGGAACTATATTTAAATGTTAAGAAGAATGCATTGGGCTTTTTCTTATGCCCAGTCTTCAATCTATTCATAAATTATTTAATAAAGGGATAAAAGAGGAACTCATCAAATCTGTAGAAATGTCAAATTAGGCAACAACCAATATTTTGGAAGATAGACTCAAAATCAGAAGGATCTTGACATGTTTGAACACTGGGCCCTATCCAACAAAATGTAATTCGGGGGGGGGGGGGGGGAGTAAGGTCTTACACATAGGCAACCCCCCCCCTCCATATACAACTATAGAATAGTTTCTATATGTGAGAGGAATCTAGGTATGCTAGTGGAAAACCATTTAAATATGAGCCAGCAGTGTAATGCAATTGTTAAAAAAGCCAAAACAGTACTAAGCTGCATCAACAGAAGGATAACATCAAGATCACATAAAGTTGTAATACTACTTTATACTGCACTAATAAGACCATACTTGGAATACTGCATCCAATTCTGGTCACAATACAAAAAAAAGATATGTTGAGTCACTAGAAATAGTACAGAGAAGAGCAACAAAGACAAATAGGCACCTGGGGGCTAAACTGTATGGTGAACAGTTGGGGAACTCGGTATGTTTATTCTAGAAAAGAGAAGGACTAGGGGTGATGTGGTAGCAGTTATCTGAGAGGCTGTCACAGAAAAAGGGGGATCGACCTATTGTCCAAAGCATCTGAGGATAGGACAACATTGAAAATTATGAAAGAGTGATACAAAAGAATTAAAGAGAAATTTCCTGACAGTGACAACAATTAATCACTGGAACAGCTGCTTCTAGAAGTTGTGGGTGCTCTATCACAGGAGGTTTTCAAGAAGAGATTGGACAATCACTTATCCATAATGGTATAGGTCTCCTGCTCAAACAGCTCCATGGTCCCTTCCAACTGCACTAGTAAGACCACACTTAATACTGCATCTATGACTTCAATGACAAGTGAGACTTTAAGATACAAATTCTGTCAATGCAAGTTTATGAAGTAAGTCCTATTCAATTGATTTGGGACTTATTCTATACAGTTCTTTATAGTTCTTTAAGTTCTTAAATTATAGGTTCTAAAACAGGAACTCAAAGGAAATGCTAGCTTTAAAAAAAAATGAAGATTTCAATATGTCTCCTCCTTAAAAGTACTAAACTCATACTAAACTCTAAACTCATGTTCTTTGTTTTTCCTCAGCTCCCTCTTTCCACTTTTTTTGTATCTCAGCTATTCAGATGTGTCCTTACAGGCATAAAATATCTTACCTTTCAGTAACTGTAAAATCGTAAGAAAATATAAGATAAATATAAGTAGAATATTTACATGCAGGCTGACCATGTATCATATTTGCAAGAACTCCAAGGATCTCTTACTTCCCTATCACATACTTCAGTGACTCATATGATCTAGAACAAACATTCTAATCTCTGCATCAAAAGCTGAATAACACAGATTATTCTAAATGGAAAGAAAAAGCTGGGCAAAGGCCAAAGCTTCACAAAGATGTGATCCTGGCAGCAAAACCAAAATGCATTTATGCATACATATACAACTATCTCTAAAAGAAAGGAAAACTGAAACAAAGAGGAACTTTCTACCTTATGGTGCTCTGCTGACACTATAAAAATACAACCTGAGAATCGCTTCTCTACACCCATTTTTTTCTCTTTTTTTCTTGCTGCTTTGACTGATAGTTCATACTGCTAAGTAGAACAACCTCTTGGCTGCCGTCTGGGGTGGGTTTCACATTTTGTACTACTTATTCTGTGGGCGTGGCCTGTTTTGTGGGCATAGCTTGGCGGTCATGTGGGTGGGTGTGCCCAATTTGTAAAATGTGGTGAAACTCACTTAAAAACCAAAATGTTGGCTCAGAAACTCTGGCATTTGAAGTGTGCAAGTCTTAAATCTGTCAAGTTACAAGACCCTTGCACCCTAACCCTTTACAACAAAAAACAAACCCCAGGGGTGTTCAAAGTTGACAGCTTTAAGACTTGTGGACTTCAACTCCCAGAATTCCTCCTTCAGCCATGTTGGCTCAGGAACTCTGGCATATGAAGTGTGCAGGTCTTAAAGCTGTCAAGTTACAACAACCGAGGAAGGAACAGGAGCAGAGCACTCGGCTGTTGGAAGAAGTCCAGTGCTTTGTTCTCTTTGACAGCCACCTTGTTTGCAGTGGGATGGGGAGAAATCCATGGGTTAGAGGGAGAACAAAGCCAAGCTTCTGCTATGGATGGTCTTCTCCTCTCTCTAACCCATGGATCTCTCCCCACCCCACTGCAAACGAGGCGGCTGTCAAAGAGAATGAAGCATGGGGCTTCTTCCAATAGCCGAGTCCTCCGCTCCAGCAAAGGAAGTGGGTGGGTGGGGCAAGCATGGTGCAGAAAGGCGGGGCAAAAGAGTGAGAAAGCAGTGACCAGACGGGCAGGGTGAGGCAGCGAGTGAGTGGCGAGTGGGGGCAGACCAGGGGAGGGACCGTACTGGTACAGTGGCTTCTGGCTCTAACAGTATGCAAACGTACACCTGATTTCCGCTACCGGTCCAGTCCGATAGGAACCCACCACTACTGCCATCCCAAGCACCCCTATGCTGATAGCCCCAACTTTATGTTGGGAAATCTGACTCCCATAAAGCAGTCAAGATGGAATGAGGAAAATGTGAAGCGAGCAAAAACTGTGTAACTGCCTATCTTTATAGGCAAACCTAGTCCCATTTAAAGAGCACTAAAACAACCTTCTCTAA
Organism: Thamnophis elegans; assembly: GCF_009769535.1. NCBI lineage: Eukaryota > Metazoa > Chordata > Lepidosauria > Squamata > Natricidae > Thamnophis > Thamnophis elegans. Next base: position 52,915,603 of record NC_045545.1, read on the forward strand.
TCAGTTTCAAAAAGGAAATAAAACAAGCTGTGAGCAATGAGATGTGGGGGAACATACTGGAGAAAACCACAGTGGGGGAAATATGTTTACCACTTATTTTCTTCATATTATCACAGACCCCGCACCCTAGCAGGCCTGGATGGAGCCTCTGGGCTCTTCAAATTTGTTTGTTTGTTTTGTTTGTTTGTTTGTTTTATTAGACATTTATAGGCCGCCATTTTCCCTGAGGGGACTCAGGGCGGCTTACAGTCAAAAGGGAAGGGAGTGTCAGACAATACAAAAAGAAATGTGCACAAAAGTAAATTAAATAGTAAAACTCAACATTCACTCAACATTCGGGAGGGGCAAAAGTAAACTTATCCCCAGGCCTGACGGGCTAGCCAGTTCTTGAGGGCTGTGCGGAAGGCCTGGACGGTGGTGAGGGTACGAATCTCCACGGGGAGATTGTTCCATAGTGTCGGAGCCGCAACAGAGAAGGCTCTCCTCCGAGTAGTCGCCAGTCGGCACTGACTGGCGGATGGAATACGGAGGAGGCCAACTCTATGCGATCTGATGGGACGCAGGGAGGTAATTGGCAGAAGGCGGTCTCTCAAATAGCCAGATCCACTACCATGGAGCGCTTTATAGGTGGTGAGTAGAACCCTGAAGTGCACCCGGAGATCGACAGGTAGCCAGTGCAGCTCACGGAGGATCGGTGTTATGTGGGCGAACCGTGGTGCGCCCACAATCACTCGCGCGGCCGCATTCTGGACTAGCTGAAGTCTCCGGATGCTCTTCAAGGGCAGCCCCATGTAGAGCACATTACAGTATTCCAGCCTGGAGATCACAAGGGCTCGAGTGACTGTTGTGAGGGCCTCCCGATTCAGGTAGGGCCGCAACTGGCGCACCAGGCGAACCTGGGCAAATGCCCCCCTGGTCACAGCTGAGAGATGGTGGTCAGAAGTCAGCTGTGGGTCCAGGAGGACTCCCAAGTTGCGGGCCCTTTCTGAGGGGTGTAAGTTTTGTCCCCCCAGCCTGAGTGATGGTATGTTGATCAAATTTTTGGGAGGAAAACACAACAGCCACTCGGTCTTGTCTGGGTTGAGTATCAGCTTGTTTGCTCTCATCCAGTCTTTAACGGCTTCTAGACCCCGGTTCATCACATCCACCGCTTCATTGAGTTGGCACGGGGCGGACAGATACAACTGTGTATCGTCCGCATATTGGTGGTATTTTATCCCGTGCCTTCGGATGATCTCGCCCAGCGGTTTCATGTAAATGTTAAATAGTAGGGGGGATAGGACCGATCCCTGCGGCACCCCATAAGTTAGGGGCCTCAGGGACGATCTCTGCCCCCCCACCAACACCGACTGCGACCTGTCCGAGAGATAGGAGGAGAACCACTGCAAAACAGTGCCGCCCACCCCTATCTCCCGCAGTCGTCGCAGAAGGATACCATGGTCGATGGTATCGAAAGCCGCTGAGAGGTCCAGGAGAACTAGGATGGAAGCATGGCCTCCGTCCCTAGCTCTCCAGAGATCATCGGTCAATGCGACCAAAGCGGTTTCTGTGCTGTAACCGGGTCTGAAGCCAGACTGGAAGGGGTCAAGATAGTTAGCTTCCTCCAAGGTACGCTGAAGCTGGAGAGCCACCACCTTCTCAACAACCTTCCCTACAAAGGGGAGGTTGGAGACTGGACGATAGTTATTAAGAACAGCTGGATCCAAGGACGGTTTCTTCAGGAGGGGTCTTACCACCGCTGTCTTGAGCGCGGTGGGAAAGTACCCCTCCCGAAGAGAGGCGGTAACAACCGCCTGGATCCAGCCTCGTGTCACCTCACTGCTGTTGGCAACCAGCCAGGAGGGACACGGGTCCAGTATGCAGGTGGAGGCACTCACAGCTCGCATAGCCTTGTCCACATCCCCGGAGGCAACTTCCTGAAACTCAACCCAGAGATGGTTTGCCAAGTCTTCTCCTTGTGTCTCGGCTGGATCTACTGGGGTGGAGTCCAGGTCCGCTCGAAACCGGGCAACTTTGTCCGCCAAGAACTGGACATACTCCTCAGCCTTACCCTGTAGGGAGTCCCCCGTCTCCCTCCTATTTAGGAGGGAGCGGGTTATCCTAAACAGGGTGGCTGGGCGGGACTCGGCGGACGCTACCAAGGAGGCAATATATGTTCTTTTTGCTGTTCTTAAAGTCCGAATATACTCCTTGGCGCATGCTGTTAAAAGTGCCCGTTTCGACTCGGACCTATCGGATCTCCACGAGTGTTCTAGGAGTCTCCTCCGGCGCTTTACCTCCCGGAGCTCCTCAGTAAACCAAGGAGGCCTCCGGGGGCCGCTGACCCGGAGGGGCCGTAGCGGCGCAATCCGGTCTAGAGACTCCGAAGCTGCCGAGTGCCAGGCAGCGACGAGGGTCTCCGCCGAACTGTGGGCGAGGGTATCAGGAATAACCCCAAGCTCCCTCTGGAACCTAACAGGATCCATCAGTCGCTTGGGGCGGAACCAGCTGATCGGTTCCTCCTCCCTACGGTGGGGGTTTGGCCTCCGGAAGTCTAGCCTCAGTAGGTAGTGGTCTGACCACGACAGGGGTACGATCTCATTACCCCTCAGACCAAGATCGTAACTCCACTGCTCCGAGAGGAATACGAGGTCGAGCGTGTGACCCGCTGAGTGAGTTGGGCCTCGGATTACTTGAGTCAAGCCCATGGCTGTCATGGAGGCCATGAACTCCTGCGCTCCATCAGAGTGTTCACCGAGCGAAGGCAAGTTGAAGTCCCCCAGAACTATAAGTCTAGGGAACTCAACTGCCAGCTCGGCTACTGACTCGAGGAGCAAGGGGAGGGCTGCTGCAACGCCACCAATATAGCAGCGAACCTACGAATTACAGGAATGACAGTCTTTTTTTTATGTCTTGCACAATAATATTGAGCACTTTCTTGTATCATTTGGTCCCTCATGGATTCTGTAGGTGAAACTGTGAGTCTGCCACCATTCTACACACTGCCAATTTACCACCAATGCTTCCCATAGTCATCCTGCCACCATTACTAAAATACAGCCAAGGCAACTCAGATTCAGCTGCTCCTTCTCATTGCTCATGTCTGATTTTAATTTTTACTGATACCACTCAAACAGTGATGCACCTTCTCTGCAATGGTACAATGGTACAAATTCTGAAAATTGTAAGCCTTGCAATGGGGTGGCTGTGGGGAATTAGAGATGAGAGCGGCTTAGAAGATGTATAGAATTGCTACGCTACCCATTGCAACATTTTGGTGGGTGATTTCATATCCTACAGATTACAAAAGTATAATACTTACGGTACATTTCTAGCAACACTCAGTCACATCAAATAATGCAGCAATGTTCCAAATATTATTAAAAAGCATAATTCAGGCAAGACTAGCACCAAACTGGGGTACCCACTCAGGAAAGGCTCCTTAATAGTGCTAGCAACCAGGAAACGTACTCATGCATGGCAACATCTCTGCTCCATGTCCTTTACCTTGAGGGTGATAAACATAGCCGTAGTGGCAGCATCAACCCAACCCAACTAATTGGTTTCAACACCTGCTACTATGCTGCTGGTGTTGGGATTTACCACTCTGATTTCAACACAGGGCTCTGAGGTTATGCTGTGGAACTGTTACTGACATGTCCAGCCGTTTGAGAGTCCAATGTGCTTGCTATTTCCTGAATTGAGCTTCCCATCAAGATATTGTTTCCCTCCCTCCCCAAATCTGAAGAGTGCCATCTTACCTCAGTTGCTAAGAAGGCATCCACCTCATTGTGGAAGGTATCAAAAAGAAGGCTCAGGGCCTGCCTATAGGAAGAAGCAACAACGGACAGGTAAGAATAGAAAATGGAAAAAAGTTTGTTTCGTGTGGAGGATCGTTTTATGTCAAGTCAAAGCCTACATGCACACTTCTAGCTCAGAACTGTTTGTCCTGATTAGCAATTCTTCAGGTTTTCAGTCATGAGTTTTTCCCAGCCATATTTAGAGCTTCCAAGGTTGAACATGGAACATTTTCATGCTAACCATATGCCCTACCAGTGAGATGCAGACTTTCCCCATGTTTCCCCATGTTTCCCCTGCAAACATGGGCTGGTCCACATTAAGAACTCAGGTAGTGCTATGTCTCTTTATGTGTCTTTTTGTCATTTAATATTAGACTAGACAGTCCACAGAAGTTCTATTTGTGCATAGTTTCTCTACCAACTACACTGCAGTTTCATTCATATTTTTTTACCTGGTGATGGTCTGCTTGATTGGCCTCTCTTGGAGATGAACATAGTGGTTGAGTGTGGATGGGCTTTGGTCATCATTCACCTACATTAAGAAAAGCAATTGCTCAACAATACTTGACGTCTCTCTATTACACCTGTGTTATTGTTCGATAATGAACCAAGCTATAAACCTCTTTCTTGGGCCAATCAGGTGATGTCATCAAGATTCTTATCCAATGCCATGAGTGTGTTGGGGTTTGGATTAAGACTTCTGCTTCATCCTGGCAAGGCCAAGAGTTTTAAAGCCTCCAACCACTAACCCTCCCCACAAGGATCCAGAGATTTTCCATCTGCATGGGGGAACATTTAGACAGTGCGCAACTTAGGGCTCCTCCTTCGCTCATATCTCTTGCTTGAAGAATCAATGGTAGGCATGTCTAGGAGGACATCCGTACAAGTTCACTGTGTGCCAATTTCACCCATTCCTGGATCAGGAGGCTTTGCTCACAGTGACTCACACCTTAATCAACTCCCATTTGGATTACTGTAATGCACTCTGGGCCTGAAAGGCATTCAGAAGCTGCAGCTGTTGGGATTTCTTTTTAGGCCTAGATAGCACCACTGCACTAGCTCCCAGTGGACTTTTGGGAGGTGCTGGTCATTACCTATAAAGCCTACACGGTACAGGGCCAGGCTATTTGCAGGACAACTTGATTCCCATACTGTCTGCCTACCTCACTCATCTATCATGGAGAACATATTTCAGATCACTTTCATTATCTTATTGGACCCCAGAGTAAAGCTTTCTCTGTGGAAGCACCTGCTCAATGAAACAACATCCTTCTGACAATCCAGATGGCCCCAGCCCTTTTAGCTATTTGTAAGCTATTAAAGACCTGGCTGTTCCCCCAAGTAATTTGGGCCAGATGGTTAGATGAATTCTGTTGGTTTTGAGCTGGGTTGTATTAGTGACCTTGGACATCATGGTTGTTGCTCAATTGTTTTTAACCCTTATATGCACACCCTGAGCCCTTTTTTGTAAAATAGCGGCCATATACATTGATCGATTGAATGAATTCATATATAAATAATGCTTTTACTATAAAAGATATTTATATGCATAAATGCTTCCCAAGAGATAGAGCAGTGAATTTCTTTCTGGCAAAAGGATTACTTACTTATTAATTTGCAGGAACAATTTTGTTTCTAGAAAATAGTTTTTAAATTTGATTTAGAGTTTTTAGGAAGCAGAATAGACCTGTAGGACTGCCCTCAGAAAAAAGACATCTTAAGATGCTAAACAGATGATTTTCTGGTCTGTTATACAAAAATATTAAGCAGAGGATTCACTTCTGAGCATTTAATTTTTACATACATAGGGCTACACTTTTATACATCACTATTGGCCTGTCAACATTCTGTTTATTAAAGCTGTTGTCCTGAAATTATACCACTGATAACTTTTCTTATGTTAGGGAGATGCAATTTGTCCAACACAAAATATCACTGTAGCAGTTGCAATGCAAGGCACACTTTAATTGCAGCTGTATAAGTATAAAATGAAGCTATTAGCTCTAACAAGTGTTCTGCATAAACAGAAACAGACAGATGTGATTGTTGTTCTCACTTCCCAGGTATCGGCACATTTGATCAAAGTCATACTTGTACCAGAGAGGTATTCCTCATTGCCTGTTTTTAAAATGCTACACTTTGCCTCCCACTGTTTAGAGCTGTTGGACAGGATGAAATGAAAGAGCTGGCCCACAACTGACATCAACCCACTGTTCACATCTACCAGGAGGGCATTTAAACAGGAGTCAAATCAGGCATTTAAACAGGAGCTGCCAGATGCCAGAATTACTATGATGATTAATAATTGTGAATTGCATCTGATGACTTCAGGGGAAATGTTAATAATATCACCAGATATTGTGCAGGGCTGAACTTTGGGTATTATCCTGGGCAGATTTTTTGGTGGAGGGAATCTTTCAATCAATCAATCAATCAATCAACTAGACCTTTATTCTCAATGCACAGCATGTGTATAAGGAAATAGAATAAGTCTTCCTTGGTGCAGCCGATACAACAACACAGAATACGTCTCAATAAACCAATAAGTAAAAAGAAATCCCTAAACCCATAAGTACGTAATAAACTAACACACATATCCTCATACATACATATATGTATATACTATTATATTACACTGGTATATACATTGCACGTTACTCTGACACTGCAAGTCTATTACATTAAGCCTGATTGTGGTGTTACGTTGCCTTTAGAAGTCTGACAGCTCATGGATAAAAGCTATTTTTCAGTCTATTCGGCTGGCTATGCTTCTGGCTATCTCCTGCCCGATGGTAAGAGAATAAAGAAATACTGTCCAGGATATGAATTGTCCCTGAGGATTTTTCTCATTTTGCTGAGACAGCTTATCTTTGCTAAGATATACGTGAAGACTCTCAGACAATTAGCATCACTTTTTAGGATATATTTTATTAAAATGTAGGCATTATACTTTTGGTACTCTAATATCAGCATTTTAATCTCAGATACTTCTAAGGACATAAATAAGAGTCTAAGACACTAGAGAGCATATTGTTACCTTCTAGCATTAGACCAGGGGTGTTGAACTGGTGGCCTGAGGGCCAGCTGCGTCACATGCAGGCCATGCCCACCCCAGCTCCACAAATGGGAAAAACATCGCGAAACATCACATGATGGCAATGTGATGTGTTGAGCTTGACACCCATGCATTAGACATATGCTAAATCTTACTATTCCTCTTTAACAATAATTATGAATACAATCCTCAGCTAAAGATTTACAACTAGACCAGCAACAAATGCTGCTCCATTGATAATTATGGATTAAAAACAAACAATGCAACAATTTTGTTAGACTCTGTTTTCATGTTTACATGTCAGGCATTTACCGTCCTAGCCAGGTCACTGCGAACAGCTTTCCTGTTCATCAGCTGCAACCGGATGTCTATGTCAAACTTCCTGCAGTTTTGAATATATTCATGACTTCCTAGTGGATGTTTGCTGGAATGAGACAAATAAATATAGAAAATGTAAGTAAAGGACTTTTTCCACTGTATATTACTGAGATTATTCCAATAGCAAAGATTTCTAAAATTCCTATTAACCAGATATACAGTGGTCTACACATAAGTGTCAGATACAGGTCATGATATCATTGTGCAAATTTTGACATGAGTTATGTACAGTAATTTCTGATTGCAATGGAACACAACTGATATAAATGACATAATCCATGTTTCTTCTGCAATAATGTAATGATGCATCTGATTTCACTTGCCTCCTCCTGCCCCATCTCCACATCCCCTGGGCACTCATGATTCTGTATATAATGCAGAACAAGGATATTCTACTTTTGCAACTGCTTAGCTTAGAAACAATGAATAAATCACGCACTTGGTTATACAAGACTTTATGCCTCAGTTCTCTTTCCCAAGAGAGCTATTTGCAAATTCAATCATTATTTTTATGTATGTATACTCTTTCTCTCCCTCTCTCCCTCTCTCCCTCTCTCTCTCTCTCTCTCTCTCTCTCTCTCTCTCTCTCACACACACACACACACACACACAGAGTTTTTCATTGTCTAGTAGAAAACATAGCGGTTAAAACTTATGATTTAAAAAGGAAAGAGGTTGATTTAATTTTTGTAGTACATGATTTAAAATAAAGAAAAAACAATAACCTAACAGAAAAAGGAACATGAAACTAAAGATAACCATACCACAATTTCCCTGAAGCTTGTATCTACTAAAATAATTTGAGATTCAAATGTTTCTGCTAAACCCCAGATGCTATAAAGTCTTGGAAACAGATGTTTGGGTTTCTGCTTGCATCAGAATGAAGACTACCAAATGCAACTCCCTATTGTTATATTGACCTATGTTCAAGATCGGACCAAGTCGTTTTGCTGACTGAGAGAAAAGACAAGAAGAGGAATGAGATACCTGCTTTGTACAAAAACAACAGAATGGTCAAAGACAACAGGTTAATTTAGAAGGCCTGGGACAGGCTATGAGGCTTGTGCAGTTTCTCCTGTAGAAAAATGAATGGTTAGAAGGGCTCAGGAAGAAAGGGGCGGTCACCTCATAGTAGTTGGAACAGGACGTCTGGCCCTTTTACCTGCTAGACTAAAAGGAAAAGTTAGGACTTATCTCTCTCCACCCTACATCCTGGCTTGCCCATCCAGCACAGCTGTCATTACAAAAAAGTGATTGTCAGAGGACAGAGAGAGGGGGGGAGGGACAGAAAGATAGGGTTTGTTGCTTTTAAAGGGGAGAAAGAAAAGCAGAGTAAAACAAAACTTCAAAGTCTGGGAAAAGAAGGTTTTTAAAAAGTAAGATGTGCTAGCAGAATAGTATTTCCTTTTAAGGAAGTGCTACAACAGACTTGAAAGAAACATTCATTTGATATACTGGCAATTTGCAACACTTAATTCACTGATTGCTTTAAAAGGTATTTTTTTATTTTAATTGCATCATATAATCCTTTGTTCTTGGATATAGTGAATTAGAACTCAACTAATTATTAAGTATATAATTCTTGACTGGCCATCTATCATCCAAGGGCTGGAAGGGAGGCACCAGGGGCTTTTGATCCTTTCTTTTTGCCTTGTTCCATTGCTACTTTGTCCCACAATCATTTTGCATCCTACAGAAGCAAGGAAATGATCTATTGTAAGACGTGAGCATCCAAACATGTTCTCCCTCAATATTTTTTTTAAATCATTTGGGGAAGTAATAAAGAACTGCTACAACCCATTGATGAATAAAAGACAACAGTGTTTCAGCATATGCTTTTCATGACAAATGTGATTTCCTTTATTTATCCAATTTTAAGGACAACTGATGGGAAGCCAAAAGTATACCTTTAGACCAGTTTAATTAAAAGGGCTCCCAAAGAGCAGGGTGGAATCATAAAATATAAGAGGTAATGTGAAAGACTTCCTGCCAGAGATTCAAGTTAAATATTGCTAATCAGAGCAAGCCAAATGACAAGGAAACCTATCTGCTATTAGGGAGATTTCTATATTCCAGATTCTAAGTTCTTTCCCAATTATCCAAATACAGGTACTCCTCAACTTACAACTGGTTGTTTAACTACCACTTGAAGTTACGATGGATTTTTTAAAAAGCTATTTATAACCTAGCCTTGAAATGATTACTTTCACCTTCCCATCTCCCATGGTCAAGTGATTGCATTTTGGGCACTTGGCAACTGCCTCACATTTACGACTGATTGCAGTGTTCTGTGGTGATGTGTTCTGTGATTTGTGTCATTTTTTTTGCCATTTTCAGACAGAAAATGCCTACTGGATATGCTGGATTTCTTTAACAATCACATACTGTGGTACCTTGGTACTCAACTGCTTTGAAACTCATTGGATTTGGTACTTAATGTATTTTGATGAGAAAATTTTGTCCCGGTACTCATAGTTTATTTCATACTTAACACACAAGCTAATAGTTTTCGATGTCATCTGCCTTGTGACTCTCTCATATTATAGCTTATGGGAAACATTTGTTTCATTGTTTTTGGTATTCATCATGAATCCCCAAGCCAATTAACAATGAGTTCCAAGGTACCACTGGAATTCACTTTAATGATTGGTGACTTGCTTGCAAAATGGTCATAAATCTTGTGTGGTCACATGATGTCGCAAGTTAGGAGCACAATGATTTATAACTGAAATCCCAAGCTCCTTTATAGTTTTAAGTCAAGGACAATCTATAATTAGCAGCTAATCAATTGCAAATCTAGTTTAGTCTCATGAATATTTGCTTTTTAATAATAATGGGAAAATGATGGGATATAGAATCTGATAGGAAGCATTAGTATAAATTACAAAATCTAATTTTACATATATTTTGGTCCATTCTACCTGAAGATACCCTTGCCTTTAATACTACTAGCACTGGAAGGTATAAGACAAAAATTATCCTCACAGGCCAAACTGAATTATTAACTTTCTCTACGATTTTCAATTTTAACCAAAAAAAGAGGAAAAGATACAAGATGTTGACATTTGAACCACCACACTTTAAGTTGTTGCAGGTAACAAACAAACAGAAACAAACAAAAGAAGCATTCCTTTTATTTCCAAGAAGAGCAAGATATGCAGATTGATTTTATTTTAGGGAAACCTCATTCCTTCATGTCAGGCTATGCAGAATGCTAACTGGGTAGGCCTTATGTGGGGGAATGCACCACAAGTTAGATTTAAGCAACATTAAATTGTGAACTATGACAGTTACATAGATTTATGGAAACAGGCATGGTGATTGAGTTATGATGCCTTTAATTTCTATCCCCTTTTTCTTTTCATCATTAACAAAATATTTGCTTAAAAGCTGGTAAAGAAAGTTGTCAGTTTCCCAGAGTTCTGCTCAAGCTTTCAAAAAATGCATTTTTATAAAAACCAAATGGAAATTCAGAAACTTTGTCACTTTAAAAAATGAAGAGATTAATATTTGTCTAGAACACAGAAGTGTCAAACTCGCATCATCACGGCAGCATTACGTGACGTATCGGGACTTCTCCCCCCCTTCGCTAAACTGGGCATGGGCGTGGCCAGTGCGCCTCTGGCCCGTGGGCTGGGAGTTTGACCGTCCTGGTTTAGAATGTATTTTCAGAATAAACATCCTATTCTCTCACTTATCTTTCAATGTTGCTATAATGGATTTTATAAAATGATGGCAAAATTTTGAAAAACATACACAAGGGCACATGCTTAAATACCTAAAAATAACAAAAATTCTTCCATCTTGTCCGAGTTTGTCATTGGCATACTCAAAAGTGGTATATGCTACAGCATTTCTGCTTTGAGTATAAAAGCAATTTATTGGTAATTGCTGAGTCAGCAAGAGAAGCTACAAAATTGTTGCAAAGCTTTAAGCCAAAACTGCAGCAAAGTTACTCTGGGACAGTGTCTGAAAGAACAGATCAGCTATTCAGAAAACCAGTTTATGACCAAAGCCTTTATTCCTCCATATAGCAGGTGTGTATTACTTAGATCTAGCTGGGCTCAAGGCATAGTGGGTGCCTATCGTCCAAGGCTGGGATGGGAATGATGGGAGGGTTGCTAATTGTTTTGGGGGGAGGGATGGGAGAGACTGAAGGTTGTTTGGGGTGCTCCCCTGCAGATAGCCAGGTGTTAGCAACTTTGTGTCCTATGAGTGTTGCCTGGCAGCCCAGTTCAGGGCAACCCAATCTCCATTGGGTGAAGAGGAGCTGGGAGAGCACTTCCAGGATTGCTGTGAAGATTATTCTCAATACCTGCTGGATAAAATCATTTGAATTCACTCCAAAGTGGATTCCAGCTGGGCAAGACCTATGGAGTTGACTAAGCCTCAGGCCTGTGATATAAGCTGGGATTGGTGCAATTTCGGTGTCCCGTCCCCCCCCCCCCCCGCCGGACTTGCTGATAGAGCATGTGCAGTTGTGGCCAGAAAGGTCTTTGTACAACTTTGTCTTTTGCACAAATTGCAGCCATTTCTGGACCAGGCGAATGTGTGTTTGTTCATTTGGTCAAGAATGCAGTAGTAGAGGTAATTATGTATGTTCCTCGTTACAACTTCATCACCGATTCAAGTGGCTTGCAATAGACCTCTGGGTACAATTCAAGGTGCTAGTCCCCACCAATAAAGAATACAAGAATATAAGGTGGTGTACTCCAGGCCTTTTCAATATGACATTACCATCTTAGAAGACCTTGGAGGTATCTTTTCTGGGTGGGGCCTTTCACTTTTGGAACAATCTGCTCCCTGGGATCCCAAACCTGCAAGTCTTTAAAAAAGGAAATTAAGACATCTTTCTCCATATTTTGGGGTCTGGATGAGCCAAGTCCCAATAGTTGGGTTGTAGTATATTTTAGTCTGCTGCCATTTCATAATTTTAGTTTGTTTTAAATGTACTCTATTTTGTTGATGACCTTTTCTTAGCTGTGCAGTCACTTTGAGTTAGTGGCCGCATAAATGTTGAAAATAAAATGAATGAATATATGCCACCTTCAAGCAGAGCTTTTCTGAATCAAATGAACCAGTATCTAGAATCTAGTTTATCATTTGTCCGAACAATAAAATAATCAGGTCATCTATTTCCACTGAGACTTGATAGCATGTAGAAACTCTATGTTGTTTTTTGTGCTATAATTTGCATTTGGTTTGGCCATCAATACCATATATTACTGTAACAAAAAAAATCTACCGTGTTTCCCCGAAAATAAGACAGGGTCTTATTTTCTTTTGACCCCCTGAAATAAGCGATTGGCCTTATTTTCAGGGAGGTTTTATTATTTTTTGAGGTGCAGGAGGCATGGTCACCTCATGGCTGCTGCTATGTTGCAATATTTTTGGGGAGGGCTTATTTTTGGGGGAGGGCTTATTTTAGTGCATGCGCTCAAAAGCCCAATCAGGGAGATCTTATTTTCAGGGAAACAGGGTATTATATAGGTTGAAATAAAAGAAAAGCAAAAATTATTTAGAGCAGAGATGGATTGCCAGGTACCAGTCTTTTAAAATTATTATTTTATTATCAGTATTTGAGAGGATATTCAAAGTGCATGTAATTTAGGGGGCTTTCTTTCCCTCCCATTATTGGGGAGAATTTGTACATTCCAAGCCATCTCCCTTTTTTTGTCTTATTAAATATACTTGACATTCAGCATAACTTTTTTTCCATTGTTTTATATTATTTCCTGCCCAAAATCAGCAGGAAATTCTGTCTCTGATAATTTCTAATGTATTTGCAGCAGCAGGATCTACCAGGATGTGGGAATTATAGTTCAGGGGTCACATGACAGTGAAGACTTCCTTTTGTTCACTCTTTCCTATACATTTCTGTGCCAATGACAGAGAGTCTACATGGCTTTTCTCTGGTTAAAGAAAATGCTCAATATGCACTTCTCCATTCAGTGAGCAAGTATTTTGTCACCAGAATGCTTGCTTACCCTGCTCTGCAGCAAGAAGGGAAATATTTATTTGTATCTTATTGTTGGTGCTTCCTTTCTCTTGAAAACTCAAGACCTTTTGATACAATCAACCATAATATTTTTCTAAACCACTACTAAACTTCTATTTGAGTGGGTGAAATTATCCAGCAAATTGGGATGCATTATCATCAGTATGCTAATGATAATTAACTTTATATTGTCCTTAGGTTATAGAGAAGATTGTTGGATGCTTGAGTCCATCAGGATCTAGATGGGACAGACCTGATTGAACCTGAGTTCCTACACAAGAGGCACTATTTGTCTACTAAGGTCTTCCATCAACATAAGTATTAACTCGGAGTAGGCAGAAATTACTCTTGATAGAGCGAATTCATGACTTTCATGAATTCATGAAAGATCCAGGATCTTTCTGGATTGATGGCTTTAGTGCAACCAGTAGGAACTGTGACTTTCGGTTGGTACATTAACTGCAGCCTTGCAAGGCACAAGAAGATCTAACAAAAACTCATGCCTTTATTACCATGCATATTGCCCTTGTGCTAACTGGAACCAGACTGTGGATGTCCCTTTGCTACAGGCACTGTATCGTCTAGGCTTAATTTAATGTGTAATATAAAACTATTTATGGCTTGGGCCCTAGGTATCCACATGACCACTTGGACCAAGGAGTGTCAATCCAGCCTATCAGATCCTTTAGGGAGAAACTACTCTTATGTCCTACTTTTAGGAGAGAAAGGGAGTTGGGCCAGGAGTTTCAGCTTTGTAGTACCAGTAACTGGTCCTATAGAACAGTTCCCTGTGGAAACCAAGCAGCCTCCCTCCTGATTGCATTGAGAAAGATGCTGAAAACAGACCTGCTATGGAGAGCATTTTAAGTACACTGAACCATTTCAGTGGTATTTTGACCTCTTTTATTACTAAGCTGCTATTTTATCATTATGTTCTTTTCATTTTATGCTGATCTTACTCCCACTGTGGGTTCTTTAAGCATACCATGTTAATCCCTAAAAATCATTTGACTAAGGGAAGATAGAAATGTTGTAATACATAAATAAATAATGGGTTGACCCACATCATAGGGCTGATTATCACTACAGTTGCAACTCTCATCTAAGCAGGTCAAAACAGCATTAGGGTGAAATACATGTGAACCATTGCTGTTATCTATTGTCAGTTTTGCTAATCCTTCTCCAGGTTATATTAGGCAGTGAGAACAAAATTAAAGCTAAGCAAAACATTCTAGAGAAAGAGCTTAGGGGAAAAAAAGAGGTTTTCTAAGGCTCATTTGGGGCATGGTTAATAGACCAGGGCATTTGCACACCAGCTCATCAAAGCTATTTCCATGTGGATGGAAGGGCAACAAGGAACTCCTGCTCTCTTCATCCGGCACTCAGTGTCCTGCCAAGGAGGCGGATGTGGGGCAGGGCAGAGAAGGGGCAAGGGAGCTCATTTCAATGTGCACGGGCACACAAGCACACACAGCGGTATAGGAGCAGCTTTTACAGGCTATACACACATTTGAGCTTTGACTGATTGTTTAATCTCCCTAAAAAAACCACTGAGCATTTGTACGTTTATTAGTATTCAAGGAACACCCACAAAGCACAGATTAATGTGCTCGACCTTCAAAACAGGGACAATAAATAGCAGTCTATAGCTGACATGGTTTAGTCTTCAAATGCAAAAGCTGCACTTTTTTTCTTTTTTGACAGAGGCACAAGGCAACACGCATGGGAAGGATTCTGTGAGGTGGTGTTTAGAAAGAAAGATGGAAGGATACCTTCCCTGCAGGCTAACAAAGCTGTCCTTGTATACAAGGACAATGGACAGCAGTTTCCCTCGCATTAAGCAGAGGAGAAAATATCAACCCTCTTATAAGAAAATCACAATGTACCAAATGAGTAATGGTTTGTGCATTGCCATTTGTAAAATAGAAAGCAAAATTCACTGTTCAAATTGCCATTGATAATGGATACATCTCAACATTATTTGCATATCTGAGTAAAACAAACATTCAACAAAATGGGATTAAAAAGGTCATTTAAGCCACTTCTCCATAATCTGGTACTCTGCTTCACTGAAGTGCATTTTCCATTATTCTAAACAGCATGATTATTGGTCATGCTGACTGGGAGATGGGGTTTGTAAATCCAGTATTGCGCAAAACATCAAACTGAAAAAGGCTAGTCTAGGAAAAATGAATTAGAGTTCCAAATCTGTAAGAAGGGAAAGAATAAAATAAACATCTGAGAAAGAACAGTAAGGGAGCAATGCTATTATCAGACAGGCATTATATGTGATCCTAGAACTACTGTAAACAGAGATTTGAATTTAGCTAATCTCTTTAGTCTCAGTCTAATTCATTGTCATCTAATGGCTTTTGCCACAGCAAGTATACTTTACAGCAGTTTCCCCCAACTATTCCTTCCTAAAATGATGGGACCACAAATCCTACCATTCTCAGCCAATAAAGCAGAAGCTGACTGGGAATTCTGGGAAGTGTAGTTTCAACACATCTGGAAGACATATGTTGGTGAAAGCAGCTTTGTTTCTTCCCCTCCTTTATGATATGGATTCCAATAATAAAAAAGGGCTTTTCCTTTCCATAAATACAGTGCCAGATTTTGCTGGAAGGAGAATCAAAACAAAACAAGAGGCGCCTGTGGGTTCTAGGTTGGCAGTGTCATTTTTTTCTTCTTCTGATGCAAATCTCTTGCTTCTGCTTTTAATTAAGTGATGTTACATAAAAGGAAATATTTTCCCCCTTGCTTATAGTTTATTACAGCTCTACCATGTAAAAATAGTATTTTAAAATCCTAGTAAGAAATCATTGGGAAAGTTATTATTATTATTCCTTTGGCTTAAAGTCCAGGACACTCTTCCATTCCTCTACACTGGCTCTCTCGATTCATTTTACAAGAAGCTTTAGTATTGATAGCAGTTATGAGGTATTTCCAATACTCAAAATGCATATTGAAAGGTGTTAATGCACCAAGTGATTCCCAAAGAGATAGATTGAGATCTCTGAGCCATTTAGGCACAATATGTGCATGCATCCACTTACTGCCTTTCACCAATGAAGAGAAAACCAGGCTGTAGTTTGAATCATGCTGATGGTTGCAGGCTTCCACAAGAATGCATTTAAACAATGGTCAGAGTTACCCATAATTGCAGAATTTGGGAGGTTTGTTTCTTTTTAATGCATATGCTCTCTGTCTCTCTGACGTATTGAATGGTTCTCTGCTAAGACCTCTGTGGTTTTAAAGACCATTCCTTAATAAGCTGCTGTCCGTAATAATCAGTTTGCTCTTGCCAGGCTACATACTCAGCCGCTGTAACTGGACCACAAGCTCTTAAGTTTAAAACTACAAGGTTACTCTAAATGTCTCAGTGTATAAATGAGTAATTTGTCTGATTGGAAATATAGCACACCATGGTCAAGAAGGACTGAAGATCACTTCAAATGGTCTACTGAGTATTTGGAATACTAGCTCTTAGTTAGTTGACTGACTGTTCACCAATCAGGATGTTTATTGATTTTCCCTTGAAAACATATCGCATTTTCATTATTCCATGTATTTAAAAATGACATAATTCCAATGAAATTAAAAAGAGAAACGATTTTTGTTGTTCAAAAACAAAATGTAAAAGGAGATATCCATGCCTCCTTTTGATTTTATCAATCCAATTTATCAATCAAAACATGTTAGAAATAAAACCAGGAAACCAGAAAAAAAAAGATTTGAGTAGTTCTCAGCTTATACACCTTCAGCATCATTAACTATCCCTTGACTATTCTTGTTAACTACTTGTCAACAAATTGCCAACGTGTCCTGGATCATGGAGAAAGCTATGGAATTCCAAAAAACATCTACTTCTGCTTCATTGGCTATGCTAAAGCCTTTGATTGTGTGGATAACAACAAATTGTGCCAAGTTCTTAAAGAGATGGGAGTACCAGACCATCCTATTTTTCTCTTCAGAAACCTATACGCGGGTCAAGAAGCAACAGTGAGAATTGGACATGGAACCACTGATTGGTTCAAAATTGGGAAAGAAGTCCGGCAAGGCTGTATACTGTCACCATGACTATTTAATTTATATGCAGAGCACATCACGAGAAAGGCAGGGCTAGAGGAATCAAAAGTTGGAATTAAGATTGCTGACAGAAATATCAACAACCTCAGATATGTAGATGATACCACTCTAATGGCATAAAGTGGAGAGGAACTAAAAAGCCTCTTGATGCGAGTGAAGAAGGAGAATGCAAAAGTTGGCTTGAAACTCAACATTAAGAAAACTAAGATCATGGCATCCGGCTCTCTCAATTCCTGGCTAATAGATGGGGAAGAAATGGAGGTAGTGACAGATTTTATTTTCTTGGGCTCCAAGATCACTGCAGATAGGGACTGCAGCCAAGAAATTAAAAGACGCTTCTTCCTGGGGAGGAAAGCTATGGGAAATCTAGACAGCATACTAAAAAGCAGAGACATCACTTGACAACAAAAGTGCATATCATCAAGGCTATGGTTTTCCCAGTTGCAATGTATGGCTGTGAAAGTTGGACCATAAGAAAAGCCAAGTGCCAAAGAATTGAGGCCTTTAAACTATGGTGCTGGAGAAAATTCCTGTGAATCCCTTGGATCGCAAGATGATCAAACCAGTGAGTCCTAGAAGACATCAACCCTGACTGCTTTTTAGAAGACCAGATCCTGAAGATGAAACTCAAATACTTTGGCCACATAATGAGAAGGAAGGACTTACTGGAGAAGAACCTATGTAATGCTGGGAAACATTGAGGACAAAAGAAGAATGGGAAGACAGAGAATGAGGTGGATGGATGGAATCACCAAAGCAGTGGAAATGAGCTTAAATGCACTCCAGAGGATGGTAGAGGACAGGAAGGCCTGGAGGAACATTGTCCATGATGGGTTGGACATGACTTTGCAACTAACAATAAAAATCCTTGTCAATGGACATGTTGTCAACCATGAAGTGGACTTGGCTAAGGCCACCTTGGAGGCTTCATGGTTGCCACACAACAGAGGACAGGCGGGGGAGGGGGGATAGTTAGATGGGGTTTTGTACCCAAAACAATAAAGCTTTCCTGTGGTAACCAGGGACGTTCGCATAGGTGGCTGACCAGAGGAGTAGTGAAGTAACCAAGCAACCAGCCAGCAACTGGATTGGACAGCGTGACTAGTAACTTGGGGGAAAGGGGAAACTTTTACTTTTTAATTAGAAGAAAGCCGTGGGAACTTTAGAGTCGACTTTTACCAGTTGTGCCAATATGATGCTTCCAATAAACTGTTCTTTAAGGAACTTGCCTGCCTCAGAGTACTTCTTTCTAATGGGAACATTATTTGGAACAATGACACATACAAAAAAAAATTAGGATAGCCCCAGTTTTTAGCTATAATTATTTAATTGCAAAGAAAAAATTATAGAGTTCCCACATATTACAAGAATGTCCAGTTGCCTTTTGGAAAAAGCACCTTTGGAACAACCATAACCTGGATAAGAATCTCCATAGACATCCCCCATATTATAGTTGGTCGAATTTTAAAATATAACCTGAAGGTGATTTTCCCCCCCAAGCAACTTATTTGACTCGTACATTAATGTGTTTAAGCATCAGTGCTGTCACAGCATCTCTTGAAATAACTCTCTACTAAGCTTGCATTTCATAAACAGAGCATTAATTGTATTTTCCAAAACCAACTAATATCTCTTGCAGACCGAATCATTTTACAAAATGCAAAATTAAATATCTTCACTACAACTCTAAAGATACTAAAATAATTCCAGCATATTCCAGGAGTATTTAACATGGAAGCTGTGTAATTTGGATTAATAGCATGGAAACACTGATCTATTTTTTTTAACAAATTCAAATTCTAGCTTTTCTATAATATGTGCAGAACTTTTAATCTTCAGAAGTCTAACACATGATTTTGTAAACTTATGCTAAGTAACTTTGAAGATCAATGGAAAAGCTGCAGCAAAGCTTTCAAGTTGCCACCACTTTCTAACTCCCTTTCACCTTTGGATGCTGGCTGAATAAATTGTCTGCCAAAGGATTTCATCTCCTTGCCTGCTTCGATTTCAGTAATCCAAAAAGGCACAGAGCTGAAAACTTCCAGCAGGCAGCTCTTTAAGACAGTTGCCAGAGGTGATGGAGAGCCAAAATCCAAGCAGAATGTTCAGCTCCTGAGCAGAGAGGTAAGGTGATTATGGTGCCTCAAGGTGGGTGGGTGGAGAAGGCACTGAAGGCCTGGCACAGCCCATGCAAGTATCTCTCTACTCAGGAGCTGAAAATCCTGGATTTTGGCAGGGAAGATTTTCAGCTTTTGAGTGGAGAGACATTCCCATTAGGTCTCCTAGAGTTTCCCCCCTCCTGAGACACCCCATATTCCTCATCTGGGACACTGTCCATTTAACCACCCACAAGACTGCTTAACAATTGAAATAGGGAGTGCCAGGATTGCAGTCTCAACTGAAGCAGTCACATGATATCTTGCTTAATGACTGCTTTGCTCTATGACCAAGATTCCAGTCCCATTTGTGATTGTATGTCAAGGACCACTTGCATAGTGATATAAAACCTGTCCTCATTACTATTACTACTATTACTTGGATGATTTTAAAAGACACCACAAGCAATTAGTATGGAAATCAGAATTACTAAAACAGTTAAAGCGGCAATCCTAGTCATGTAATTCTTTACTGCTCACAAGGATAAAGGATAAAAATGATAATGAAGGCAAAACAGAAATGAAAACAATAGGGCAGATGAGAATATTTTATATATCTATTCAAAACCAGATTCCACATTACAACCTAAGTTTTTATATTATCCACTCACTTTTGGAGGAATTCTTCTACACCACATATTTTGAGAACAAAATCATCCACATCAATGTCGCACAATTCATCGTGAGTGTAACACAAGGTCTGGTAAATGAGTAAGTCCACTGTGGAGGAACCTACAAGGAGGGGCAAGAGGGAGGAAAGGAAAGAGTAGTCAGCATTGATTTCCAAGGCAAAAAATCCATGGAATTCTTCATACCTATCAAGCGTAGTTATTCCAGTAGATTCATTTCTTTGGACATCAATGAAGGATTCATGCCATTTTAATCACGGGAATGCAAGCTGATGCCAATAAAACATATAAAAAGATAAAGTAATTTGTCCATAATCCAGCCATGGTTATTTATCCATGGTTCTTGACAATATTATGAAAATAATTTCCTGTTGTTGCTCTTCTAACTAACAGCTTGGAATTTCCAGGTGGCTCTCAATCCAAATGCTTATCAGGACTAACTTGGCTTAATTGTTTAGATCAACCAAGATCACTAGATGCTACAATTTACCAAGGCAACAAAGCATCTATTCCTTCCAACCGATGTAGTATCCAACTAAAGATGCTACCTACGTTTATTTTATATTCTTTTCAGTGGAGTCATAAATGCAGTCAAAAGACCACAGTATCCAAGTAATAACAACAAAAATCATAAATTCTAAAAAGTAGAATAACAACAAATAATTTGATGCAGTTTTCTGTAGAGATAGTTATTCTAGAATGTTTCAGATATTCCGGACTTTAGTTCCCATTTTTTGTGGTATTTACAGAAGTTATAATCATAGATACCCATGGTGTGGGCAACAGGAAATAAGTGATGAATGGTTATAATTCATTACATCTAAATAGCAGCAACTTGGAAGAATCTGGCATAAATCTTCAAAGTATAAATTGGGATCTACAAAAGGTTCCAGACTTTAAAAAAAAAACCACCCAGATTTCAGCAGTTAGATGACATTATTTTTCCTAAAAACAATAAAGGAAAAAAGGAAGAGGGTTAATTTGATGAGACAAGAAATACTGAATAGTCAAATCTGTCCAATTTATAAGCATTTATATGTATTCTAAATTAGTTTAAATTTGACACTTCTTATCTGAAAGCTGGAAATGTTAGTTTGACATGGGTCCTAACAATACTTTCCCGCTGGGGGAAAAAACAGTGTTCCCAGAAGATAAGGCATGAATCATAAACTAATATGTCTGCAGGATAAAAATATCCTGAGAAATTCAGAAAGAAAATAAAACACATTTACATTATGAAATGGAAAGGGATCCCATTGCATCAGATGATTTCAGTTCATATTCTTGCCTTTAAAAGATGAAAATTATTGCCCTTGAAAAGTCTGAAATATATGGATCACCAAAAAAAAAAAAAAGAACAAAGAATCCTTTTCAAGTAGAAAAAAGGATCACTCCATTAAAATTGACTTTATTGGAAAACATGGTTCTTCACATTCAGAGAATGGCTAATTAATGTATTGAGTTAAAAGGGGGAAAAGTATCAGTGTAGGACTAAATTCATCCAAATACATATCATCCCAATTAAAAAATGTGTTCAAATGAACTATATGTGCAAGAATCAGAGTAAGTGTCTCTCCATATAGCCTTATAATGCAATCAGGCCAAAAACTCCAAATGAATGAATTAAGAAAGCCAAGTAATAACTTATAAAACATTAGATAGATTTTGGATTATTCAAACGGAAAATATCTATTATAAAATTCTATCCTCAGCAATTCCAAATGAAATACTGTAATAGTATAATCGATAAGTGAAGTATATTTTAATGTGCAGAGATTTTGTAATTAGCAAAAACAATCTGATTTTTTTTTTTTAGTTTAACCAGATCAATCCAAAGTAACTGTATAAGTCTTGGCTTCATTAAATCAAAGAATGATATAAGTAGATAAATATAAATATGTTGAAGCACGGTCAAGGCTATGATCACTACTGGCACAGAATGAAGAAAATTCCTAGGAGAAGCCAAAAACTTACAGTCACAAGTGAATGTGAGAGGTTCTTGTAGGCTATCATAAACTACGGTCACCTTCAAGCTAATCCCATGGCCAAGATGTTCAGGGCCGAGATTGACAGTGCTCCAGACATAACCTGTGAGGGAGTAATCCTTGGTACTATAGCCAGATCTCAATCTGTGGACAAGACAAAATGGGTACAATTAGTACATACATTACTATAATTACTATAATTATATGTCATGCTGATAGGCTTTTGTGTTTTTTTTCTTCTCTTCATCTTAAGATTTAATTTTCTCATTTGTTCCACATTTTTAATGATGTTAAAACTTTGCTAAATTGGGTTTTCACATTTGTTCATTTTTATCTTTTCTAAGATACTATATTTGTGTTAATACCCAGTCTGAGATTCCAATCTAAATGCACCATACATTTCCAATGCACCATGGAATCACATGAATGCCTGGTAATGGGTTAGTCCTTAAACAGTGAAATTATGGTTTGACTCAAAGTGTTGAGACAATATTCCTATTTGAGGATCCGCAGAGAGCACCGCCACTGGTGAGTGCTAATGTAGACTCTGTTGGTGCTAATCTAGACTAGGTGTTAGTTTTAAACATGCTGGAAAAGGGTGAGAAAAACCATGGAGAGAGAGAAATGGTTACATTTTGCAAATGGATGGCAAAACAGAAACATTTTCATGCAGGTGGAACAAGTGTCTATTGGCTTGACCTCCTTCTGAAAACAGTATTTCCTATAGATTAAAACCACAAAATGAAGCTGCACTGGATTGAACTATTATGATAACTCACTGTGACACTCTTTAGTTCCCTGATTTAAAAAGGATAGAGAAATGCCTTCTCTCCTCTATCAGTCCTAGATAACTGTGGTAGGAATCACAATCTTTCCTAGGTTCATCCTATCACTTGCAGGTTAAGACACTGCTCAGTGAAGATGTCACTTAAACCCAATGCAACATAATCTTTAGACCAAGAGCATTTTTTTTTCCTGAGCATCAAGAATTAAGCAATAAATTGGTCCAAATGGTTAGGCCATTGGTTACATGAACAAAGAAAATCACACACAAACACAATTTGCAGAAGAAATTTTAGGCAGAGGAAAGCCAAGGAAAGGCACTCTGAGGGATTATTTCTTATCCTAGACTGGTACTCACACATTAAGCATATGGCAGAATGCAGCAACCTCTTCATCTTTCTCCTCAGACACCTCAAATAGTTCATAACCGTTGGACACGGGATAATGCTGAGAAGTGCCCTGATACCAAACGTGGATAGGGAGTGGGGAGAAATAAATGAAATAAATGAAGCATCAATGAATTAACATTTTGAATATATTCCTCATTTATTTTATAAAGCAGTTAAAGATATACTAAGGAATGTGGTGGGAACAACTCTTGACTTCATATAACATAAATACAGTTATTTCCCTCTAAGTTATCAAAGGTCTTTTTAACCTATAAATGTTTTTGCCATTTTTTTTCCTGGCTTAGGGATTGTGAGGACCAAAGAACTACTATGCCCAATGTCTAGTCAATGTATGACTTGACTTTAGGCTTTATTATTTATTTATTTATTTTTATCCAGCCTTTATTATTTTTATAAATAGCTAAAAGCAGCAAACATACTTAGTACTCTTTCCTCATCCTATTTTCCCCACAACAATAACCATGTGAGTGGATTGGGAGAGTGACTGGCCCAAAGTCACTCAGCCAAACTTACTGTATTTTTTGGAATATAAGACGCATTGGAGTATAAGACACACCAAGATTTTGAAGAGGCAATTTTTAAAAAGCTTTTGCGCTCTGCAGATCTCTCAAAAACGGCCCATTTTTCATGAAAACGGGCCCATTTTTCCTCAAAAAATGGGCATGTATAGCCTTTAGAAGGCTTGTTGAGTGCTCCTGGGGGGAAGGCAAAATTGAACAAAAATTGGCCTGTTTTTTGCTCATTTCTGCCTTCCCCAGCCCCCAGCAGCACTCTGGAAGCCTCCTAAACGCTATGCACGGCCATTTTGGTGAAGGGGCAGGGTTTGGGGAGGCAAAAAATGCTGTATTCTGTGTATAAGACGCATCCAGATTTTCAGCCTCTTGTTTGAGGGAAAAGGGTGTGTCTTATACTCTAAGAAATATGGTATATGTCTGTAGCAAAACTGAAGATGTAGAAGGCTTGCATTTGTAATGAATTGTAAGTGCACTGTTTTGCATTTTTCAATAATGACTATTACAGAAATAAGATTTTACTATTTACTCCACGTGGTATAAGGCTTTACATTTCAGCTCAAAATTATCTTTCAGATAGGCTGGTTGGTTCTTGGGCCCGTAATTATTTCTGAATCAATATATCACAATTATTTTTATAGATTAAATAAAGATTGCACATGATATCCATCATAGGTAATTTATAGCCTTGCATTTTCAGACTCCTGCTGGATACCCTATTTTCCTGAAAATAAGACCTACCTGGATAATAAGCCCAATCGGGCTTTTGAGCATGTGCGCTAAAATAAGCCCTCCCCAAAAATATTGCAACACAGCATCAGCCATGAGGTGACCACGTTCGCCGCCTCCTGCACCTCAAAAATAATACAACCTCTCACAAAAGAAGGCCAAGTGCTTATTTCGGGGGTCAAAAGAAAAAATAAGACCCTGTCTTATTTTTGGGGAAACATGGCTTGTAAGTGGTGGGACAGAGCATACTATATAACTTTTAAATTAAAAAAATAAACCCTTCCCAAACCACATAATACTGTAACTAAAAGCCCAGCCAAGTAGAAAAATGGTTAAAGCAGGATTCTCAAAATGTTTCATTTTGTTCCTCTTTCCCAAATGTCACAGTTGGATGAGACAGAAGTAGAGATAGAAACATTTTGAATGCCAAGCTCAACCAAATGGAGTGCACACATGGGCCCAATGCTTCCATTCACTTCTTCAAAGCAAACAAAAGACCTACTGTCAGAGCAATTAACCCATTAAATAGACAGAGAAATGTGGGGAGGTGGGCACAGAATGCAACAGACACTCACTTAAACAGTCTTAATGTTCTACTGCAATTACTTTCTGGCACATCAAAATTAGAGAATTACTTACATGATCTTTGAAAGCTTCTGCCATTTTTAGATGCACAGAAAGTCAATCCCCAAAGGCTCAGAGAAGTTGTTTGTATTTATATCCTTTATGTTCCAGAGGTATTTCTCATTTATTCTTATTTCCAAAAATATGACACTGTCCACTCACAATCCCAGATAAACTAGTAAAATTACTCCCCATGACTCAGGGCTAAATAATTTTTCCCCTATTCCTCAGAATGCTGCTGTAACATACTTATTAAAAATAATGAAAAGAAAAGGCTGGCGTATATTGTACACAATATTGTGTGCTAATAGCAATTTAAGAAGATACTATTTATAAAATATCAAGCTTTTTAAACATGAATGTTCTATAATTTTGGAAACAGTAGCTCTAACAGCCAGACAGATTCCCCTTTTGATGCCGTTTTAACTGGACACTGCCTTTCCTCAGACTGTTACTCTATGGATCATGCAGTATAAATAGCTTCACTGACATACAGTCCTTCCCTCCCAAGGCAAACAGTTAATATCACTGACATATTATATCAAGCTTTGGTGCAGCCAAACATACAAGTGGGAAGTGAATCCCAGAGCCAACATTTTGACTAGAATAAGGAAGTTAAATTGTTATTTCAGTAGAGTCCTGGTCAGGGGTGGTATTCACTTACTTTTCTTACCGGTTCGAAAATATGAGAGCATGCGCTCACTTCGCTCACACACATCCCAGCCACGCATGCGATTGGTCTTCTGCACATGCACTTCCATTGCTCACAGCTTGTATGTATGTGAACAGCTTGAAAACGTGCCTAAATATGATTGCACAGAGCTGGGGCGAGTGGGCAGGAAATCGAAACCCTCGATTTCCACTACTGGTTAGGGCGAACTGGTCCAAACTGACTGAATACCACCACTGATCCTAGTGAACTACCTTGCATGGATCTACATGATAAATTTTGTCTGTTTTCAGTTATACATCATAGATTGCCGAATTTTGAAACTGGAAGAGAGTCTCTTAAATTTTATATTAGCTAGAATTGCAGATGGCTTGGCTGATTTATTGGAACAGATATTTTGTTCATATTCTAAGGATTGGTGCAGAAATACTATAAATTATGAGTCATACATGATACAATTCTATGACTGATTTAGAAGACTAGAAATGCAAAGGGGCCAAGCAATACATTATATTTGACACCTTTCACCATGGAAAATTTTCATTTGCTACGAATCAGAGAACAAAAAAGGACAGTGATACAGGAAAAAAGTGATTAACTGATTCTCCCTGCTGACAAATATTCACTCTCTTACATTGTTAAAGGTATATAGAGAAGGTTGCCCACTATCAAATTGTATTTTCTGAAGCCAATGACTGAACTTTTAAAAATAGTTTTAAATAATATTGCTTTTATTACTTCTAAAAAAGAAGAATCAAACTAAATTGAATTTATAGACCTCTTATCGCCTTAATGGGGGGGGGGGGCAAAGTTTAGGAATCTTCTGACCCAGAATATTCTTACTTAATTTAAAGCATAGATATATAAAACATTAAGAAGGTTATGTTATGCTCTCAACCATGTTCTGGCAGAAGGACTAAACATCCACCTTTTTGTTTACATCAAATTGTCTTACTGGATCTGCTGATATCCTCCGGTTCTTGTTGAGAGCAGCATTCTTCCATCCACCACATCTGGAGACATAAGTCCTGGGAGGGACTTGAGGAGGCATGGTTTTGCTGCGAGCAACTGGCTTCCCACTGCTTTCTTTCTCAAAAATGCTTCTGCCCTCCTTCCAACTCCAAGTGGCTTCTCTCAGAAGTTCAGTATCATAAGTGGACTTGAGGTTGAGTCGAGTGATAGCATCATTGATGCCATCATAGTCTACTGTGCTATATTGGTCTTCTTCTGAGATTCTTCGACCTAGCAATTTTCCATCAGCTCTCTCGTGAGATGAGGAGAACATGTTGATATTATTGGGTTGGGGTCCCTTGTGGGAAGCTTGATTTGCTTCAGAAGTATTCCAGATGGTAATGCGAGGTGGCAGTGGGGGAGGAGAAAGCTTCTTGGGTGACTTACCACCATTGCTGTGCTGGCAGGGTGCACTATTGAGCGGATCATTTAGGAAGTCTCCCTCTGTGCTATCAAAGATGTACAAATAGTCACTAGACAGAGGATTCTTCAACCAAGGTTGACTTTCTGCTTCAGGCACCAATCTGGATGAGGTAGTATTGTTGGTCCCCAAAGCTCTTGAAACTTCTTGGCCAGAGAGTGCATTATAGTTGAGGGTTGAATCTGAGCCAGAGAGGCCTCTCATGACCTTAATATTATGGCAGTCATTCCTTACAGCAGGTATGTTGTAATCCAGAATGGGATCATCCCAAGAAATTAGAGGTTGATCGGTGTTCTGCTTTGCCTGGTTCTCCTCCTTGTCTTGCCTCAGGCGGGACAAGGCATCATACTCCATCTGCAAGGCTTCTGCAAGAGCCAGCTCCTTACGGCTAATCCCCACAGACTCCAAAGATTGCCAGTGCTCTCCATTTCCTCTGGTTGCAGACATCTCTTGGAAAACAAATGCTGAAACCAGTAACTACTGGATGTTCAATTCAGGTTTTCGGAACCAAGGCATGCTGTGCCACCAGCCACCTACAAGTGAAGGGACCAAAAGAACATGGCAATAAGAGTAAGTTTCAGTAATATCTGTCTGCTTTACTGAAAGATTTTCATGTGTTTGATCAGCACTTGAGAAAACAGTCTGTTATGGCTACACAATCACCATCACCTCAGCTGAAAACTTAAACACTCAACAAATATTTACCCTGTTAGGAAACCAATCCTGAAATATTATGTTCATGTTCAATAATTCATCAAGTAATTCAGGTTTACAGGTTTTTCCTGCAAAAAATGATAAGGTGATCCCGAGATAAAGTAGACATTTAGGTGCTTACTATCAAGACAAATTAGACTGAAAATTCACATTAAATGATCAACACTGTCTTCCATAGAAGACAAGAAAAGGACCCATTAAAAATACTTTAGCAGGACATAACAGCAGTGGCACCATCTCTTTATATTTCCAGAGTTCATAGATATACCTTTTCTGATATAGTGCACAATAATATTTAGCATAACATATACTTTAATCTCTATGAATTGGTCTAATCTTCTCTTAAAAGCTTTTCAAGTTGCTATCATAATCTTGAGAAACTGAATTCCATAATTTAACTTTATGCTGTTTGAATAAATACTGCATGCCTGAAACCATCAATCGCCAATTCATTTTTCTCATTTTTACCAAAATGTCCATATGAATTTTCCAGTTTTTAATGAAAGTACTTATTGCTTTATTCCTGATCAAAAAGGTTAGTTGTGGCATTTCTGCAGATTCCATCATTTTCACAATCTACTCCACTGGGTATTTCAATGACTTTCGGTTTTGGTACCATGTTTCTCCAAAAAGATGACCCACCTTGAAAAGAAGCCCTATCACGTATTTGAGTGCATGTGATCAAATTAAGCCCCACCTACAAAATTAGTCGTAATTAAGGGGGTGGGGCAAGGCACACAAGTAAATAATAAGCTAGGGTAAGAATCAGGGGTGGAGCTGCCCTACTTACCAGGCCTTGAACACCCCGACACTTGCTTCGCCTTCTTCTGCGGCCACTTGCCACAACTCGCACAGATCACCCAGGCCTCTGATTTGCCTTCAGATGTCTTCCACCACTCACACAATGTGTGTGAGTGGTGGCAAGCAACCGCAGAAGAGGTGGTCCAGGAGCAACCTTCTGCTAGGCAGGGCTGTTGGTGTCACTACTGCGAGGTGAGTAAATAATTAGAACTCTCCAAAAAGAAGACCTAGCAATTTTTTAGGGGGGGGGGAGGTGTTTCCAAAAGAAAATAAGACCCAGCCTTCTTTTTGCAGAAACTCAGTATATACAATAGTCTCACTGCAATTACCATATACAAAACCAACATCCCCTAAGTCTTTCTAATTGACTATTCATAAATCCAATTAAAACAATTGTTTTAATCTGAATATTGAGCTTTAAAATTATTTGCCTCATGTGTGTTTGTATCCATTTAAAAAAATTTTTTTTGCATGTCCATTTTGCACGGTAATGTCTCTTCATATTTTTACAGATTTTCAAGCATCTTTAAATATCTTAAATAATTTCTATGGTACCAATGATACATCATTTTATAAAAGTTCTCTCTTTTAACAGAATGTGAATTTCAGTCCTCTAACATTGATCCATTAATTGTGGCCCATTTTACCATGTACTTTTTGACCTGTTCTTCCATTTCAAATCTCAACAGAGGTTTATGCATTTTAGTAATCATATGTTCATCATTTGTACATAATAATTCAATTTCAAATTCTGTCATGTTGTTCAATTCTACTCATTTTTATCAGTATTAAATTTTACAATAATTTCAAGGAATAGAAAATTATACAGTATAAAAATGGAACAAAATTCCCTTTGAAAACTTCAGATCTGCTGTGAGGACTAGCAAAAGCATGTAGTCTCAGTCAGTATGCTGAAGCCTCAATTCTAGACATATTCTAAGCATGCATAAAGGAAGTATGAAACACCCTTATTTGTAGTTGATATAGCAGTAGTGTAATGGTTGCAATCAGAAGAACAGGGTACAAATTATCAGACCATGGAGCAGTTTCTCTTTTTGTTTTCTGTGCTCACACACACTGTTGTGAATATAAGGAAGTGGGGAACAGGTGTGCAGTTTCAACTTTTTTTGCTGGGGATTAGATAAACTGTAATAAATAGCAAATAAATAGGCACATCTGGAAATGTGTGTGTTGCTCAATTTATAGTAATGGAAAATGAGATGAAGTTGTTAAAGCATGTGTTAAAAACCCTTTATGGGAAGCCTGGCAAGGATTTAAAGTACTGGTTTGTTTTGCAGGTGTTAATGTAAGTGTAAACTCCTTAGCCTTGTCAAGATATTCCATCTATCTATGCTCTAGGCACTTAATTAATAATCATACTTGCTGTGATTAACAGAAAAGGAGAAAGCCATTTAACATTCTGTTAACACTATTCTTAGGCAGTAACACAACAACATATTAACACCTCATGAATTAGAGGCAAAATATACCAGCAGAGGAAATGACAGCAACAAATGCTAAAACATGCACAACCTATAGCAAAGCCAGAGAGAAAGAAGAAATGCTCCATTGTTCAATACAGATAATATATTTTAGATTCCACCCTTGGCATTTTCAGTTGAATCAATCAGTTATCATTCTATCCAAAATATTGCATAATTGCAACATAAAAACAGCTAAAGATACTCAAAAATAAACCACTGTTAATAATAAAAACTAAAAAGTAGATTATTATGAATGATTACAAAGGTCCATGGTAGTCCACATACAGTTAAAGATCAAAAAGCGTAATAGAATAAATATATATTTGCTAGCAGTGAAATGGCCATAAAATAGACATATAGAGACAGTTTGGTCTAATGGTTAAGGCATCAAGCTAGAGACTGAAGTTCTAGTCCTGCCTGAAGTACAAAAACTGAATGGGTGACTTTGGGTTTGTCAGCCCAACTCACATTTCACAAGACTATTGGTGTAAGGAAAATAAGAAGAGGAACAAACATGTTTACCACCTTCGGTTATTTACAAAAATAACAAAGATAGTATAAAAATAAATAGGGTCCATTCCTGAGTGACCACATTAGGCTGGAAGGATAAATGGAGCAGGGCCCCTGTTTATGATTTTAGATTGGAGAAAGCAATTTACCGTAAATGGTTTTTCTTTCAAAAAAACTGTCATTCTAAGCTTGTGGTGGGCAATCTGTGGCCCCAGGACAGTGGAAAGATCTGAGTCTCTTTCTGGGACCCCTATAGCCCATTCGTAGGGTGCTGTACAATAGAACAATAAGAAAATAGCTGCAGTTTGGTTTCATTGAACCTATAGGTTCCATAACTGCATTTGTAATATTTTTTCAAATCTGTGGCTTTATACCACACAAAAAAAATTAAAACTTTTTTATTCAAATATGGCTGCCCATCTTACACCTAGAACTCTTGGTGACATAAAAAAGTTAAAACCAAAAGTTTGAAGAATAACCCCTAACACACAAAGCAAATTAGGGATCCTTGCTGCTTTCTGAACTTGGCTGATTCTTGCAGATGTTTTAGAGAGCAGTAATGCAGTAGTGTTAATAAGGAATGGAATTTGTCAGAAGGAAAAATAGCAATCATCCATAATAAATTGTATAAAGACTACAACAGCCACTGTGTTAGACAAGCCAGTGACGTGTGGTGAGGTTTATGGCTGGTAGGTCAAAAAGAAAGAAAACAGCTTTTGCCCGCCTGTTGCAGCTATGTCCGGGGCGGGCAAAAGCCGAAAGAAAGCGGCTGCCGCTTCTGTCCTGTGGGGCGGACAAAAGCCGAAAGAAAGCGTCCCACCACTTCTGTCTGACATAGAGGCGCCCCACACCCCGCAGCTATGTCTGACCCAGCTGCGGGGCGCGGGGTGCCTCTATGTCAGACAGAAGTGGCAGGGTGCTTTCTTGTGGCTTTTGCCCTGCGGGGCGGGCAAAAGCCGAAAGAAAGCGCCCAGCCCCTTCTGTCCTGCAGGGCGGGCAAAAGCCGAAAGCAAGCACCCCGCCACTTCTGTCCTGCGGGGCGGGCAAAAGCCGAAAGCAAGCACCCCGCTGCTTCTGTCCTGAAGGGCGGGTAAAAACCGAAAGCAAGCTCCCACCGCTTCTGTCCTGCGGGGCGGGCAAAAGCCGAAAGAAAGCGCCCTGCCGCTTCTGTCCGACATGGAGGCGCCCCGCCTCTATGTTGGACATAGCTGCAGGGCATGGGACGCCTCTATGTTGGACATAGCACCGAAGCATCCAAAAGCCCTGCTGCGATGTCCGACATAAAAAAAAGTGCCAGCCCGCACACCAGCAGATGCGGGTAAAACACACACACACACACACACACACACACACAAATTACTTACAGTAATAAAATTACTTACAAATTACATTAATTTTGAATTCCTCCCCCTCCCTCCGACCCACATACCTTTTCCAGCTGTTTCACAGAGGATTTCAACTCTGCTCTTGTCTGCCATGATGAAAATGTGAAAATGTAAAGGGAAAAAGGCAAGAGCTGCTGAGGTCAGGCTGGGCTAGCTGCTGCCAGAGTCCCCAATGGATGACTTTGCTTAACTGTTTAAAAAAGCCTCTAAAAAAACGCCCTCTACAGGAGGAGGCAAGAGAACCAAGTGCCTTATCTACATAAGGAATTTTTTGGCTTTTAACCCTTGCTTAACTCTGCTCGAATGATCATAAAGATAGACTAAATGAGGCACATGGTTCTCCCGCCTCCTCCTGTAGAGGGCACTTTTTTAGAGGCTTTTTTAAATAGTTAAGCACTAAGCAGAGTCATCCACTGTGACTCTGGCAGCAACTACCTCACCCTTTTTCCTTTTACATTTTTTCTTTTCATGATGACAGTGGTGAGGCCCTGCCTCCCCTGCCTCCCCTGACTGCACGTCACTGAGACAAGCAGGCAGAAGACTAGTAAAACACATCCATGAACCCCCATTTATAATCAGAAGACATGAAATTAAAGACACTCTTTTAATTTCACAACGTATGGATATTAACCAGACTTAACTGGTTAACTGTGACCCTCCCAAACCAAGTCAAGTCCAAAAATGCTAGAGAATTCCTGGAAGTCTGGCACTTTGACAAATTAGCCATGAATAGACACATAAATAACTTCTACATACAGTGTAAAAGAAACAATTGACAAGCCAAAAAGGGAACAAAAAGACCAAAATACCTCCCCACCAGCAATCAACACCCAGATGAGCATAGATTAATACCAAGATTAACATTAGACCAACAATCACAAAGTAAACAATACCCCAATCAAGGAACTGTCAACAAACTAACAGTAAACATCTCAACCAAAGAACCTCAAAACCATTCCAACCAACACCGACAGGACAAGCTACTAGAATATAACTTGAGAGCAAACTCCATTTCCTGCTATCACTAATTATGCTACCTAGTTTGGATAATGAAATGTCTGCAAGAAAACAACGAATCTCAGAGAGCACCAGGAGCCTCTCATTTCAATCCTGAGCTACAAATATTCTCCTTTATCAGTACAAAAGGCAAACAATACTTCCCAATCATAAAGCCACATCAACAGCAGAACCACCTACCCTTCAGGCTTCAGGGCCTGAGGAAACAGCTAAAGACTTCAAAAACCTTATAAATGGTTAACAGGGTCAGGGCCATCTGGATCTGCAAAGAGATGCAGTTCAAAAGGCTGCAATATTCACGTAGTTTTCCAGCAAAAATATTGGACCTAATCCCTATTGGAAATTATGAAAACCAGTGGTTTTTTTTAAAAAAAAGAATAAGCTGAATTATTAACCACTATTAAAACTGAGAACAGCTAAAGCAGAAGCTCTTATTTTCCTGACTCTTCTCTTCCCTAAGGTAACAACTCCTGTAAGATTATTTCCATCTCTAGAGATACTCTCATTTTAATTTTACAGACCAACAGTCTTGTTTATCAGAGAAGCAGGAAGAGATTTCAATAAGAACATATCCTGTCGGGTATCCATCTCTGTTTTGGATGTTTGAAAAGGAAAATTTGCTTTTAAAGTCTGTTTAATTTGTTTCTCGTTTTAAATTACAACAATCCCCCTCTGCTTCAAAGTATCAATAAAATAAATTATTAGCAATTATAAATATAAATATATTACTAATAAATTAACTGTATAATCATTCACAGGCCTGTGGAAATTTGCATACTCTGTTCTAAATATTCTTGAAACACATTCATAATACCTTTTCTTTCATTCCTTGACCATCTTTAATCAGGAGAATAAAT
Source organism: Thamnophis elegans (assembly GCF_009769535.1). Taxonomy (NCBI): domain Eukaryota; kingdom Metazoa; phylum Chordata; class Lepidosauria; order Squamata; family Natricidae; genus Thamnophis; species Thamnophis elegans. The sequence continues at coordinate 52,949,600 of NC_045545.1, forward strand.
TTATGCTTTATGCAAGGAATAGGAAGGTTCCACATTTTATGAAATTGAAATTTTAATTATTGATGGCAATCTTGCTACTTCTGCAAACATTTTATAAAATTAACACAAGTGCCAATTTGGATTCAAATGAGTCAAATTCAATCCTTTCATTAAATCAATCATTAACAATATTTAAAGAACAAAATGCATCATTTAATAGTAAGGGAATCAGTATTATTTCTATACTAAACCTGAAAAATATCTTTTAAAGTCCTAAAAAAGAGGGAGGCTTTGAATTCCTAAATTGTTTTATCTCACTAGAATTCTTTATGGTATAGAATTCCTTTTAAATCTATTTCAGCAAGTAATCATCAAATGGCCATGAAGGAAAATAAGCTTTCTAGACTGATAGTTGTTGATATGCCCAAATAGTCAGCATTTTTGTCAAAAGTCTTGAGAAAATAATTCACCCCCCCCCCCAAAAAAAAACAATGAATTCTGTGGTTGGTTTTCTATATCTCTAAGGTGTATGAACATTAATTTAGTTATTAGTATGAACTGCTATATTATTGAAAATCATAGGAAAAACAAAATAAAGATGGACTTTGTTATTTGCATAGGTCTGTACCAGTGAAAAAGCAAGAGATAATAAAAGCATGACTCAGTACTTCTATAGGAACTGCCTACAAACTGTTTTCAGCTTATTCCAATAAATGCCTCAACGTCAAAGAAAAAAGGACTACTCCAACTAAGTATCTTCACTGAGATAGTGAAAAAGCCACCAATCAGGTGAGTTACTCTGAAATCATGTGGAACTTCACAAGCAGACTGACTAAGCAAGATCCACTGTGACCAAGCAAGGGAAAATAGGAACGAATACAGGGCATAGGTGATATAATTCTTTAAAAATATGTTAACTGCATTAACAAATCACTGTGCACCTATGCAAAGTGCTGTAATGAAAAACAAAGTAAAAACTGCTGTTCAAATGTTCTTACTCCTAAAAAGTTTCTCCTAACATTCATCTGGAATCTGTCTTCCTGTCACATAAAACTATTATTCACTCTAATTTACTAAGAATGTATTACTATTATTTTTCTCTTCATTCCTAGTATCTATCTCTCCCCACTTTGACTATAACCACATTGCTTGTATCTTTCAATTTATATTGTTTTTATTTACTGTTTCCTAGTACGATTTGATAGCTTATTAGTAACCTTGACTATCACTACTGTGTTTCCCCAAAAATAAGACAGGGTCTTATTTTCTCTTAACCCCTGAAATAAGCACTTGGCCTTATTTTCAGGGCCGTCTTATTATTTTTGAGATGCAGGAGGCACCTCATGGCTGCTGCTATGTTGCAATATTTTGGGGGAGGGCTTATTTTTGGAGGAGGGATTATTTTAGCGCATGCATTCAAAATCCCAATTGGGTGTATTATCCTGGGAGGTCTTATTTTCAGGGAAACAGGATAAGTGTTGTATCGTTTTATTCTTGATGAATGTATTTTTATTCTCCTTACATACACTGAGACCATATGCATCAAATTCCTTGTGTGTCCAATCACACTTGGCCAATAAATAATTCTATTTTATTTTATTCTATTTAATAAAATATAATTTATAGAGCACACCATATTCTAGTCATTTTTAGAAATGCATGGGTCACTGATAATTACCTTTTATTTTAGCAAGTATGATATCAGGAACAATAGCAATGCTATGTGGTATTCAGGATTGGTAATGATCCTCCACTTCTTGCTGAAAGCCAATGTAAAGAATCTCACAAGGATCTGGGAAACAAATATTTAAATTAATAATGGCTAAAGTTATAAGGAGTAATTTTGTGTGTAACAATATTCTTCAGGTTGAAGTACAAATTCGTAACAATTAGAGATAAAGTTCCTTTGAAGTTGAAATCAGGCCGCAATAATTCATGGACAGATATATATGGTCTTCTGCTGGTGTTTTTTTTTAATTATTATTTTTTAATCTAGTTTAAAACCCTGGGATTTCCTGATGAGGAAACCACCCAAAAACCACCCAAGTCTGACTCTGCTTGACTTTTCCAAATCATTCAAGGTTAGCCAAAAGCTAGTTGGAAGCCATCCCCTTTTTAGGGATTCTGAACAGTATGTTGTTTTAGCAAATAGCAACACCTGGTTAAGCTTTTCTGGGCTCAGAATTATACATCTTAAATTGTACATCTTATTTTACATCTAAAATAAATGTAAATGAGAATAATCCTGTTTAGCTAAGGTTTTTTTTTTTTTGACAAAACGACACTGAATTTTCTCTACACAATGTAGGAAACATGAAAATTACAAAAGGGGAGAAATGGAATCAGAATAATTCAGTACTGCATAATGGCTGATGGGAATGAGAAAACATTTCTTCTGCTGCAGCGCCATGCTTATGCAGTGGTTGTGATCTTATTATTTTAAAAATATTTTATTTTGGGGTCTTGCAGACATCAGAAGAGCCACACTGTGGCCCATTCACTACTATTGGAGTTATTTAACATTTGTTACATAAACTCTTTATTTAAATACATACAAAAACAATCCATTGCAGAAGCATAAAAGACACCTCAGACATCCAAGCATATTGAATTGTGTCCTTTGATAAGCTTTTTGATCTGCTGTGAATCTTCTAGGCCTATTTCCCAGAAAGTTCATCATCATCATCATCATCATCATAGCAATAGCAATAGCAGTTAGACTTATATACCGCTTCATAGGGCTTTCAGCCCTCTCTAAGCGGTTTACAGAGTCAGCATATTGCCCCCAACAACAATCTGGGTCCTCATTTTACCCACCTCGGAAGGATGGAAGGCTGAGTCAACCCTGAGCCGGTGAGATTTGAACAGCCGAACTGCTGAACTGCAGTCAGCTGAAGTAGCCTGCAGTGCTGCATTTAACCACTGCGCCACCTCGGCTCATCATCATCATCATTATATTGCAAGGTTAATCTTTGGTGAGATTCACAGCCTTTGGGGCTGGTTGGTAGCTCAACAACTTGAGTCCTAACCAAGGACCTAGGAACTGTTAAGGTAAGTCCAAGGATATAAGCTGTTCCAAGTAGGGTGGTTTTTTGTAGAACCAGAATGTTCAAGTCTGATAAATTTAAAAATATCAGCGAGGTAGCCCTTTGGGTATTGCTCCAAGGGCTCCAAATTACAATCGGGACAACACACGATTTCTTTTTCCACAGGGCTACCTCGCTGATATTGAAGTTCCACAGTCGCTCAACTTCAATTTGCAAGTCCCAGTACTTTGTGATATTATTATTATTATTATTATTATTATTATTATTATTATTATTATTATTATTATTATTATACAATTGTATCACAGCGGCCAGTTGTTTCGCCGGATTTGGCATTGGTTACTAGTCGGGCCTCACCCAGGGGCCTAGGACGTCGTAACGTATTTTCATAATATGCGTGCAGATCCAAGCAGTGCGGCTTTTTGCATTTGACTGATGGTGATTTTGTCAATTTTTAACTGTTTTAAATGTAATTCCAGTGCTTTTGGAATAGCACCCAGTGTGCCAATTACCACTGGAATTATCACTGCTGGTTTGTGCCATAGTCGTTGAATTTCGATTTTTAAGTCCTGGTATTTTGTGATTTTTTCCTTCTCGGCAAACCTGCTATCACCTGGTATTGCAATGTCTATGATTGTGACCTTATTTTTCTCAGCCAGTGTGATGTCTGGTGTATTATGCGCCAGTATTTTGTCTGTTTGTATGCGAAAATCCCACAAGATCTTGACCATCTGATTTTCAGTGACTTTTTCAGGCTTATGTTCCCACCAGTTTGTTGCTGTTTTAATATTATAATTTTTGCACAAATTCCAATGGATCATTTGTGCTACTGAATTGTGCCGCAATTTATAACCAGTCTGCGTGATTTTTTTACAGCAGCTGAGTATGTGATCAACAGTTTCATCAGCTTCTTTGCAAAGTCTGCATTTGGCATCATCATTTTTCGATTTTAGCCTTAATGGCATTTGTGCGGATAGTTTGTTCTTGCGCAGCCAGGATTAGTGACTCTGTTTCTTTCTTTAATGTACCTGTTGTTAACTATAACCAAGTTTTTTCACTGTCCACTTTATCTTTTATTTTTTCCAGAAATTGGCCATGCAATGGTTTTTTCTGCCAACGCTCCATTCTTGATTTTATCACATCTTTTCTGTATTCTTGTTTCATCTGTTGGACCTTCAATAGATTTTTGTTCTTTACTTCGATTAATAGATGTTCTTGACTTTCTTTTAAATAATCAGCCAGTGCATGTTTTTCTTCTTCAACTATTTGCTTCACTTGTAATAATCCTCTGCCACCTGATTTTTGGGGCAGGTATAGTCTATCAGTATCACCACGTGGATGTAAACTGTAGTGCATTGTCATTAGTTTCCTGGTTTTTCGGTCCAAAATGTACAAATCAGCTTGTGTCCAGTTAACTATACCAGCTGTGTATCTTATAACTGGTATTGCCCAGGTATTTATGGCCTTGATTGTATTTCCACCATTCAATTTAGATTTCAAAATTTTCCTAACTCTGTTGGTGTACTCTCCCCTAACAATAATTTTTACTTCTCCAGGCTTGATGTTATCCAACTGCTGTAGGCTTCATTTTTATTGCATTTAATAGAGTTGGCCATTGGGCATTTCAATTCCCTCACATGTAGTGATTTTGCCCCTTTTTATGGATACAGTGGCACATTTTTCCATGCCAAACTGCATTGAAATATCGGTGCTGAATACTCCGACTGTTGTTGTTGTTGTTAGCTGATCATCTAATATCAAATGCAGGGATGCAATGTCTTATCTCAGGATGCTAAGAAAATGCAGGCAGTGTGGTGGGGGAGTGATTTTCTACAGAAACAGCAGCAAATTCAGAAAGCTGTCCTCTGTAGCTCTCTGCTTGCCCTCCCCAATTTTGGCTTATAACTGCAGGAAACCACATGAAAAGAAGCCCTTTAAAAGCAAGTTGCAGGGGGGAGGGTAACCCATCTGGTAGAAGGGACATGTATCTGAATACTTGTGGGCTACAGCAGCCCAAATGTGAGCAGCCTGAGGCCAGAGCTCTTGTATTTCTAGCAGCTGAGCACCACCTGCTCAGCTCAGGAGACAGACATGGGAAGTCAAGCAGAAAGATTGTACTGAAGTCTGTGGGAATTCACAGCCAAGCCTGTCCCCCATCCTCCACTCCCCCTCTCCTCACTGGCAGCATGAACTGCCAAGCATGAAGATCGCTTGCAGCTGCTGAGCTGAAGAAGGAGGGCCAAGCACAGGTCCACCCTCTTTGGGAGGGAGGATGTAGAAGGTACAAGAGCACCTGATTCCTAAAACCATAAAATCAAAGCAGAACTAAAACTAATATTTTATCAAATAATTTTAACTGCATTTTTTAAAAGACAGATACAGAAAAAAGGATACAGAAAAATAGTAATATCCAACAAATTAATTATGAAATTGCAACAGCAAAGCAAACAAAAAGGAAAAATATATAAAGCCCAACAGACATGGAATAATTTTTTGTTGGATGAATTTAAGCTTCAAATTCAAACAAGCATTCATTTACATTCCTTTCCTAGACATTCTAATTCTTTATTCCATAAGTCATAAATATCAGTAATTTCAAAACCAGCTTATTTTTAGCAGCTAGTAAAATGTTTATAATTTGAACCACTAATTCCACTAATTTTAACAATTTCACTACTCCAATTCAAGGTATATTGTTTAGTTTTACTCTTCAATATATATCCTCGTGAAATCGGATTATCCAATCCTGTATAAAATGATACACCATCAAGCATATGATGTAGGTGGCTACCCATAAAACCTACTCATCCTATAGTAAATCAGTTTGTTTTCCAAATATCATGGGATAATGGGTTGCTCCTCTAGACAAATGAAAAGAGTGTTTACTGCCTTCACTTGAACTAGAACAGAAGCAACCAGAAGTTGTGTAAATGTTATGATTATTTCTAGTAGTATTTGTACATGGGGTAATCTCTACCAAAAGAAAAGCTGTTCATTGATGAAATACAGCTTCTGAATGAGACATGCATTAGTGTATGTCTAATAGAAACCTTATTTTTTTAAAAAAACTGGCCAAATCCAACTCATCTGGAAGACATTGGTGGTAGGTATGTAACAGAATGAGTTATTTGCATTGCTTGACTTCGTGAAATGTCTGTATATTCAGCATGCCTGTTTTTGCAGGTATAGATATACAAAAGGATTACCTGGATATTAAAGTATCCCAGAATCAACTGGTCAACTGTACAGTTCTTACTTTATTATTTTAAAAGGTTATATCTTTTTAATTTTTGTCCTGTGCTTCTTGAAAAGAATGAGGCTGGAACACATCTATTACTTTATCATAACAGAGGACCTGACCTGGGTCACTCACATTGCAGCACTGATCAAAAGGGCCCAGCAGAGATTATACTACCTGAGACTTCTCAGGAAACAACAAACGAATGAAAAACCGCTGGTGACCTTCTAACGCTATACCATAGAGAGTATTTTAACTTATTGCACCTGTGTATGTTTGCCAATTGCACAGTGGCAGATAGGACAGCACTCCAGAGGGTTACCATCATTGGCCAGAGGACCATTATTTGCCCACTCCCCTCTTCAGAAGAGTTTTATAGCTCCCGCTGCCTTAAGAAAGTTCAAAACATTCTTAAAGATCCATCTCATCCTGGGCACCCCCTTTTTTTAAAACTATTACCATCTGGCAGACAGTACAGGATAATAAAAACAAGGACAAATAGGCTGAAAAACAGCTTCTATCCCAGGGCAGTAACTATATTGAATTCTACGGTATAGTGCAATATTAATGCAATATTGGGATTTCAATTTCAATTGTATAGCATGTGAAGGATGTTTGTGTGTGTTTATTTTTATAGTTATAATGTACACTGAAGATGGCATTTAATTTTGTTGTATGATGTGCAATGACAATAAAGTAAACTAAACTAAACTATTTCCACGCAGAGCAACTATAATCCCGGCAGGTTCTGAAAGAAAGTCATCTTCGGTCTGATCTTTTACCAAGCATTCATTTACATCAGGGGTGAGGAACTATGTATCTTTTATGACTTGTGGACTTCAAATCCCAGAACCAGGCTGGATCAGGAATTCTGGGAGTTGAAGTCCACAAGTCATTAAAGAGACATAGTTTCCCACCTCTGATTTACATGAATGAGTAACTGAACTAAAGGAAGCATGGGCCTCGGTGGAAAATAAGGACATCATTAATCTTGTGTAAATAATGATGAAATAGGACACGGGTAGATATCAATTAAGCCCTGAATTACCAAATGTTTGACTCTAGATTCTTTTAAAAGTAAATTATGTTATCCTAACTTAAAACCAGCCCCAAGGATCTCCAGCCAATCGAGAGTCGATTTTTTTTAAGCACCATTGTTTTCTTGCAGACTGCATTTTCTTATTCAACGTGTATCATCACAAATAACACTCGTCTTTGCTAAACTTTTAATCAGTGGGAATGGCACACTAAGTGGCATAAGAAAATTTTAGACACCTTGCAGTCCAGAGAAAAAAATTAAATGGTAAGCATGTGCATCTCTGTGTATACATGCAAGACAGCAAAATGACAGGCAGAAACCATCAATATTTCTTTGTGCTTCCCTGATCAAAGAGAGCATGAGATTAATAGTCTTGGTAGAAGTAGGATATATTCACGGCAATATGCAGAAACCAATAATGATTATACAACTGAATAAACAATAGTATCCAAGTATTATTTATAAAAAGTTATATGATTTCAAAGGAGACAAAAGAGACATACTTAAGTTATTTTCAGCATCTTCCCCAAGATGCTGCTCTAGGATTTCAGGCACTCTGACACAGGACACCCACCCCACCAACCATAAGGTTGTCTTAGCTTCTTTCCATTCATTCCTTGAAAACTCAACTATTCATCCTACAATTTCAATATGTGGGAAGGTAAAACCAGCAAAAGGAAACAAGAATGGGTGTGTTCACAGGTGGATGATAAGATAAGGCAAAGGAGCATAGTTCTGATCTTGCATTAATGAGCTGTCCAAATGCACCATCAAAACAATGCCATAGTATACTCTTGGACTAAACAGGCAACATACTCAACTTCATTAGCTTAATAAGCTAATGCTTAGAATTAACTAAGCTAATTTGTTTTGCATTGCATTGTTTCAATCTTGTAAAAATATTAGAAAAATTGGATCAAATGAAAATGTAAAGCCCATATACTAGGCACGAGTACAATAGTATCCTCATGCTCATAACCTCAGAAGTTGATTTAAAGAAGCCTTCAAGTGGAAGAACTATATGAAAAACACAACTACTAAAATATCTTAAGGTTGCCTGATCTCCCATGAATTTGTATTTTCTCCCATTAAGCAAAGCCATACTAGGGACCACTGGTATGTATTGTAGCCGTGAATTTAACAGATTAACTCTTTGTACATAAGAAGTTATTTTCATTTGTTCTAATAATTCATTCACCATTTATGTTGAATGCCTGACCCCATATTTTAGTATTTTCTGTTATGTAAAATTAAATATGTTTTAGAGCAGTGATGGCGAACCGTTTTCGCCTCGGGTGCCAAAACATGTGCATGTATGCTATCGCACATGCTTACATGCCCACCCCCGCATCATGCCTTTTGCACATGCGTGCATGATCCCCTCCCCGTTGCCCCGCACATGCAGACACAGCTTTCTTGGAGCCTGGGAAGGGTGAAAACACCCCCCCCCAGGCCAGAAACAGCCCGTAAAATTTAGATGGTACATTCTTAGCATCTCCTGCAACATTTCTCATCTCTTACAATAACAATTTTAAAAATTCTTAGTATCATACAACCACCTGAAAGATTTGCCAAAATCAACTCCTTCACGCCAGTTGCACTCCTAACACTATATAAGCTTCACTGCTGGGTCACTCTATTACTTCTCAGAAGTAAATTCTGCACAGCTTTCATTTTCTATACAGAAGTTTCGGTCCAAATCAGCCATGCATGACAATTTGCACTGTAGGAACAGTCAGCTGCATCACTCAGGCAAAGACACAAAGTGGGCCAGCTTTGCACAGGATCAGACATCCAACTGCTCTGTAATGACAGTCACAGCCAAATCCTGATTATTCCTCAGTATATAAGCATCAAAATAATTGACAATTTTTCCCCAGATGGATACAGTATGCTCCACCTGCTAAGAATTTTGGAAAATCTAGTTGAGTACTATCAGGAGCCAAAAGTACAAGTGTATTTGCATACATATAAATCTAATATAGCACATCGCACAATTTACAGGAGTAGTTGAGGCTGCAGCAATGCAAAAATCTATCCTAAGCATTAAAAATAGAGGAACATGCTTCAAACTTAATTATCAACACAAATACTTTTAATTAACTAAAATTAATTGCATATCTAAAACATTAAGTCATTGCTTCTGGCCTTATGGCTGTAATAAACAATTTGTTACATAATTAATTTTTACGCTTGATATTGCTATCATCCCCAACTGTCTTTTCACAGGCCAGATTTTTCCACATGACCATAGGCCATTTCACCTAAGCAAATTGTTTCCAGTTCATCTAACACAATTGTCCTCACCAAGCAGTGTTATAATGACTTGCAGCTGTTTTGTCAGAGTTCTTGGGAAAGCTGTAGAGAAAGTAATTAACCTCCTTCCCTGTACCTATGGAACAGATCACATGAACAAACAGCACTTGCATTCTCCATCATCCCTTGCCAGATAAGGAAAACCTAACATTTTAGGTTAACTCTGTAGCTAGTGAGCAAAAGGGGGAAAAATATGCCTTTGTTGAGCCCATAAACAGCTGCTTTCCACAAAACAAAATTAATGGCCTTTCAAATGCTTGACTCTACATCTGCCATAATCCTGGATCATTTCCTATGTTGCCTAAAGCTGATGGGTATTTCACATCTAAATATTCTGGACAGCATCATGTTGGAAGGAGCTGTGCTATAGCTTTGTTTTTTTCTTTTTTAAATACACAAAGCACAAAAGCTCTTCTTTGAGTTAGTTCCAAGACGAAGCAGCCGGTATTTAACTTGGTATTTAACTTGGAACGTTCTGTCTTTCCTGACTGTATCAGCACAAAACTAATATATCACTTATTTTGCAAGGTGTCTCTTCCCTTTATCTCAGTATAAAAGAAACCAAAGTGTTCCCTCTTTTTAGGTGCAACCTTGTTCAAACAGTGCCTCCAGCTTCTGTCCACAACAGAATCATTCATTCATAATATTTTTGGGTGGCACAGACCATCCCTTTCCAATAATGAACAGGACACTCCACCTCTGTTCAGAGATTCCTACTGAATAAAAATACATCAAAGTGCTGCAGTACAATACTGCCTAGTACAGCATTATCCATTTAAACACTCCCATCAACAGAAATCCTTCTCCAAGGGCAGAATCCAGGCTATTATTCTAATACTCTGTGTACAAAAAAATTCTTCTTTGGATATTTCTAGAGTCAGCACTAGGCAGCCACGAGCAATTATTCATTATCATATCTGCTCCTATTTATGACTTTTAAAGTTTAAAAAGCAGACTGACTAGCAAGTTCTTGGAATCAACTCAACACTGGTAGTAATGACCTTCCAGGCCTTTCCCAGACATTTCTGCAGAAGCCCCCAAACTGGAATTTTTGGCATGCAAAGCAACTGCTACCTTACATGCAAATGAATGGACAGCGTATGCTGACAAGCCTATCATGTTGATTGCCTACTGTAAATCTTAAATGTTCAACAATACTTCACCTTTACCCACAAGGAAGATAATCCTGAAATTAAAACTCTCTATCTCCCCCCCCCCCAATAAGAATCATTAAGCAGAAACATCAAATTTCTACATAAATTTTGTGCAATGCCAGATTTCCCTCGGTGAGAGCCTGGGTGTTTCCAGATGCAGCTGAAATCAATCTTTAAGACTCCCCTCCCTCTGGCAAAGGGGCTGTATGCATGTGGATAGCTATGTGGGAATAGGCATCCTTGCACACTTATCCCCCAAAAGGGAAATTCCAGGGTAAAATAGATACTGATTAAATTAATGGTTTAATAACATTCATTGCCTGTAAATTAAGACAATCCATTTATTAAATCGACACCCCACCTGTATAAACGAACCAGTTTTTCCTTCACAAACAGAAGCACACAAACCTATACTGGCCCCTTCCCGTCCAGCAAAAATAGCAAAAAAGAAGGGGGGGTGGGGGAAATTAGGATGCAGATGGGAGAAGGAAAAGGAAAGGAAAGAACAGATCTGGATGGAAATAAACTAGAGGAAGAGATAAGTAGACAGAGGAGAGAAATGTGAAAGAGAATCCCTGTTTAGGAATGACAAAAAGGGCAAACAGTACAGCCCCACACCACCTCCAGTTTGGGAAGGCTAATTTTCAAAGGTATCCTCAGCATATGTTCATCATTTGCACTTCCTCCAAGTTAGTAGATTTACCTCTACTGCCTAAATCGTACAAACAGGCTGAAGAACAGCTTTTATCCGTTGGCTGTCAGACTCCTGAATGCAAAGTAATATCATAACGATGTAGTATGATAGACTTGCAGAGCTGGCGCAACATGTTCATATTGGTGCAATATATTATAATGTAATGTATGTAATATATGTATAGAGGATTGTGTGCTGTTAGTATGATTTATTGGGTTAGGGATTTTCTTTCTTTCACTGTGAGTTATTGATATGTATTTATGTTGTGTGTGTGTGGGGGGGGAGTCCACTAAGGGAGGCTCAGCCAATCTCATTGTACACATGTTGTACCCTGACAATAAAGGCTGAATTGAATTGAATTGGAATTAAATGATAGATGTTTAATGGGGGGGGGGGTGAGGGAAGGGAAATCATCTTCCCTTCTGCCTCATCTTGCAAAAATCCAGAGGACCATTAGATTAGGGGTCCCCAATCCCCAGTCCATGGACCGACACCAGTCCATGGCATGCCAGCAATTGGGCCACATAAAGAAGCGAAGCTCCATCTGTGGGATGCAGGCAGTATGCAAAACCACACACCTCTGGTCCGCGGAAAGGCTTTTCTCCATGGCACCGGTCCCTGGTGCCCAAAAGGTTGGGGGCCACTACACTAGATGACAGCATACCAACTGGTAAATATGGCATTCTTTGTATACCCAACAGTCATGTACTTCATATTTTCATGCTGACCTGAGTAGGTGGAGTTGATTCAAGACACCAGAGAGTATCAGATTGGATAAAGGTTGACATGAAGTTTGGTGATAGCTATGGTGGATTTAAAATTCCCTGCTGCTCCAAACCAAGTGCCTGCTACTTTTCCTTGAAATAAATGAAACTGTTCAGCCTGCCCCAGTCATGTTATGCCTTTTGTTTGCTAAAAATCCATGGCAATGTAGTCAGTGAGCCCTGACCTGCACAGCTCTACCAGCTGGGGAGGGGCAGCCTTCTTCCATTGCCAGGCAGATTTCACTGCAGATAAAGCTTTTCTAGTTGGCCTTAAATAATAGAGGGACTGGCCTCTTCTAAAGATTGCTGGAAATCAATAGCAAAACTTACCAGACCTCTTCCTTCTTCCCATGTCATTGTCACCAATTAGTGAGTTCAGAGGAATCCTAGAATTGTTCTTGTTGTAATACTATTTATGTTTTTATTTACATTGCCTGGAGGATTGTATTTCGCCTTTGGGGATGATGAATTCAAGATAATAATAAATTATTACATGTGATGGGATTATTTGTATGCTTAAAGGAAAGATAGCATAAAGCTTAGGAAGCGAGGTAAGCACTGTAATGTATAACTGGAGTTTAACAATTGTTGGCTTTTAACCAATATAAAAAAAATTAAAACCCTAAATCAACTATTGTGCTAGGGTGGATCACACACCTTCTCAGTAACCACTAAAATGAAAAAGAGTAAGACATCTTTAGAACTGCTTCAATGTTACATTGTAATGACATAATGCAGTATTGGATTACAAGGCTACTAGCATCACAGTGGAGATGATACAGAAACAGTTGCGAAGGACATAAAATCCATGGACCTAAATGAAGGCTGCAGTTTTTCCCCCATCAACCTGTTAAAATACATAGCCTTACACTTACAGACCTCCAAATCCAGTTTCATGTTCCTATTTTTATTTATTTTAATTTTTACAAAGCTGGGCTTCACAGCACAAAGAAAATGAGTTCTAAGCAACCTGTATTTGGCCCAAAGAGGCATATTTTTTTAATAGGTCAAGAGCTCCTGTTTCCCTTCTGCAAAGGAAATTAGACATCACTCTGCAACTGAAGATTTTTATCCTGCCTTTCATCATTTTAATTAGGACTATTGTAAAATCCCAATAAATCCCACTAGACATTTAACATTAATAATAGATAGTATAATGCATTTGTATAGAACTCCTGGAATAGTTATGAAAGAAGCCCTTTACTCAGGAGTTTGGTGAGAAATTCCAACGATATGCTTGCAATTCTGTGAACCAAATCCTAACCCGACATTCTCCCTCCAATATAAGGAATTCATATGCATCCCTTTTAAGCTCCCCCCCCCCGCCCACGCTCTCTCTCTGATGCCCAATTGTGGATGATGGAGGATGTAGTGCAGCCTATGGATGAGGATTCCAGAAAGCTGGCTGGAGAAGGCTACTTCAGATATTTGTTTTAAGGAGAAAAAAAGGGGGCGGGTGAATTGCATTAGGATTTTCGAGCAGCCTGAAAAGCTTCTACTGCTGTCCACCTTCAAAGTATTAGGTTTTTCCACTCTTCACCGCACCCCTTTTTGTGATCCTATCTCCCTACTTCACTCCCAGCCATTGGGATAGGATGCGGTAGAAACACACTCAGGAGGATCTTACTAATCACACGATGTTAAAACCATTTTTTTAAAAAAAAACACCATCTACCTCTGCAGGTAGGGCGAGGTTATTCCAGGAAATGGGCAGGATCCGCCTCTCTACCATTCACTAGCGAGCTGGGATCAGCCTACAACCTGCTGGTCAATGTTTTAAACGACTCTCCCAAGGTTGGGCGGCTGCAACAGTTCTCCCTCATGCCTGACTAGCAAGGTCTGTCTTCCTGCCCCAGTCCCTTTTCACAAAGGCATTCCGCCACTCGATTCCCTGCTCTCTGCAGCTGGTCGCTTTCCTACCTGATTTCCTGGATCCTCTCGTAGCAGTTTCCGAACGAAAGAATTCCTCTCGCCTTTCGTTTGTTCCTCGCTTCTGTTTAGGCTCCCCTCGAGGGGCGGGGGGGGGGATAAATTCCGGGATAGCCCTCCGGATGATCCGTTTAATCCTCTAGCATCTGGCATTAAAATCCACCCAGGAAATGAGTCGCTTCGGAAAGTTAGCCGCCGCTGCCGCCGCCGCCGCCACTGCTGTTGAATGAACCTCACCGGGCTTGCAAATGCGTCGCTGAGCCGAGCGTAGAACGAGGCGGGGGAGACAAGGCGATGCAAAACGTACGAGAGACAATAGAGGAGGGGAAAAGGGAGAGGAGAGGAAACGCGCCCCCTTCTGGAGACCTCGTGCGTCGGCTCGATGAACTCGCCTTCGTCCAACAGCCAACTCCGGGCGCTCCGCTGCATTTCTGGAACGCAGAAAACCAACCCGGTTTTCTGTCTCTTAAGCCTCGCGGACCCAACCCCCCACCCCACCCCACTCCCATTCCAGCCTCGAGGCGATAGAGGTTGATTTTTTACAATCTGGGGCACCCACTAAAGTTGTCTGACAAAACCCTTTGCTTTATTCCACCGTCGAGATGGTTTCAAGCGCCACAGGAAGTTTTGTTTTCCTGGTGGCTTTTCAAAACGCGCTGCAAATTAAATGAGAAAGTTGGCTTGCGACTTTTTTCTTCTTCTTTGCCGTACTCTGTTTTTTCTTTTTTCTTTTGTGAGATCTCATTTTAAACTTGTCGCATGAATGGAATAGAATAGAATTCTTTTATTGGCCAACTGTGATTGGACACACAAGGAGTTTGTCTTTGGTGCATATGCTCTCAGTGTACATGAAGAAAAATAAAATAGAATACATTCATCAAGAATCATAAGATACAACACAATGATAGTCATAGGTTACTAATAAGCTATCAAATTATACTAGGAAACAAATAAAGCAATATAAAATTAAAAGATAAAAGCAACATGGTTATAGTCATAAGTGGAAAGAGAGGTATTAGGAAAGATTAATAGTAATACAGTGTTAGATATTAGTCTTAGTGTTGTGGGGATTAGTTACTGCAGATTTGGAGCAAAACTTGTATCATTTTGTGCGGAACACCTTGAGCGGGGAAAATAGATGTTCAATCGTGCAAGAAAGCTGTAAGCTTTTTAATATATTTTTTAAAAATAGGGAATAAATGATGCAATTTTATGCTACAACTGTTGTCAGGCTCATGTCAATCCTTTTCCATTAACTGCCAGTGCCAACTAACTTCGTGTTAGTTGGCAGCTTCTTTTGTATCATATGAAACCAGTTAGGCATCTAATTTTTGGATTCCAAAACAGTAAGATATTCTTAGTTTCCAGAACACAACTTTTAATGGACATTATATTAGATACAGATGTTGTCACATTAAGAATAGATCCAATCAAATAAGAATAACTTTATGGAAAGGCAGCTGTGTTAGCTTATAAAGTGAGAAAGAGTACTCTGATACCTTAAAGTATCTATCGTAAAAATCATTTCATCAGATAATATTAGGACAAATCTGCCTCAAAGACTAAATCAAAGCAGTACAACATTTTTTTCTTCTTCTGAAAAAATCAGTATAGGTTCACTCTTACTCCTACAACATCTTCCTTCTCTCTTAAATGATTTCTGGAAAAATTGAAAGTACAGAGGATCTTTTATGGTCCTATTTAATAAAAAAAAGTTTTAAAGAAAAACAACAAATAAAATAACATTACTTGGAATTTAGGATGAGAAATAATAGGGGGTGGGAAAGCGACCCAAGAATGGGAAACGGAAAGGAGAGAGGTACAATTTTTTGGAAATGAAATCTGATAAGGTACCCCAAGGAAGTGGGAGTTGAAAGAGAATGTTACCTAGAGCAGTCTCACTCCTGGCCATCTTAAAAATAAAACAATATAGTATAACAATAAATAAATGTCAGGAACAAAGGAAGCATATCTTGACTGAATCCATGCTGAGAAGAAATTCCCAAAGCATGAATTACCACTAGAATTAGGATTAATATTAAGTGTATTATAAGGTGACCAGACGTTCCGCTTTTGGCGGTACAGTCATGATTTTTCACAATTTGTCCCGCGTCCCGCGGTGTTTTAAAAAAGTCCCGATTTTTTAAAAGAATGCACGATGAGTTAGTATCTCAGTTTCACTCCAAAGATTTTGAGAAATCCACCGGTGACTTCTCACTATGCTAGCTGAGAGTTTCCATTAGAGGCCGCCTGAGCTGCTCCCTCCCATTGGCTGGTTGCTCGGGGTCAGGCCCCTCCCCTTTTGCATCCCTATTGGCTGGCGAGCCTCTCTGGCTCTTTTCCCACCCATCAGCGCCCCCACGAAGCGTCCCCACCGTTCGGTTAATTGCTGCCGTACAATCCTGGAAGAAGGGGTGGGGTGAATTCTCCTACGTCGAATCGGGTTCCCGTGCTTCCAAATGGAATTCATTCTTACCGTTCCCTCGTCAGAGAGTTAACAAAGGGTGAGAGCCCCCTGGATGGGTGGACGGGAGAAATTCTAAGTGCTTGCCATGGGTGAGCGGACGAAAGGGCTGCCAGGACTTGCTGCCAGGACTTGCTGTGCGAGGGCGAGGGAAGTGCAAGGTGGGACCTGAGGGAAGCAGAAGGAGGGGGCTCGGAGGGAGGGGGGAAGCCAAGATGGTGGTGGCTGAGGAGAAGGAGGGCTTGCAGCCGCCATGGCCGCCAAGGAATTGCAGGATGACTATAGTGGCTGTGCGCCGGGAGGGCGGCCTGCGGGGCTGGAGGCTGTGTGGTGGCTGCGCGCTGCCGAGCACTAACAGGAGTCGTGGGGCAGGCTGGCCGAGCGGCCTCGCGCACGCAGCTCGCCTCTCCACTCGATGGAGGCTGCCCTGCTGCTGGCGCTGCTGCGCCTCTGCTCATTGTGCCGAAGATGCCACCGCCACCCCCTCGCCGGCTCTTCCCGCCTGTATGCCCACTACCTAGGAGCCGCCCGAAGCCTTCCTGCCTACCACTGGCTGCACCATGGCTGACTCGTCCCGGGTGGGCTGGAAGTCTTCGGGCGGCTCCTGGGTGGCGGGTGTCCGTGCGGGAAGAGCCGGCGAGGGGGTGGCAGTGGCGTTGCGCCGAAGCATCACCAGCAGCAGGGCAGCCTCCATCAGGCGGCGAGGTGAGCTGCGTGCATGAGGCTGCTCGACAAGCCCGCCCTCTCTGATGAGGAAACGGTGAGAATGAATTCCATTTGGGAGCGCGGGAACCTGATTCAACGTAGGAAAATTCACCACACCTCTTCTTCCAGGACCGTACGGCAGCAATTAACCAATCGGTAGGGACGCTTCGTGGGAGTGGGGGTGGGTGGGAAAAGAACTGGAGAGGCCCGCCAGCCAATAGGGATGCAAAAGGGGAGGGGCCCCGAGCAACCAACTAATGGGTGGGAGCAGCTCAGGCGGCCTCTAATGGCGGAGCAGAGGCACAGCAGCACCAGCAGCAGGGCAGCCTCCATTGGGTGGCGAGGCGAGCTGTGTGTGCGAGGCCACTCAGCCAGCCCGCCTCGCAACTCCTGCTAGTGCTCGGGCTGGAACACTTTGGGCGGCCAGAGGGTGAAGATGAGGCCAGGCAAGAAGAAGGACCTGGGCACGCTGGGCTACGTTTTTGGCACCCCTTTGATTCTCCCCCCGCCCGGTCAATGGTGTCTCGCTTTACCAATCTTAAAATCTGGTCACTTTAGTGTATTAACTGTACAACTACAATGTCACTGTGAGAACCTGTTGCAAGAATGCATTACTGAAATTGATTTGGTACATTGAGAAAAAGGACCCTTATGCATTTAAAACCAAGTATGAACAGAATTTAATCATTTGGCTTCTATGGCAACCTGAGGTTGCTGTCATTCCCACAAGTGATTAATGACTTGACTTTGATGGCTGCGGCTGAGTAATAATTAACTTTTGAGACCCCTCTGATGTTGAATTGAAAGGAATAGAGCATTTTTTTTGTTCATAGGTGTACATTCCATTAATCTGGAAAGAATGGGTTTTTTTGAATTATTGCTTCCAATTATTTAACTATGTAGTATATTCACAAACATACCCTGAGCCTTCCTGAAGGCAAGAATACTGTAATTCAAACTTCTTTTCACATTAACATATTATTCTAGAATGGTATCTTTTCTTTTCTTGCAGTGATTGAATACAGCTTGTACTTTCCCTCACAGGGACTGAGAAATTTCATATAACTAAGCAGACATTTCCACTTGAGTAAGCAATTATATTTGAAAGAGTTAACGGTAAAAAGGAAATGAAGCCATTAAATAACACAGTGGCGGGATACCAACAAAGCTGACACCAACCAGAGCATAGAAAAACTCAAATAGTGAAAGGTTGGAAGCTAAGGAGAGACCTGGCCAGTGGTGAAATTCTATTTTTTTTACTACCGGTTCTGTGGGCGTGGCTTGGTGGGTGTGGTATGGCTTGGTGGGCATGGCAGGAGAAGGATACTGTAAAATCTCCATTCCCATCCCACTCTGGGGCCAGCCAGAAGTGGCAATTGCCGGATCTCCGAACTCAAAATTTCCGCTCCTGAACCTGTCAGAACCTGCTGGATTTCACCTCTGGAACTGGACCATAGAATTTTGAAGTCAGACATGACTGAATGGATATTGTGGTCATTGTCGTGTCGTCGTCATCATCATCATCATCACCATCATCATCATCTAAACATTTTAGACAGAAATGAAGCTTCTTAGAAGTTAAACCCACGAAACATCTAAACACAATAAAGATGCCATTTAATAGACTGCAATTTTCTTGTCTATCAGTCGCTCATACTTTTATCATACATACATAATATAGGAGAAAAACTAAATGCTATTTAATGTCTTTTTATTTATCTTTAATTCAAATTAAATGTAGTTAACATTATTCTGAATCAGTACTGAAACCTTTTTTTCTCTCCGTCTCCTTAAAAATGCCAATTTAGTGACACTGTTCAGAACTTTATCCCAGGTTTTTGGAACTGACATGGCCTCATGTTGTATATGTCAGATTATTTCAAAATTCTAAGAATTTGTCAACAGGTAAAATGCTTAAAAATATACATTTTACTATCTTGATTGATAAGTAAATATAAACTGTCCTTAGTCATTTGATCTCATAAAGGTGTTATGTTAATACTGTATAGATTTTGATGGTCATCTGGACTTCTGCAACGTAGATCTGGTAGTAGCATTATACAATTGCAATAACATCTATACTTTTATTTATTTGAATTTATTGAAATTATTTACATTAATAATATTGAATTTTATTTCAACATATTTAAAGTTTTATTGTTTCTACTGCTCCCAAGTGGACAAAAATAAAATTACACTGAGGAGCAAATAAAATACAGCAGTGTTTTTCAACCACTGTGCCGTGGCACACTAGTGTGCCGTGACATAGTGTAAGGTGTGCCGTGGGAAAAACACCTTATATATAGTCAATATAGGCACAGAGTTAAATTTTTTAAACATTTTCTAATGGTGGTGTGCCTCGTGATTTTTTTCATGAAAAAAGTGTGCCTTTGCACAAAAAACGTTGAAAAACACTGAAATACAGTATAACTATATAGCAGGGAATCTATGGTATATTGTAGTTCACTGGAAATCTGACTCATTGAATACATTCTACTTGGCAGTGAGTAAGCATCTGTATTGTAGGAGTATTTGTTTACTCTAAATCCTATCTAAGTTGAATCATAAAGAAATTGCATTAGACTTGTACTGAAATTGTAATTTCCACTTCATGTTTCAACAACTTCTTGCTTTCCTTAGTACTATTCCAATTGTTTTAAGAAATCCAGCAATTCTTTAAAAAACCTTCAGTTTAAAAATTAAACAAAAGTAAGAAATCAATCATGGAATTGTAAAGCTCTTTTCAGTTCATAAAAACTATAAATGATTAGAAACATACAAAGACACTAATGTAACACCATGTAACATGCAATATTCTCAATGCAAAATCTGGAAAGAAAATTTTGAGCTTTTGCTTAATAAACTGGCAATTATTGTATAATTTGTTTTAAACTTTACAATTTGTTTCAGTTACATTTGCATCTGCACATACCATAACTTGTATCTTTCTTATGTACCAGAAATACATTCTTAACCTGAAACCAAGAAAGGAAGCTACTGATGAAGATATATCACCTACCTTTTCCATCTTGAGATTGATTTTGAACTCATAGCTAAATTAGTTGGTATTTTGTAATGTTTTACTTCTTTACCATCATGATGATTAAAAATTCTTAAACTCTCAAAAGGTTACACATTGGGGTAATTTATTTATGCCAGTTATTTCCCCACTAGTTTTCCTTATGATAAAATCAGGGTTTTATAACCAAGATAGAATAGAATACTTGAAAAATAAGAGTTTATGTGCACTAATATATGCTTATAAAAATTGGCAATTTATGGTAAGGAAGAGAACAATTGGATCATAAAGTACTGACAAAATTTCATTTTGATGAGTTAAGCGAGTGATGTAATGCTTGCTATCTAATTTTGAGAAATCAGTCATTAATTATTTCAAGCAACCTGAAGAAGCAAGAATAAAATTCAGGTTTGTTGGAAATTTGATATCAGTACAGTAACCTACATTAGGCAGAAAAGAAGTTTGGGAGCCAGATTCAGGTACACAATTAAATGATACAATATGGCAAATTTTGTGGAGAGCCAAGAAATTCTTAACTGCTTCCATGCAGGAATGATAGATTGAAATTATACATTGTGGGCATTATACCATCGTTCCATCTTTGGGGTATGTGACAAAGTTTCAAAAGTTGAGATAGAGATTTTTATTAAAAGCCTTCATCCCAACTTTTCAAACTTCATCAATAGCAATAGCCATGCAAAAAACTGAATTCTTATCAAGTTTAGACTTGCCACATATATTTGATGGAAGGAATAAAATGCTACAATGTAAGAAACTTATCCTTTATTTGTTTTTAGTAGCGAATGTAATGATTGCTCAGCAATAGAAATATTTAGATTATCTCTAATTTGAAAAATGATTTGATCAGTCCTCTGACAAAATTCACCTGTTCCCAAAACAAAGAGGGAAATTATTGCATCAGAGAAATCAGTGCATATTAGAACTGGCAGAATTATATCTGTTTTATAAAAGATAAAGTGACAACCCTTCGGGGTGTACAGAAAATTTAAAGGGCTTGTTAAAGGATTACTTAAGTAGAAATTATTTCAGTAGTGCTATTTAAATAAATAAGTAAATAAATAATTGTTAAACACGCTTTTGTGATGTTTCTAAGATTATTTTTTATTAAAACTATCACTCTACTATAGATATTAAATCTTAGGGATTAAGATATAACTACCATTATTTTCTATGCTTTAACAGTGTGCCATACCAAAAAAACAAGGATTTGTGTATCAAGTCTTGACAACTGAAGCTTACTAAAATGTCTCTATTTTCACTGGTAAAATGTCAGCAGCTAAGTTGCTCCTGCTGTTTTCCACATGATTTTCAAGCAAGTTGCAGTTTGTCTGTCAAAGAAACAAATGCTTAGGGCAAAGGAATTGTGGGGACGAGGTTGAGAGCAGGGTTGACTCATGTCTATTAGCCAATAGAAGTGTGGAGCCTTTAAGAACAGACAGAGGTTCAAATTATAAATGGGAATGCACGTGGATAAGTCTGAATGTGTGTGGAGCTCTTTATCTTGGCAAGAAATCTGTTAAAAAGGTGCCATGTCTCAGAATTAATCCTGATACAAAGAGTGGCATATGAATTAAAAGTCAGTTAATAAAATTTATCTTCCTCCATGGAAGGAATTCTTTCCTTGTCTACTATCAGTAGAGCAGTGGTGGGTTTCAATTTTTTTAGAACCTATTGTGTAAGTGTGGCCTGTTTTGTGGGAGTGGCTTGGAGGGGTCATGTGACTGGATAGGAGTGGCTTGGCGATTATGTGACCGGGTGGGAGTAGCTTGGCAGTCATGTGACTTGGTGGGAGTTGCCAAGTTGATGTCACTGAATTTTTGCCCCAAAGAATGACCTACAAAAAGAAGATATAAAAAAAAGAAATTTATTATTTTGTGCACATACTACTTAAATAAGATAAAATAAGTACACAAAAAAAATAAAACAGCTACTTACAGAAGGAAGATGATTGTCCTTGCCAGTCTTCAACATTACTGACCACCTTACACACACCCTTCCAGCCCCTCTGCCTCTTTCCTCTTCTCCAATACCCCCCGCCCCATTCACCAGTTCTTTCGTCTTCTGGTTCTTCTTCTGAGAACTTTTCCGCAGCATGGTGCAGATGGGCGGGGCAAGAGAATGGGGTAGGCCAGGGAAGGGAGCGTTCCGATACAGGGCCTCCAGACCAAGGACTATGGGAAGGCACGCTAAATTTCACCATCCGGTACAGCCATACCGGTCTGTACCAGTTGAAAACCACCCCTGCAGGAGAGAGGGAGAGGGAGAAAGAGAGAGAGGGGGGGGAGAGGGAGGGAGGGAGGGAGGGAGGGAGGGAGGGAGGGAGAGAGAGAGAGAGAGAGAGAGAGAGAATGGCTGTCAAGCAAGCAACTGGCAAAAGAGGAAAGAAGTTGAAGACTCAGAAGACATGAATTGCTAGTAGATAGTTTATGAACTGAATTATGCACTATGCTGTAGTATTGTGTCACCAATAACTTCAGTTCTTCTTGGATCCTCTGCACTTTTCATACAGGCTGTAAAGCTCCTCCCTGCCTAATCTCCCAAGATATGGATAAACTCAATCAGAATTTCAATTGGGAAATTGCAAGCATCCTAGACAAAGCTAAAAAAAAAACACCACTAGGCAATTCCTGGAAACTTAGTACTCAGACAAATCTATCATCAATAGACACATAGTGATAAAACATAGTTATTCACCATTCAAAAGAAACAATAAAAAAGCTAAGAAGGAAACAAAAAGGCCACATCCTCTCCAGCGGTCACCACCCAGATAAGCAAGGATTAATTCCAGACAAAGAATCAAGTAGAAAACAATACCTTAATGAGTAAACTGCCAAGAAGAAACTCACATTTGCAACAACACTGGCAGGGCAAGAGAGCAAACCTCATATTCACTAGCATTGATGATGGCACATAGAAGGGTAATGAAATGTCTGCAAACAAACAAGCAAGCTCAGAGAGCACCAAGGAGGCCTTTTCTGGGAAAGTTTGAATGTTTGAATGTTTGAATGTTTATTAACATTTGTAGGCCGCCCTTTTCCCTGAGGGGACTCAGGGCGGCTCACATAAAATCAGGAAGGGGAATACAAACAATGACGTAGACACATATAGTAAAAATAATAAGCAACATTCATTCATCATTCGGGAGGGGCGGCTATCTTTGTCCCCAGGCCTGACGGGCTAGCCAGTTCTTAAGGGCTGTGCGGAAGGCCTGGACGGTGGTGAGGGTACGAATCTCCACGGGGAGCTCGTTCCAAAGGGTCGGGGCTACTACTGAGAAGACCCTCCTCCTTGTAGTTGCCAGCCGGCACTGGCTGGCCGATGGAATTCGGAGGAGGCCCAATCTATGAGATCTAATTGGTCGCAGGGAGGTAATTGGCAGAAGGCGGTCTCTCAAGTACGCAGATCCACTACCATGCAGGGCTTTATGGGTGACTAGTAGCACCTTGAAGCGCATCCGGAGATCGACAGGTAGCCAGCGCAGCTCGCGGAGGATAGGTGTTATGTGGGTGAACCGAGGTGCACCCACAATCACTCGCGCGGCCGCGTTCTGGACTAGCTGAAGTCGCCGGATGCTCTTCAAGGGCAGCCCCATGTAGAGCACATTGCAGTATTCCAGCCTAGAGGTCACAAGGGCCCGAGTGACTGTTGTGAGAGCCTCCCGATTCAGGTAGGGTCGCAACTGGCGCACCAGGCGAACCTGGGCGAATGCCCCCCTGGTCACAGCCGTCAGGTGGTGGTCAAAAGATAGCTGTGGATCCAGGAGGACTCCCAAGTTGCGAACCCTCTCTGAGGGGTGTAAAATTTGACCCCCCAGCCTGAGTGATGGAATATTGGTCGAATCTTTGGGAGGGAAGCACAACAGCCACTCAGTCTTTTCTGGGTTGAGTACAAGCTTGTTAGCCCTCATCCAGTCCATAACGGCCTCAAGGCCTCGGTTCATCACGTCTGCCGCTTCATTGAGTTGGCACGGGGCGGACAGATACAACTGGGTATCGTCCGCATATTGATGGTATCTTATCCCGTGCCTGCGGATGATCTCTCCCAGCGGTTTCATGTAGATGTTGAATAGTAGGGGGGATAAGACCGAACCCTGAGGCACCCCATATGTTAGGGGCCTAGGGGACGATCTCTGCCCCCCCACTAACACCGACTGCGACCTGTCCGAGAGGTAGGAGGAGAACCACCGCAACACGGTGCCTCCCACTCCCACCTCCCGCAGTCGTCGCAGAAGGATACCATGGTCAATGGTATCGAAAGCCGCTGAGAGGTCAAGGAGAACCAGGATGGAGGAATGTCCTCCATCTCTGGCTCTCCAAAGATCATCGGTCAATGCGACCAAAGCGGTTTCTGTGCTGTAACCGGGTCTGAAGCCTGACTGGAAGGGGTCGAGATAGCTTGCTTCCTCCAAGGACCGCTGGAGCTGGAAGGCCACCACCTTCTCAACAACCTTCCCAAGGAAGGGAAGGTTGGAGACTGGGCGATAGTTATTAAGAACAGCTGGATCCAGAGATGGCTTCTTTAGGAGGGGTCTCACCACCGCCGCTTTCAGTGCGGCGGGGAAGTTCCCCTCCCGAAGAGAGGCGGTAACAACCGCCTGGATCCAGCCTCGTGTCACCTCACTGCTGTTAGTAACCAGCCATGAGGGACACGGGTCCAGTACACAGGTGGAGGCACTTACAGCCCTCATGGCCTTGTCCACATCCCCGGGGGTAACATCCTGAAACTCAACCCAGAGATGGTCTACTTGATCCTCTTGTGCCTCGGCTGGAACTGCAGGGATGGAGTCCAAGTCCGACCGAAACCGAGCAATTTTGTCCGCTAAGAATTGGGCATAATCCTCAGCTCTGCCCTGCAAGGGTTCCCAAGTTTGCTTGTCCATGACACAAATACCTAGGAACTTCCTTAAGATTGTCAAAACAAAATTAAAAAGTTAGGTCTTGATTTAAGTTGTTATTTTTCTCCCATAGAGTGTTTGCAAAATTACTGTGCCTTTTATTTAGTACAAGTAATTCCTCAACTTTTAACCATTCTTTTAACAATTGTTTGAAGTTACAATGGCACTCACTGAAAAAAGTGACTTACGACCATTTTCACATTTACAACCAACCTCTTCATAGTCTCATGATCAAAATGAAGGCTGTTGGCAACTGTCATGTGTTTAGAATAGAGAATACAGCTCGAAGGGACCTTGGAGGTCTTCTAGTCCAGCCCCCTGCTCAAGCAGGAGATCCTAGACAATTTCAGACAAGTGACAGTCCAGTCTCTTCTTAAAAATCGCCAGTGATGAAGTACCCACAATGTCTGAAGGCAACCTGTTCCACTGGTTAATTGACCTCACTGTTGGGAAGTTTCTCTACAATTGCAGGTTGCTTCTCTCCATCTTTAGTTTCCATCCATTATTTCTTGTCCAGCCCTCTGATGTTTTGGAGAATAAATTGACCCCCTCTTCTTTGTGGCAGCCTTTCAAATACTAAAATACTATCATGTCCCCCCCCCTCTTTTCTCTATCTTGGGATCACGTGATGGCCTTTTGTAACTTTCCCAACCAGCTTCCAAAAAGCAAGATCAAAGAGGAAACTCTGATCTGGTTAATAACCAAACGATTCACTTAACAATCATGGCAAAAAAGGTTGTAAAATCGGGCACTTAACAACTGCCTTGTTTAACAATGAAACTTCTGGTTCCAATTGTGATTATAAGTCGCAAGGAAAAGCTGAGAGCAGGGAAAGTCTAAGCAGAGATATTTTAATTGCTCACTTTGAAGGAATAAAATAATAGGTGGCATGCCTTCTGTTATTGCGTTAAGCAGGATCTTCAAAATTTGTATGTTACTTGCACAACTAAGACTCAGGCTGAGGTAGCTGTTTGATTACCAGCTTGATCCTTTAATAATTCTTTTTCAAAACCTTGTTCTATCTTGTTTGTACCTTTTCACACTCTCCCTGAAAAATGAGAAATTGACAAGGACACAGGAATGAAAGATGAGCGTAGCTAGAAATCAGTGAAAACGGATAGGTTACCAGTATAGAACTCGGCATAAACTGAGAATTGCAATTAAAAAAACAGAACACTCAACTTTTTCTTTTTGGAATTGATAAGGCCATTTGCACGCGGAAAGAAGCTTAAGCAGAGTGCCCGGATAGCTCAGTCGGTAGAGCATCAGACTTTTAATCTGAGGGTCCAGGGTTCAAGTCCCTGTTCGGGCGAGAATGATTTTTAATAGAAAATCGCATCCAAAAATATTGCGCCTAAGCCACGTCCTTTCAAAGGATAAAATTGAAAAAAAAAGGAATAAAATTCCGGTGTCTTTTTAAAATACATAGGAAATGAGGAACTTTAGTTTTAAATCCATCTGTACGCCTAGCAAACATCGGCGACATTAAATATATAAACTACATAAAGAAGAAACGAAGGGGAAATTTTAAAAAGAACGTTCGGAATAAAAAAAAAAAAAAGAAGAAAAAAAATTTACCCGCCCGAACAGGGACTTGAACCCTGGACCCTCAGATTAAAAGTCTGATGCTCTACCGACTGAGCTATCCGGGCTCCATGCTGAGTAGCTGTTCAAAGATGCAATATATTAAAAAACAGATTGGTATACAGCTCATTCTCTTATTTATGAGGGCCAATTGCAGGTTTGCAACTTCGATGCTTACTATTCCAATCGTAATTATGGAACAAGAGATTGTTTTTGCATCCCTGAGGTTTCCCTTGCATTCGGCATGGGTTATAAATGTTGTATTGAATCTAAAGGCATAAATAAATACATTTGTTTAATTTATATTAAATTTAAATCTCGCATGACTTCTGTGGCTACCTACTGCACATATTCATGGTGAGAAACGAAGACATTTAGTGAACAACGTTGCAAATCCAGCTGAAAAAAATTAGTTTAGGAGAAGAAAAAAAAATCCCTTTGGTTAGCTGCTAATATTTGCAGATTCATCGCTCTCTAAAGCTTGAAAAAGTTACCGACAACTTGCATTTCTAGGAAAGGATATGATAATTTATATTGATACTGATTGTTACCTGATTGCTTATTTGCACCCTGTGACTATCATTAAGCATTGTATCTTATGATTCTTGACAAATGTATCTTTTCATGTCTTTTTATGTACACTGAGAGCATCTGCACCAAAGACAAATTCCTTGTGTCTCCAATTACACTTGGCCAATAAAGAATTCTGTTCTGTTCTGTTCTGTTCTGTTCTGTTCTATTCTATTCTATTCTATTCTATTCTATTCTATTCTATTCTATAACCATTTACCGCTCGGATATATGAAGGGTAGTCTACTACAATAGTATTTGTTTATAAGGTGGGTGGTATTGACCAGCCCTGCACATACACACGAATACACACAATAAGCCCTTGATGTAGGCTTCAGTCTTCCACCCAGCCACCATAAGAAAACATTTCAGCTGATTGAGATATTTGGGTCCAAAAGGCACCACAGCTCCATGGACAGTAGTGGTAGGCAAAGAGATAATTATATGTAGTCCTTGACTTACCTTTAAGTTCATTTAGTGACCGTTCAAAGTTACAACGGCACTTGTTGGCACCTCTGCTACAATGGCACTGAAAAATCACTTCTGACCAGTTTTCACACTTATGACCATTGCAGCATCTCTGTGGTCATCACATGATGAAAATGAAGACGCTTGGCAACCGACTCATATTTATGACGGTTGCCGTGTCTGTCACATGATCACCTTTGGGGACCTTCTGCCAAGCAAAGTCAACGGGGAAGCCAGATTCACTAAACCACAGTTTTGACTAATTTAACAACTACAGCGATTCACTTAACAACTGTGGCAAGAAATATCGTGAAACAGGGCAAAATTCACTTAATACATGGTTCACTTAGCAACAGAAGTTTTGAGCTTCATTGTGGTCGTTAAGTCGAGGACTGCCTGTACAGGGGCAAGATTAGATATGTTATTACACACACACACACACACTGGACAGGTTGATTATGATGATGATGAAGGAAAACAGAACTTTGGAGAGCTTGGTTCAAGTCTGTCCTTCTCAGCTCAGCAGAAACATCTATATTTTAAGCAAGGAGTGAACCCGAAAGTGTAGCGTTCTCAACTCTCCCCATTTCTGTAATCTACGTGTCCTTTCAAAGAGGAAGCATTTCCGCCCCAAAGCCTGGCTTCCCAGGAAGTTACTCTTATTCGTTAGCGCCTCTGCTGCGCAGAGCAGACGGAAAAGACGGTGCTTCTCTTTCTCTCTCATAAAGATCGACCATTCCCGGAAGTTTGAGGCGGCTGTTCCTTTAGTGGAGCCTCCGCTCTCTATGATCCTGGCGGAAGAACGTGGGGCTCCATATTGACTCGCAGGCAAAAAAGGCGGCTTTGCCTTCTTTCCCCTCCCAAAATAAAATGGAGGCGATGAGATCGGCGTGAGCTTAAACAGCTGGGGTGGGAGCAGCATTGAGGAGTTTTACCGTGAGTGCATTTTTTTTTTGCAGCCGCTTAGACTGCCAACACGGCGGGACAGATGCAGAAACCTGGCTACGAGGTTTCTAGGGAAGTTGTTTAAAAGTGGAAAGAGTGAAGAATTAGGCGGGTGTGCAAGAGAAAGGATACGGGATCAGGGGAAGAGAGAGAAACAGAGTGCATTACTGTCTATTGTCCACTTCCCATCTTAAGAACTGATTAACGGCCACTAGACTGGCAGGGCAACGCGGTCTGTGTTGTGAATAATATCGCAGTTACAGTATCCGAGGTAGACAGGCGATATACAGTAGTGGCCAAAATTGTGAAAACCTTTAGGGGAAAGTATATTTTTGAGGTTTGGTGGCTAATAACACCACTTTTATTTTGGGAGTAGTACCATAAAATTATATATCAATATATTTATATTTATATATTTAATATATTTAATCAAGCATGTAATGCAACAAGGTTTGTTCAATTATCTGCATTCGCTGAAAAGTTGTAGCCAAATATAGTCAGCAGTAAAACCCAGTTAATAGAAGCAATCATTCAATCTTGGTTTCACATTGTAACAGCTGCAGAACTAAACTACTCCATGGGAAGATAAGTGATTATTTTTGTAAGTCTTGTTTTTCTACGTGTTTCACTTCTTTATAACTGCTATTCTAATAGCAAATCCTTCATAAAAGTTATTGCATTACATTCTGGATTAAATTATCTTTCTATTGATATATAATTTTACAATACTACTCCCCAAAAAGTAGTGTTATTAGCCACCAAACCTCAAAAATACTGTACACTTTTCCCAAAAGGTTTCCACAATTTTGGCCACTACTGTACTATAATTACATGGGAAGGCTCAAAGATACTCCAGGCTGGCCTCATTTCATATCCTTCTCCTGCCCTCCAAGTAACCAAAGGGCCTATAATTGTACCCACTCCAGTGCCTTATCAGTTTTTCTGCAGGTCAGATAGAGCACAGTAAGACTACATAATGCTTCAGACTAGATTGCAGAAAGGTGTATGGGTGCAGATGGGAATGCAATAATAGAGCAGATCTATAGTTGCTTTAAAGCAGTGTTTTTCCAAAGTTTAAGTCCACTTTAAAATGTGTGGACTTCAACTATCAGAATTCCCCACCCAGCACTGATGCTGAGTTTAAGTGGCCAAGTTTGAAAAAAAAAAAAAACTGCATTAAAGACCCAAAGGTGGTTTTTTTTTCCCAGGAGGCAACTGGACTTTCTTATCTTTGAAGGCCAATATTTTTAGTTAGCCTAATTGTTTTATTTTCATGATTGAACAACTGTCAATATAGCTTACAAGAATAATTCCAATATTTTGTAAAATGTATAAGTTTTGTTTAAAAAATTGAAAAAAATATCCATTATCTTTCTGGATAATGATTGCAAAGAAATATTCAACATAAGCATAGATCTTTTGCATTTTTTCTTTTAAAACCAATTTTTATTTTTTATATTATTATTTAAATGAGAATATTATTGACCAGCTACAAAGTATTGTAATAGTGTTGTCATGCATGAAATTCATCTCCAACCCATATGAATGTGTGGGATAAATAATTAAAAATGAACTTACTTAAAAACCCAATGGTACCACTATATTGAGTATTTTTTTATTCCAGGTGTTGCTATATATGAACAGAAATTTAGTTTATTCACATTAATTGTTAGCATAAGGACATTTCAAAAAGAGGAAATCTTACTGCAGCATGAAACTGGAAGGAGACTTTAATTTATTATAATCAGCATCCTTTATTCTCAGCAGGTGGCGGTATTTAGCTGACCTTATCTCAGATCGGAAATTAAGCATGGTTGTGACTGATTAGTACTTTAGTGGAGACAGGAGATTATAGACTCCTGCTTCTTTCTTGTCTAGATGACAGCTTTTTATTAGGTTCTCACTTTGCATTAAGATGCCAGGTTGAATTACTACAGACTTACTGTGATGTGTGAACTAGCCACTGTGTGAGTAATTTAAGGGTATCACTGGCAAGACACCTACTTCGTATTCCCTCCATATGATAGATTAGTAACTGAAAAACCAAATAGTATCTCTTGACTAGGGACAAGGAAGTTAGTAAACTTTTCACAGATTAGAAATTTTATCTTCTGTATGCTTCACTGAAGAGTCTTCCTTAGATAAAAGTAAGTTTATTTTAATGTCTGCTGTTGCAATATAGGAAATACTGTCGTTTCTTTTTTTTATTAAAAACATTTATATTCAAAGTATATAGGAAGACAATATTCCATTATTTAATTGTGGATGATAAATAGTACTCACATTATGCATTTAATGCTATAGTGCAGAAGGAGTCAGAGAAAGCTTTGCTTTACTACTAAATGTTCACTCCAATATGTTTGCTGTTACTGTCCTTAGTGTCTTAATTTGTGTTCCTCAATTATTAAATACTATGGTTTCTTAACTTGCCACTTACAGCAAAAATCCTGGCAAGAAACTTTAAGATTATTGATAGAGCCTCACACAAAATGTTAACACGTTTAGCATGTGCATTCACTCATTTTGCCATAATGATAGCTCATGAATTACATTGGTTAGATTGGCATGTCACTTGTAAATAAACCACATGTTTAGTCTGTATGATATATCAAATGTCATTGAGTTCTCTTATTTGTAACATCTCAGTAAATGATCTGGTAACTACAATGGACATGTATAAAACGCTAGCAAAAAATAAGAACATTGATGTTTGAAACAGATTAGGTTGGGGAAGAATCTATGGAAAGCTTTGGATTTAAAGGAGGCAGCACCTGCTTGACCTTTGCTGATGTCGACAAAACCTAAGTGGAATCTGTTTTGATGGGTGATCATTAGGAAATTCAAGTACTCTAGTTTAAACTATAAAGTTAAAAAAATATCTCAGAATGGCAAATTATTTTTCCATTGTTAGGAAAAATTTATTTCAACTAGTATAGTCTATTAAACATCTTTTATGTCATAGTATATATTTTTTGACATTGTAATATTGAGAGACCTTCTTTCTCTGGATACATTTAAATAAGAAATGTGCCCATTTTATTGAATGCCTTTTCCAACTGAAAATAAGTAAATTAAATTAATTCCATGATTACGTGCTTTTTAAACTATCTCACTATGGCTATTTTTCATACATATTTTCATTTCTGTTTCTGTTGATTCTGTAAGAAGGAAATATGCCATAGCCTGTTGCTTGCTATCTGTCATTTTATGCATCAATTACTATCTAGTTTTAAAGTCAACAATTTTGAACCATGGTGTATATATACAAAAGTTGGCTGAGTTGACTGCGTAATATACTGTTTAATGCTGGTTCTGCTCCTGGTTGGATGGCGATTTTCAGAAAAAGGTGTTGGAGTGCATACTTCTTACTCGGTATGCTTTAGGAATATGGGTTCTTTTATTTATCCTGCCTAATATCCATATGGGGAAACTCACATATAGACTTGGTCCATGATGTCATCAATATGTTGTTTTGCAGTTGCCATGCTGGAATACAAATTTGTGTCTCATAAGATATGAATTACACTGTGAGAGTAATTAATCAAGATTGGTAAATAGGTTCTTAATATAATGAAACCTAGTTTAGACATAATGGAGAATAAACCATGATTGTTCATTTAGCCTTTTCTAGATGATTGGTTATCTAGATGGGGTTAGCTAGAGGGGGGTTGGCCCTCTCATATGGTGCCTACTGATTCAGTAATGTTATTAGAGAATCAAATGAGTTTTTTATGTCTGGAAATGTCTTTTGTCAGCTTTGACAAAGTTTGTTATCAACACTTTATCAGCTGTTTAGATTACCACCCACCTCTAGACATGATTTAAAATTTTCATTGTTAAAGCAGTAAAGCGCTAGGGATCACACTATTCAAATTTGTGTATTTTCTGGTGTGTATTCAAACCCAAGTTCTTTTAAGGGAATAAAATGATGCTTATACTAATTAAACGATTGTACAGATGAAACTCGAAAAATTAGAATATTATGCAAAAGTTCATTTATTTCAGTAATGCAACTTAAAAGGTGAAACTAATACCACACAGAAGCAGACCACTAAGCAACAGACCAGGTCTGTTTTTCTTTAGCCCAGGTAAAACGCTTCTGATGTTGTTTGTTGTTCAGGAGTGGCTTGACAAGAGTAATATGACATTTGAAGCCCATGTCCAGGATCCGTCTGTGTGTGGTGGCTCTTGATGCACTGACTCCAACCTCAGTCCACTCCTTGTGAAAGTCCCCAACACTTTTGAATGGCCTTTTCCTGACAATCCACTCCAGGCTACGGTCATCCCTGCTGCTTGTGCACCTTTTTCTTCCACACTTTTCCCTTCCACATAACTTTCTATTAATGTGCTTTGATACAGCACTTTGGGAACATCCAACTTCTTTTGCCACCCTTTTGAGGCTTTCCCTCCTTATGGAGGGTGTCAATGATGGTTTTCTGCACAACTGTTAGGTCAGCAGTCTTTCCCATGTTTGTGATTCCTACTGAATCAGACTGAGAGACCATTTAAAGCCTCAGGAACCCTTTGCAGGTGTTATGGCTTAATTAACTGATTAGAGTGGGACACTTTGAGCCTAGAATATTGCATCTTTTCGAAAATATTCTAATTTTCTGAGATTGTGGATTTGAGGTTTTCATGTGCTGTAAGCCATAATCATCACAATTATGACAAATCACAGCTTGAACTATCTTGGTTTGCATGTAATGAGTCTATCTCATATATTAGTTTCACCTTTTAAGTTGCATTACTGAAATACCGTATATACTCGAGTATAGGTCGATCCGAATATAAGCCGAGGCACCTAATTTTACCACAAAAAAACTGGAAAAGTTATTGACTCGAGTATAAGCCTAGGGTGGGAAATGCAGCAGCTACCGGTAAATTTCAAAAATAAAAATAGATACCAATAATGTTTTTGAATATTTATTTCAAAGAAAAACAGTAAACTAGCTCTGTAAGTGGAAAAGAGGGTCAATAAAAACAATATGGTATCAACAATAACTTTAAAAGTACAAAAACCTTAGCTCATTCAGCAACCAAGCTAAAACACAAGAGTTAAAATCCTTCAAAACTCATAGGCTCATAATATACATTCTACCAGTGTCCTGCCTGTGCCCATTGAATATACAACCTGCCCTGTGTCCATTAATTACAGCCTGCCATTGCCCATTGAATAACATATACAGCCTGCCTGTGCCCATTAAATATACAGTAGCCATTGTAAAAATTTGCTCTGGATAACAAATTATTATCACACAATACCGGTGTATTCAATGAAATACTTCACTCACCTCATGATTAAGGTGACCAGATTTTCAGATTGGTAAAGAGGGACACCTTTGACCGGGGGGGGGGGAGGGAGCTGGCCGTGGCGGTTACTGCCAGCCCACGGCCTTGCTAGGGACGTCTGGTCACCTTAATTATACACATCCTCTCTCTCTCTATTCACTATGTCACGGCACACTAGTGTGCCACGGCACAGTGGTTGAAAAACACTGGTCTAAGAGACAACATGCACTGCAACAGAAGGAGTGTTCCCATAAAGCTAAGGTTTTCAGGACCTACAATTTTACCATCCAAAACAAGAGTGTCAGCATCGGTGTGCACAGAGTATAAGGACATCCCAGCAGCTCTCCCATTCATTCCCCAAAGGATTCCCAATGACCCCATAAACCATTTTTACCATGTTCACACTCTTCCCTACCTATAAATACACACAGTGCTACAGTAATGCTAAGGGTCAGCAACTGTCACAAGGGCTTATAGACAAAACAGCTGAAAGAAAGGGGATCCGAGGTCAAGTCTGACTACCCCCAAAATGATGAATCAGCAGATTATCTGTTTGGGTCCCCCTTTTTCCTTTCCTCCCCTTAACCCTAGTTAGCCCCCATTCCTTTTTTTTGTGTGTGTGTCTGTGTGTGTGCAGAGCATACTTATGGGTGACCTCATGTTGATGAGTCAGCAGTGTCTGACTCTGCACACAGAAGGCTGCAGCCAGCAGATACAAGGGGGTAATTCAGTCCACCTCATCCCTTTGTAAAACACCCCCCACCCCCAGCCGCTCTGTGAAACACCCCCCACCCCCAGCCGCTCCTCAGCCCCACCCGTTCCCAGACACCTGATGAGTCAGCACTACTTGCCCAGATGGGGACAGCGCACCCAACGCTTAGGTAGTCCGAGAAGAAGCGGGGAAGGGCCCCACTTCTTCTTCTTTCCACCCCACCTCCGCAGAAGGAAAACTCAAAGCATCACGGCGATCCCGGGAAAAAGAGGCGAGCCGGGGAGCGGCGGCATTTCTCTCTCTCTCCCTCTCTTTGCCGCGACCTGCCGCCGGCGGGCAACAAGGACGGCCACCCACGCCGCAGATCCACGTCCAGCAGGGAGGAGGAGGAGGGAAACCCACCCACCTGTCAGCCACGGGAGAAAGGAAGTCGGCGAGCGGAGGAAAAGACGGGGGAAAAGGAAGCTCGGCGGGTGAAATGCGGTCCCCGCCAGGATCTCACCTCGCCCTCTTAGCCTCCCCACCCTTGACACACATGCACGCACACGCACCCTCCGCCTAGCCCGCCAGAACATTCCCGGGTGGGAACAGCCGGGGGTGGGGGGAAGAGAGAGAGAGAGAGACGCGATCGCGTTCCCGGCAGTCCAGAGCAGGAGGCGCTTTTTTCCAAAAATAAACACAGTGGATCATCTATCTCAGTGTTTCTCCACCTTGGAGACTTGAAAGTGTGTGGACTTCAACTCCCAGAATTCTGGGAGTTGAAGTCCACATATTTTCAAGTCTTCAAGGTGGAGAAACACTGATCTATCTAATTAATATAATTAGTTATAATTAGTTGGGAGGGAAAAGCGCTTGGTGCAAAGAAGGACTTTCTTTCAACCAGCGGAACCCCCTGGCGCAATCGGGCTGCGATTGGCGGCCGTCCTTGCTACAATCCGCGCCGAGCTCTGATGAGGGGGAAATTAGATTCCGGCTGATGCGGCAGGGGCTGCGCTGGTGGGGACGGGTGGAGGGGATGGGACTTGGAGTCCTACCATCTTGGCGAGTGGGGAGTCTCATCCCACCCCGCCCCGCCCGTCCCCGCCAGCGCAGCCAGGCTGCGATCGGCGGCCGTCCTTGCTACAATCCGCGCCGCCCGCCTCATCAATGGGGTAAAGTCCTTACGTCCAGCTCTCATGCGGGCGTAAGGAAAGTCCTCTCTTTCCCCCTCATCAGAACACAAGCCCGGGAAGCGAGTGGAAGTTCTCTGCGCGACTGAAACGGAAGCCACGGCAGGAGAGTGAGGCTGCTGCCGGCCATTTCACCTCGCGCAGAGAACTTCCACTGGGTCCCGAAATGGAGGAGAAAAAGGGGCGCCCCTTTTTCTCCTCCATTTGGGCAAATTTTTCACTGACTCGAGTATAAGCCGAGGCAGCTTTTTTCAGCCCAAAAAGTGGGCTGAAAAACTCGGCCTATACTCGAGTATATACGGTAAATGAACTTTTACACCATATTCTAATTTTTTGAGTTTCAACTCAAAAGGGAAGCCTTATTCTTTTAAATAACATTCCCAAAATGGCATTGTTGCTATTGTTGCTTTTTGTTCTTGGGAATATTTTACTGCTCATTTAAGCATTTTAAAACTGAAAATTCTGAACCCATAAAGATCAAATTAGTTGTTTTGGTAACAGTCCTAAGCTTTGGCGCCTCTTTGGTTTCACATTCCATTCCCATGCCTCTGTCCTTGGATTGTTCAATTGTTGACTCTGGTTGGCAGTTCTGGTTCCTGTCATCCCTATCCCTGCATCCCCCCTCCTCCCCATACTTTATGGCAGACTGCTTTCTAGCCTGGGCTTCCCTGTTTTAATTTTGGCTTTGTTTTGTTTTTAATGTTGAGGCTGCTTTAAATTTTATTTTTTATGCATACTTTGATTTTATAATCTTAATGTTCTTTGTGTTCGAAAAGACATAAGATTACATCTTTATAATATTATAGAGTGGTATATAATACAATACACAAAACTTTGCCATGATTTAAAATGTGTTTGGTGCTACTGAATTTGATACTGCAGTAATCCTAAAATAAAAATTGGAAGTTTAGAGAGTTTTCTTTTTCATTGCTTGAACTTAGTGAAAATTAAATGGGTCTTTCTGACTTGAAAACTATATATTTAGTTTTCTCAAGCATTATGGTGGCATAAAATGTATTTGCCATCAGTTTTTAATTAATAGGGGCAGATAGTGGTCTCATCATTGTTTGCTGAGTAAACTTTGGAGGAAGAATTTCCTGTAGTGGTTGAATGAGTCAGCAACACTCACATCCCATGAGTCACATTAACAAGTTAGCTACTTGTCTCAACATGTCAAAGAGCACAATTTGCTTCAAGCAGTTTGAAGAACATTGCAAGGAACAACACTTTTAAAAAGGTACCTCTCTGAGAGATTTAATAAGGTGGGCATTGCAGGGTTTTCTTTCAAGCTTAGGATAACCGAAATTAAAAGATAATATGATTGGCATGGTAGTCATTAATGCATTTCTGGTGTTATCCGTATGTGATGTATATCAAATTGGCCTCAAAGGCTTCTGAAAATAATGTTTAATCTTATGTGAGAGTAACACTGAATAGGTGTTCAAGTTCAGTCTCAGCTATGGTAGTTCGCTGGATGTTTGGGGTTGGTAACTCTTTGTCTTAACCCACCTACCCACCTATCTCACAAAGTGTGGCAAAATACTGGAGGAGAAAATTCTGTGTATATCAGTTGGCACATGTGTATATCAGCTGGAGGAGAAGTGAGTGTAAATCTATGAAGTAAACCTGATTTCTATTTTAGGCTTCTAATACTGACAGCTACTATACTGCCAAAATGACATCTACCTCGGCACAATTTCGGCCATCTGAGAATGCATGCAGATCATCACTTGAACCAGTCAAACAGGTAATATAATTTCATTTTTCAATTGAAGACTGTAATCTGGTAAAAGAGGGAAAAGTTAGCATTGCTGCGATTCTGTGAAATAGTTGTATTTGTTTTCCTCTGCTAGCTTGATGCCGTGAAACTTACCTGGAATTAGGGTTTTTAAAGCTTTAAATTTGTAACCTGTGGGAAGTAGTTTTTTTATATTGATTTGTCCAGCTTTCTACAACATGTCTAAAAAAAAATCCATTTGGTTTATCATAGGTACGACCAAAATTGCCACTGCTGAAAGTTCTGCATGCAGCAGGTGCTAAGGGTGAAACTTTTACGTTAAAAGAGGTGAGTTCCTATGCACACAATTCTACCCTGGAAAGTCAGGTTATCTAAATTTGAATTAAGAAAGAAATGTTTCCTAATTTGCTTTTTAATGGCATCCATTACAGACCAAGTCTATATCCATATTCTTATTCCATGTGATGTGGCTGCAAAGTTTTAATGCTGGGTATGCTTCTAGAGCAGGGTTGTCAAACCTGCACCGTCACATTGTCATCATGTGACATATCGTGACTTTTCCCTTTCCTTAAAATGGGGCGTGGTTGGTGGGCCGGGAGTTTGTACAGGTAGTCCTTCACTTATTTGTTTAACAATGATTTGAATTATAAGTGGTTTGGGAAAGGGTGCTTTACAGCCTATAAAGCAGAGGTGTTATACTTATGATCCGCAGGCCGGATGTATCATGCGCTGGCCACTCCCACCCCTGGTTTAGTGAGGGGAAAAAAGTCACAATATGTCACATGATTGACATCCCTGCTATAAAGCATTTCCAATCATTGCAAATATTGCAGCCACCCTACTCCCATCCATAACATTGTGATCTGGGTGCTTGGTAACTTCATTTCATTTCATTTATTGAATTTCTAGGCCGCCCAATCCCGAAGACTCCGGGCGGCTTACAGAAATGAAAAATTATTAAAAAAGAATTAAAACAATGAGACACAACAAAGTTAAGAAAAAGCACAACATACACCCAATCAGAGAGGGGCGGAAAAGCCAGGTTTTAATAGCTTTGCGGAAGGCCATGAGAGTAGGTAGGGCCTGTATCTCTGGGGGCAGCTCATTCCATAGGGCTGGAGCGTTTAAGTTTAAGTAAGCTTAAACTTGTTTGCACTTGCTAGGTGTAAGATGTTGGTGACCAATTAATGCTTGAATGTTTTTAAATTATGCTTTTTATTTCTTCTCTATTGGAAAAGTCATGTCAGCTAAACTGGAAACATCCTATAAAATCATTTCTTTTAAGTTTAAAATGCAAAGTGTGTACATATTAGAAAAATGACACAGGCTGTGATTTATAGGGTTATTCTGTCAGCTAGGAATTAAATGCTGTGGCTTTTCATTAGGAATGTGTCAGATATTCCTGCAGAGTTGTTTGACTTATTTTAAATACTTATGCATTTAAATAACTTATTTAGCTTCCAATATTTTTGCAAAAAACAAATCCAATGCTTCAAATGAATGAGTTTCCATGTTAAAATGTTAATTTGCCATAGCAGCCTACATTTAGCGCAGTGAGAACCTGTTCTCTATAATAGCTAGAAGCACTGCCAGCTTTCTTCATTTTGGTTTTTTTCTCCTGAAATTTTTTTTTGCTGCTGCTGTCATGAAAGGGGTATTAAATTCTATGCATAATAAACAGCTTGAAAAATGTGCTCCTCTTACAGGTTATGCGCTAGACTGCAGCCTACCTTGTTATGTTTTATTATTTAATTTGCACTTAGAGACTATTAGTTTGATTCTCCATGATTTATATGACAGAAAACAAATTTAAAACATTTAAGTAAGCTTAAATACATAAAAGAAAAGTTTCTGAGAGTGAAATAAGAATAAAACAAAAATGTACCTAGAGGGACTTTTGCTCAACTTTGGCTGGTGTACCAAGTTGCAAACCCTAGTTTGCACAAGAAGACATCCTCAATACCACCCAGTTAAACTACAGCAATGCAGTTTACATGGAGATGACTCCAAAACAAGTAGAAATGCTTTCCAGATTAGCTCTGCCTTTACCATCATCCTGAATGTGCTTGGAGATATGCAGGAGTGATTTCTATAGCAAGCCTTTAAGAAGATTGGCATTGTGGCTATAGAGCACAGCCACTTTTATTTTCTGATATCCCAAACAGGGACTACAGGGTCATAAAAAGGGTATTGGGTTTTTTTTTTAGGGCACCAAGAGTAGTTTTTCTCTATGTGATCTAATAGGTGAGACTGATACAGGTTAAAGAAGGCATGTCCCAGTGGTGCTTTTCAAAAGGCAACTGGGCTTTCTTTGAAAACATTTTGCCTCACATCCAAGAAACAAGTCCAGTTGCATTTTGAAAAGCACCATTGAGACATCCATGACCTGGATAATTGAGAATCTGCAATTTTGCATAGATGTTAGAGCAGATAATTTAGTTAGAGTAGGTAACATGATGCCAAACCATAAAGGTCAAAACTAGCAATTAGTACTTTAAATTGCATCAGGGTGGTAATTAAGTGAAAGCTACTACAGAGCCCACAATATTGGGGAAATATGTTCCCAACAACATGAACTAGTTAGCACACAGGCTGGTGCATTTTGGGTTAATTGCAGGTAGCTTTTACAGGCAGCTTCATGTAAATTGCATTGCCATAGTTTAACTGGGCGGTATTGAGGATGTCGTCTTCTGCAAACTAAGATTTGCAACTTGGTACACAAGCCAAAGTTGAGCAAAAGGCCTTCTAGGTACATCTTCATTTGTTGTATCAGCAGGACCTGTTTTCAAGAGGTAGAGCCTGACCATCCAGAGATAAGATTGGTATAGATGGAGAACCTCAGTGGACAAATAGTGTCTTGTTTGGGTTCAGCTTTAGGTAGGTCTATCCCATCCAGATCCCGATAGCCTTCAGGCACCAGGATAAGAGGATAATGCCCCCCCCCCTTAGGTATACTAACAACACTGTCCCCAAAGTAATAGTTAACTTTATCTAACATCCTCATAGAGATGTTAAAAAGGAGAGACTGACCTCTGTATTGCATTGTAGGGACCATTAGGACGGCTTTCTTCCTCACAATTGACTAAGGAACAGAATTACTGCAAAACAGTCCTTCCAGTCCTTATCCCCATAATTCAATCCTGTAAGATATTGTGGTGGATAATGACAAAAGCCACTGAGAGATCTAAAAGCATCCCAAGAGGCACAGTCCTCCTGCCAGGTCCTATTAGTGGTCATTTATAAGAGTCACAAGTACTATCTTAATTCCATGCTTAGGCCTAACTGAAAAGGTTCCAGATAGCCTGCTTCATATTTATATTGGATTCACCAATACCAAAAAAGGGAAGGTTGGAGACGGGGCAATAATTATATAACACTATCAGAACTAGAGATAATTTTAGGGGATTTACCACAATCTATTTCTAAGGAATATTGACAGTCATCCAGATCCATGTGATCCACAATCTACTTGCATGAGTCTGGAAAGGCATAGGTCAAGCCCAAAGGCAGTGATGGATAACTTAGAGAGTACTCTATCCACTTTCTTGGAGGGTATAAGGCAGAAGGATAATGCAATCTTGTTCAAGGTCTTTCCAGTTCACAAAACACAGGGCAGAGATGCCCACTAGATTTTTGGGGAACATTTTAAGTCTCTTCTAGATATGGTTGGATCCTTTAGCTGCCTGGGAAAGACCATCTGAATGCATCCAATCTTATGCAGACAAAGGTGGCAGTCTACATAATTTGTATGAGAGAATAATCTAATATTTCTGCCAACCTAGCAGTTCGAAAGCACGTAAAAATGCAAGTAGAAATATAGGGACCACCTTTGGTGAGAAGGTAACAGCGTTCTGTACGCTTTCGGCGTTTAGTCATGCCAGGCACACGACCACGGAGACGTCTTTGGACAGCGCTGGCTCTTAGGCTTTGAAACGGAGATGAGCACCGCCCCCAGAGTTGGGAACACCTAGCACATATATGCAAGGGGAACATTTACCTTTACCTATAATCTAATACAGTGGTAGTCAACCTGGTCCCTACGCCACTAGTGGGCGTTATAGCTTTCATGATGGGCAGTAGGAGTTTGCTGTAACTCTGCTTTATAAATTTTATAAAGTAAAGTTACTTCCCTACTTTATAAATCAACATTACTGTGGAACCGGTGGGCGGTTATAAAATTTTATTACTAACAGAGATACAAAAGTGGACGGTAGGTATAAAAAGGTTGACTACCCCTGATCTAATATAACAAAGGTCTGGTGGAAATTCTTTCGGTTTTCAGATTACATTACTTTTTTTTGAAATAAACATTCTAATGTATGGCTGCTTTCATGTGATAGGCCAGATTTTTATTTTTATTTATTTATATATCACATTTTAAAACCTCCTTTCTTCCTCATGGAGTGGTCACTATTCAAATAAAATGCAATAGCTAATAAAGCCATACATAAATATGAAGCAGTTAAAACTACGGTAGGATTAAATAATAAGCATAATTAATAATAAGCCCATTGTTCCTGTTGGAGGCTATAAACTCACTATATTTTTCCTGATTGTTTTACTTACCTAATCATAACGTTTGTTTTTCCTTTTTAAATTTATTCTGTGATTTTCTTATACTTTGGATTCATATTCGTCCTTTATTGATTTTTAAAAAATATTTCAGGACACTTTTGTCTTGCTTAATGAATTATGATAGAGACCCATAACTGTCTTTATGGTGTTCCTTTGTTGTTTGTTTATATTGCATTGAAAAATGTGTGTGCGTGCCCACACAAACACAAAGCAGGTTTGAAAATTACTGAAACAATGGAAAGTAAACTCTACTGAGATGATTTTTGTAGAAGAAAGCATAACTGAGATTTTCTTTCTTTTTTAGTGTATGATCTATCTTGGAGAGTACATTGCACAGAAACAGTTGTATGACAGAGAACAGCAGCATATGGTACACTGTGGAAAAGACCAGCTGGGGGAGCTTTTGGGCTGTCAGAGTTTTTCTGTAAAAGAACCACGGTAGGAAATTCTGTCATACCCATGGAATATGATCTTGCAAATTGTATTATCTAAAGCAAAGAGTTTTCTTTTATTTTGAGTAGATACAGTGAATTCTGGCCCAATACTCCCTTTGAGAACACACTTCTAACTGAATACTTTGTTGTAAGAATTGTGTTGTAATTGGTGGCATCTGACAAAATTATCAAATACATAAACTTCAGTGGCAAATATGAATTTAATAAATAAATATTAGAACAGAGTTACTAAAATATGTTTTGTCAATGTTCTTTAATCCTCTTGTATAATACTTGGAAGAG
Source organism: Thamnophis elegans (assembly GCF_009769535.1). Taxonomy (NCBI): domain Eukaryota; kingdom Metazoa; phylum Chordata; class Lepidosauria; order Squamata; family Natricidae; genus Thamnophis; species Thamnophis elegans. The sequence continues at coordinate 52,992,650 of NC_045545.1, forward strand.
ATTATAGGCTAGGTAGTGAAGAATATTGAAAAATTCGCATAACTGTCTAGGTTTCTTGAAAAACTTTATAAACCTTCAACCACTGATGTGACAGAGCCAGTTTGCACTTGTTCGTGAGAACCCATTGCTAAATTTTCAGAAATGTTGCAAGCCACTTGCAAGCAGAATTGAGCCTTGATGTCTAGCTTACAAACAGCTGTTCTGTGCTATTACAAGTAGTCCTTGACATATGACCACAGTGGAGGCCAAAATTTCTGCTGTTAAGTGGAAACATTTGTTAAGTAAGTTTTGCTCCACTTTGTTCGACTTTTCTTGCGATAGTTGTTAAGTGAATTGTTAAAGTTGTTAAGTTAGTCAGACGGTCATTAAGTGAATCTGAGTCCACAAAGTGCTCGCCTGATGATCCTGGGACACTGCTACCATTATAAATATGAATCAGTTCCCAAGTATCGGAATTTTGATGGGGGATGCTATAACAATCATAATGTGACACATATTAATCATAACTGACACGTGAGTATGAAAAACAGTCATAAATTCCATTTTCAATCCTGTTGTAACTTTGAACAGTTACTCAATAAACTGTTGTAAGTTAAGGACTACCTGTATACAGGGCATTGGTGGCAATGGAGGTGGCGGAGCCAGTTCTTAAACATTTACTAGCACACCGCTGACTGCAACCAATTTGTTTTACTAACTTCATCCTGATTAATAGCATTAATATTTTTGGTGAACTTGGTTACTTTAAGCTTATGCTTTGTCCATTCTTATTTGCATGATTAGTTACATTCCTTTATTATCTTTTTTCTAAGAGTATAAATGAAGAAGAAAATTCATGCTTGAATTTCTAGCCATATCTCCTATGGTTTGGGTATAAATTATATGTGAATGCTGAATATTCCAATCTCTTTTTTTCTTTGGCTGTTCAGTATATTTGACTATAGCAGAATGGAAGCAAATGAGCATGGTAATATCCATGTGTAGTGCTAATATGCAGATACTACTCTTGTTTAGTTAATTACTCTCTGCTCCCATGCTGACGCATACTTAAGGCCATGCTGTTGCCATGGGACTTAATTGCACAAGTATAGTATTGCATAGTTAAGTCCTGTAAATTTAGTCCTAACTATGCAGTAGAGAGGTTTGGGATGGAACTACACAGAAACAAAAATTTCACAGATTGAATATTCCTATATCCATATGCAGCAGAATGAGTAATAGTATGTAAATTAATAAATTGAATATTTTATTTCAGTCTATAGGTGCCACTCTTATTTTTGAATGTCACTATTATTTTTGAATATCTTTCCTGTTAAAAATTATTCAGATAGTAAACTTAGAAATTTAGCATTATCCTCTAACTTCTGTTTTGATTTTGTATTTGCATGGAGGTTTTCTAAACAGCTACAGAACTTGAAGTCTGAAACACTTAGATTTACTGTAATTGTACCCGTGAATGGAATTGGTTTCTTCTTAGCGAACCTTGGTGGCACAGTGGTTAGAATGCAGTATTGCAAGCTAACTGCCCATAGCTGGAATTTGATCCCAATGGGGTTCAAGGTAGACTCATCCTTCCATCCTTCCGAGGTTGATAAAATGAAGACCAGATTGTTGGGGAGAATATGCTGACATTGTAATCCACTCAGAGAGTGCCGTAAAGCACTATGGGGTGGTGTATAAGTCTAAGTGCTATTGCAGTTCTGTGGATGGAAGTTTTATCAAGCCTCCCAGCTTCATATCTGATACTCATCATTCGGTCAAGTGGTTTATCCAAACAGTCCATTTCCCAGGATTACAGGTTTTTTTTCTTTTAAAAAGTATGCAGGTACAGGTATATTTGGCATGCTTAATTTTATATGCATACAGTAAATCCCTCTCTTGACAGAATGAGAATTCATGGTGTTAATTGTGAGTTTATGATAAATTTTCCTGCAGAGTCTTTGTGCCAGCAATGGCTATGGCTATAAGGATTTAATGGCAGATTGAGAACTGTCACGAGAGAACTGGTAATGGTTCTGAGAAAAAAGTTTAAACATGTTTTTTTTTTAAAAAATTGAATTGACTTGAAATTAGGCCATATTTACTCCTTTCTCTAACTGCATCTGATGTAGATTACTTTTCCTTCTTATTAATCATATGCTGTATCATGATTTTGGAGAGCTCATTAGTACTTCATCTTGCATAATATTTGAACTAAAGAGAAATATTCTTTATGCATGGGTGCGGGGACTGTGTGGTTAAGACACACAGCTTGTTGACCAAAAGGTTGTCAGTTTGAGACCCAAGCTCCTGTTTCTGCCCCACCTTCTGCCATCTAGTGGTTTGAAAGCAAGCAAATGCAAGTAGATAAATAGGTACCATTTCAGCAGGAAGGAAAGAGCGTTCCGTGTGCCTGAGCATATAGTTATGCTGGCCACGTGACCATGGAAGCGTCTTTGTACAATACTGGCTCCCTCAGCTAGGAAAAAGAGATGAGCATCGCTCCCTAGAGACAGACCTGACTGGACAGGGGAAACCTTTACCTTTTTAAAAATATTATTCTTTATATAATTATGTCTTTTATACAAGTAATGTTCTCTGCTCATTATTCATTATTTTTCCACAGCCTTGTTTATGATATGCTGAGAAGGAATGTCACTCTTGCCAGTACTACAGGTAGGTTTCTTCAAATTCATTCTTTTTGTAAAATTAATCTTGGTAAGTAAAAACATGTGAAAGCGTTTGCTTGAGATGAATTGCTCTGAGGATTGGGAGTACTGGGATTCTACAGCCCCGGGCTAACAAAAAAAACCCTGACATGTACTGAAATAAAACTAGAACCAGGATCACCATCATGCTCTCAGTGGTTATAAGTATGCTGATATACATACCCTAGGCTGGTCTCCAGGCTTTCTATCTCTACGGCTTTGTCCTTTGCCCAAATCCTTTTGAGATGCAGAAAATGGGTTTGTGAGCATGCATAATGTTTTCCTGGTGAAGAAAACAAAAGCTGTTTTTATACTGTTTTGTTTTGCTTTTATTATTTTTAAGCTGTCTATTGAATTATGGTAACTTTGTACTTTCTACACTGTCAGAGAGTTTGGCATGAGAATATTAAATGCATTTTTTTTTCATATAAATGTGCTGTTGGCTTTTTTTAGGCATGATCCAGACCTGCCATTGTGGGAATGGAGCATTTTGGAGAAGTACAGAATGTTTCTGTTTCTTCTTTGAACTACATCAATGTAGTTCTCAGGGTAGTGTGACAGTTATACTGAAGTTAATAGTTTCAGTCACAAACAATTGCTGGCATTTCAGACAAAATCAACGCTAGACTTTGACCAGAGTAGCACAAACTCTTCCCATTTCAGAAAAAAATCAGGCCACAGATAGTTCTAGACTTAACAACTGCTTGAGGTTCCAATGCTTGTGTGCCCCCCTCCCCCGGTCCCATTCTCATGACCACACTTTGGGCATTTGGCAAACAGGATGCTTTAATGGCCATTTGCAGTGACCCACAGTCATAGTTTGGTCATAAACTAGCATTTATTTTTAGTTTTCAATAAAACCAGCCCATACCATGCATTTACTTAATGACTATGGTGTTTGCTTAACAACCTCTGCAAGAACAGGTAGTAAAACAGGGTTGGTCACATGATTGACCTACTTTACAGCCATTACAAGTTATGACATGGGCTCAATTGCGACCGTAACTCGAGGACTACCTGTATACCTACAACAACTAAGAGAAATATAGAATGTATGCACAGATCTTGATTTCAGTATATTTCTTCACCTTTAATTAGAATGGATTAATTTATAACTAGTCTGGTTATAGATAATCTCTGTTAACATCTCCACTAGACGTATAATTAATCCAGTGTTGTTCCATCAGAACAAGGTTTTCAAACAGGAATTCAGGTAGTCCTTGCTTACTAAACACAATTGGGACTGGCAACTCTGTCAGTAAGTGTGACAGTTGCTAAGAAAAAAAACATGTCATGAGGCTGGATGTCACTTCTGCTTCTGTGGTTAAGCAAATCGCTGTGGTTATTAAGCAAGACATCATGGGATTCTGAGTTGTGATTTCACATTTGCATTCTCAAATTGATTCTGTTCGTTGGAAACTGGTTGTGAACCTCGCAAATGGTGGCTGTCCAACTTTGTGACCGCCATATATGCAAGGATTAGTTGCAAAGCTGATTTTTTTCTCAACTCTTGTAACTTTGAACAGTCACTAGCAAGGCAGTTGGTAAGTGAGGACTACTTGTATTGTTGACCTTGCTCTATAGAAATCAGTATAATATTAAGGATAGTACGTTTTGTGTTTATTTATGGGGATGATTTCATTGGCTGCCTGACTGTGATTTAACACAATTTTAAAAGCTAAAAAGGAAATAAACTTTATTTTTACATGATTAAAGATTGGCATATAACATTCAAAACCGAACTGCATAGCAAAATAAAATTCAGCATTGTATCTGAAGATGTTTTCCTAAATCAGGACAATTGAGCAATCAGTCAACAGTTTTGCTTTGTGCATGATAAAATTGCTCCTAGTGCAAGCTTTATATTAATGGTACTATTTATGTTGTCTTACCCAATCACTTCAGAGAACATGCAACATGCTCTGCAATCTGATATAAAAAGAAGCGACTATTGTAAATAGCTCTTCATTCTCAGGTTAAGGATCATCATAATTTCTTGCTGAAGTACCTCTATCTGGCTAGAACTGAGTTCTTGTGTGCAATTTCAGTGTAGTTTGCAGAAGATTCTTTTAGTGCAATCCTTCTTTGTTTTTGATTTGATTCCAGTTCATTTTGAGATGAATACATTCACAAAGTTAAAACAAGATGTGCACACCTTTATTCCCCTTCTAGACAGTAGAGCAGAGAGCCTATTTTTTGTGTTTCAGGAGGGGTTGCTGGCAATGGATGACATTAGGGCTATAAGTGAGTGAGGTTACCTCCCTCCTCTCTTTGCCCCAGTTGGTATAAGAGGAAAGAGGCAGATAATTCTTATCAGAAACTTGAATCGGTTGTTTTTACAGTTTCCAAATTTAGTCTGAAGGTTGCATTATGTCTGCTGCTGAATGGTTAGTGAATGTAACTATTTGAAAACTTCTGACTTCACTTTTAATCTGTCATTTTCCATGGCATGTATGCAACTTCAGAGTTGAATTGGCATCTAGCTAGATCATTGTTATGGTGAGAAAGACCATCACAGAACCCATAACCGTATTGAGAGGCAAATAGATATGTTAATAACATAGTTTATTATTGCATCTTAAAAAAAAATAACTAGAATATCTATGGAGAATCATCTATGTCTTGGATATCACAAAGGTGCTTTTCAAAAGGCACTCCCCCCCCCCCCCCCCCCTTGAAAACATTTCGCTTCTCATCCTTGAAAGCATTTCTTGGATGAGAAGCGAAACATTTGAAAAGAGTAAGGTTCTACATTTAGGCAACAAAAACGAAATGCACACGTACAGTATAGGTGGTATGCACACGTACAGTATAGGTGGTACCTTGCTCAATAGTAGTAACTGTGAAAGGGATCTTGGAGTCCTAGTGGACAACCATTTAAATATGAGCCAGCAGTGTGCAGCAGCTGCCAAAAAAGCCAACACAGTTCTAGGCTGCATAAACAGAGGGATAGAATCAAGATCACGTGAAGTGTTAATACCACTTTATAATGCCTTGGTAAGGCCACACTTGGAATACTGCATTCACTTTTGGTCTCCACAATGTAGAAAAGATGTGGAGACTCTAGAAAGGGTGCAGAGAAGAGCAAAAAAGATGATTAGGGGACTGGAGACTAAAACATATGAAGAACGGTTGCAGGAACTGGGTATGTCTAGTTTAATGAAAAGAAGGACTAGGGAGACATGATAGCAGTGTTCCAATATCTCAGGGGTTGCCACAAAGAAGAGGGAGTCAAACTATTCTCCAAGGCACCTGAGGGTAGAACAAGAAGCAATGGGTGGAAACTAATCAAGGAGAGAAGCAACTTAGAACTGAGGAGAAATTTCCTGACAGTTAAAACAATCAGTGGAACAGCTTGCCTCCAGAAGTTATGAATGCCCCAACGCTGGGAGTCTTTAAGAAGATGTTGGATAGCCATTTGTCTGAAACGGTATAGGGTTTCCTGCGTAGGCAGGGGATTGGACTAGAAGGCCTCCAACGTCCCTTCCAACTCTGCTATTGCTATTGTATTTTCAAGAAAAAAAAACAAAGTCCCATTGCCTTTTGAAAAGCACCTTTAGAATAAGCTGTACCAGGGTATATCAAGAGCAAAAAAAAAAAAATTATTATTTACCTTCACCTCAAGATCCAGCTAGTTACATCCAACGTATCTACATATTGATAAGGAAGGTACATTGTACTGGCACTAATGGGCATTTCCTAATATAGCAAATAGCAGGGATGGTAGAGTTAGTTTCTCATTGAGTTAGAAGTGCACTCACCATGTTCTGACCCAGATCTATCTATGCACTTGCTTTTCTTTAAAAAATGGCATAGGACAAATATGTCTACTATGATCGTTATTGTAGTGCTAGAGGGTGGTAGCTAATTAGGATTCAGCTAATGGATCTATCAGCTCCATTCTCTATGTGTGAGTGAGCTAAAAAAAATGGAACAAAGTTGGGTGAGAAATTTCAAACCATTTCAAACCCACACACGGAGAACTTGGTATGCTTGTTTGACAGGAGCTCCCTCTGTATTGTGAGAATGGTTATTACCAGGGAAGGTTTTTTCTTTCTTTACCTGCTGTCTAGATGCTGCACAGACACTTGCTTTCACAAAGGATCAGAGCGAGGATAATCCAAGTCAAGATCGGCTGAAGGTAAACCCATTGCTGGGTGGTTTCTTTTGTCGTACAGAGTGTCCCTTCTCTGTACCTGTGCAAAGTGGATTGCTAGAACTTCTGACTTATTTACTGATGAGTCTTTGCCTTCTTCAGAAGTTCTTGGGACTCCACAGAGCAGGGACAGAGTTCTCATTCTCTGTTCTCTACCTACAGAGTTCCAGTCTCTGAACATGTTCTCTGGGATGTAGCATTTCTTTTCCTTAGTCACACCAGCTTTCACTGGGTGGGAGTTTTTTAATTTATTTATCAGGGACTGATAAATATTATTTCTTCATGAAAACTCACAATACCTGAAAACCTTAGGAGAATCAAGATGATTTCTCATACTGTTGTTGAATCAGTATTGTCCACCTCAAGAGAAAGCTACCTAATTTGATACAGAGATAAGCTTGACAGCATTCCTTTGCAGTTTTATGGAAACATTTATCCTATTGTAGCTGTATTGTAATATGTTCTGTGTGTGTATGTGTGCGTGTGTATACACATGTGCACACGCAACAGGTTCATGGATAAGCAGCCTGGAATCTTCCAAAAGTTTTGGGCTACAAGTCCCATGAGAGTTGTAGTGAAAGACTTAGGGAACCATCAGGTTGCCTATCTGCATCTATTTGATCTTTAGCAATGTCTTGATCAGTTAATAAATGAAATTTTTTGTTAAGTCTTATTTCTACTGTAACTCTGATGGTATTTGAACTGTATGTGACTGTTGGTCTTAAGCTGGTGACTAAGAAAGGAAGTGTTACATCCCTGTGCTTCTGTCATAGATCTTAACTAATAGTTATTTTTCCTTTTCCCTTTAAGCAGAATAACAGAGAGAGCAGTTTCAGCACTGAACAGGAAGACCATGAAGGTGATTTATCTTCCTTAAACCATACATACCATATAAGCAAGGAGAAAGAAGGTAAATATGGCCTCTCAATTAGACATGATTAAATTGCTTTGACTATTAGACCTATTGTTTATCTAATGAATCTTGTAGAATATGTACATACTGTGTTGTTTTTGTTGAACCTGTGAGTACTATGTGGTTTTCCTTTTTTTAAAAACTATTATTATTTCTTAATACAGTTAGATATTTAGAAGTATTTTTTAGAAAACATTTTATTTCTTTCTCATGTGAATACACAAATTAGGTAATATTCAAGTAGTCAATTTAATTTGTGAAAATTGCACATATAAATAAAATGTCAAAGCGGAATGCTGTTTTTGTAGCTATTTCATGTAGCTTTTAGAATAGTCTCACAAGATAGTGATAACTTCTTAAGATATTACAAATTTATTGTTGATTTCTTAGAAAAACTCAATGTTTCTGCTTTCTCAAGTTAGATTTAAACTCTTATCATTAAATATTACACAATATATGAACATAAGTGAACACAAAGGGCTTTTTGCTTATAATGTGTCTTGGAGGAAATAGAAATATATACAGGTAGTCCTTGACTTAACAACCATTTGCTTAATGACGGTTCTAAGTTACAGTGGCCTCAGAAAAAGTGGTTTATGACCTGTCCTTACAATTACTACTATCAATCAAATGATCACAATTCAGATATTTGTGAATAGGATTACATTTACAACAGGTTGCAGTATCTTGTGGTCAGCTAATCACCATTTGCAATTTTCCCAGGCAGTTTCTGACAAGAAATGTCAATTTGGGAAGCTGGATTAGTTTAGTGGTAAAAATAGTCATGAAATTGAATCCAGTCATGTGATGACTCGCTTTACAACCACACTGACTTAAGACAAAAATTCTGGCCCCTAATGTGGTTGCAGATTGAGGACTACTGGTAATTCACACAGATGAATATACATGGATATAATGTTAGAGTAAGTTGCATCCAAGTGATCCGGTTTGCCAGTTAATTTCACAAGCAAAGTTATTTTATATTAAATGTCTTTTCACTTTTGAAGATGGTGTACTGATAGATAACCTTTCAAAAGAGCAAACCACATTGGATTTGTTGGTTGAAGAATGGGATGTAGCTGGCCTTCCATGGTGGTTTTTAGGGAATCTGAGAAACAATTACAAGTCCAGAAGCAATGATTCAACAGATATACATACAAATAAGGTAAACATTAGCAAGTAGTATGATGTATATGCACAAACCTGTATATCTTAGCCTGATTTCATTATTTTATTAAAAATGGAAAGGATTCTTATTCTCAAAGTGGTCTTTGACATTTTTGGTTGCTGTGTTGAGGCTGAAAAATAACACAACAATCATAGATACTGGCCTTAGTCTAAACAAATACCAGCACATTAGATAACCTCAGGGAACAACTGAAATATACCATGACCACGGAACAGAGCCAGGCTGAGAGAGAATGGTTGGCCCAAGGTCACCCAGCTGACTTTCATAGCTAAGGTGGAACTGGAACTTACCATCTCCAGCTTTCTAGCCTGAATATCAGAGTTCCCAACTTGTCTAGTTTTGTGGACTAGAGTCGGGGAGAGGGGGAGGAGAGGCAATGTGAGTAGTGAGCAAGTGTGTGCATGCAGTTCCATTTGCGTGGCAGTGGGCATGCAAAATGGAGTGCATGTGTACCAGTGGTGGGTTGCAAATCCCGTTCCCGGTACGGTTGGAACGGGGTCAGCAGCATCCTCATGGACACACGCAGCACACGCATGTGTTCAAGTGCCTCCGTGACCCTCCATGACGCTCCAGCTGCTCTGCGGAGCATTGCGCAGGTGCTGTACGCACCATGCGCCTGTGCGGAAGTACAAAAGCCTTTAAACTTCGTTAAGGAGCTTGGGCTGGCGGGTGGGCCCTCTGGAGCACCGTACCGGAACGGTATCCAGTGCTCTGGGCTGGCTCCAGTACACGTGTACCGGGACGTACCGCCAGCAACCCACCCCTGATGTGTACGCACTCGCCCACTGTTCACACAAGGAGGGATGCATGCATGCATAGTGGCCTGCTGCTTCAGGTGACCCTGTTTTTAACAGCTCACGGCCCGGTAGTGGTTAGGGAATCCTGCTATAGATTACATTAATATTAGTTGATATAATTAATAATGTATGATTAATATTAATTAGTATATCACAAAAGGATGACACAGAGATAAAAGTAAAAACTTTTTTCTGTTGTAGGGTGTCATATAATTGATGACTTTAAGGAAATAAGAAAGACTTCCAGAATGTGGTGTTGTGGAAGTAATGCAGGATAATGGGGAAAAAAATAGGGATTTGGAAAGCCATCAATATTAAATTAAGGAGATTTCATACCTGATCTGACTGCTCTTGGACTTTACTATATCACGTAAAGTTTGGGAAGAATGATGGAAGACCAATTCTTTTTTCTCATTACAATAATGAGACTGCCTTTTCCTTTGAAAAATGAAACTATTTAAAGCATCCAGGCCCTAGAATACTTGATGCATATGTACGTGTTTCTATTTAATTATCTCCTTCCTGAGGTTATTGTATAATTTATATTATAACTTTTGTTTAATTGGATGTTAAATAAAATTTCTCAGCACACATTGCTGAAGCAGGAAGAATGCGGTGTTATTGAAAATTGCAAGTTATTTTTACCTAGCTGCCTGTGGCTATAAAGGGAAGCTTTGCGACATCATACTTTATAGTTACCTTTATAAAGTCAAATAAATAGCAAGTCTAACAATCTTCAATGTGTGTTTCTTCATTCTTCTTTAGGATGTGGATACTGCTGTTGTTTCAGATACTACAGATGACTTGTGGTTCCTCAATGAAGCCACTTCAGATAACTTTAGTGTCACAGTCCCATCAAAAATAGTTGATTGTGAACAAGTTAATGAAGAAAGAAAAGAAGATAATAAAGTAGTAAGTTCCAATAATTGGAAGGTATTTGTTAAATTAGTATAATTTACTTGCTTGCTTACTTGTTCCCACATTTATTATTTTTACAAATAATTAAATGCGGCAAACGTATTCCACACAGCTTCCTTCTCCTACTTTCCCCACAAAAACAACCCTGTGAGGTGAGCTGAGAGTGAGTGGCCAGCCCAAGATCACCCAGCTGATTTTTTTGGCTAAGGCAGGATTAGAACTCATGGTCTCAGGTTTTCTAGCCTGGTGCTTTAACCACTAGACTAAACTGGACTAACAACTGCATTAATTAGTCATATTGTTGTCATAATCCAGTTGAAAAAAATAAAACTTTTTCTTTATAGTAAGAAATTAAACATTAGGAAACATTGATGTAGATTTTGATCTAAAGCATTGACCAGTGTAATGTTTTTGCACTTACTGTGCTAACATGTTCCTTTTCTGATCTGTATGTTATATTCATTCATTATAGATGAATGAAACAGCATCTTCTGATGATCTTGAAGATTCTCAGTTTTTAAGTGATGATACAGATACTGATGTTCCCTCTGAGGTATGTTTTCTAGATTCAGTGTACTTGATTTGATTATAATGTTTATGGTTATAAGCTGAGTAAAATTTGTTAAAACTTTTTTTTTCCAGTACTTAAGAGGTAGATCCCAACAGTTTTCATTACTATTGTTTTTTATTGGACATTCTGAAGTAATGGAAAGTAATCATGTCTAATTGACCTAAAGAAATTTAGAGTAACTGTTTAGTCATTTTATGCTTCTTTTAATTTTTCAACTTTCTGTATCATTCCCCCATTTCATTGATCACTCGGTCTGATATTCAGGTAGTCTTCACTTTATGACAGTTCGTTTAATGTATGTTTGAAGTTATCATGGTGCTGAAAAAAATGTCTTGGGAACAGTTCTCACACAACCACAACATAAGTGGTCGTATGATTAAAATTCAGGCGCTTGGCAACCAGTATTTATTCACAAAATTCCAGTGTCCTAGGGTCATGTGATCACTATTTGCAACTTTCCCAGGGGTCTTCCAAGTAAGTCAATAGGGGAAGCTGGATTCATTAACCACAATGATTCACTTAACAACTGTGACAAAAAGTCCATTAAAATCAGCTGTAATTCACTTAACCACTTAAGTGATGGAAGTTCTGGGCACATTTATGGTTATAAGTCGAGGACTACCTGTACCTAGCTTTTTGAGCTCACCCTTCTGAAACTACAGGATTAGTTTTCAACAAGTAGCTGAAATGTCAGAGTAATCAAACTAAACATTTTAGAAAGGAGTTTTTTTTAAGTCACTGTCTGTACCTGTGCAGAGATGGAACTGAAATGTTCTGGAGCTGAGACAAATAGGTGGAAATGCTTCCTGTTTTGCTCATTGTGCATCCCCATGGCAGCACTTCTTAATTCTGCTAGTTCTGTCCTGCTTACTATAGCTTTAACAGTGATCTGGATAGTGTACCTTGCTTTAGAACAGGGCTGTCAAACTCGCAACCTGTAGGCCAGATGCATCATGGGCAGGCCACGCCTACTCCCGGTTTAGCGAAGGGGGGGAAGTCTTGATATGTCATGTGACATTGCTGTGACACTGCGAGTTTTACACCCCTGCTTTAGAAGAAAAGATAATTCAGGTGAAAAAAACTTAATATCCCTGCTGTTTTTTTCTCCCTACACAATTATCTTTTTGCTGGCATATTAGAAATGAATTAGGTAAATGGAAGGAGGGGATGGAGAAAGGGCTGGGATTTAAGGACAAGAAAGCAGAACATTTACCTTTATATTTCTCCCCATGGTGTGATTAGCAAAGGGCCTGGAAGGCATGTCTGTTAAGTAGATCTGTATGAGGCTTGAAAATCAAAATCTTGTAGAGTGCTCATCAGTGACTCATCATCAGTGAACTAAAGTATTAGGTAAGGTTCACAGGCCTTGTTCCTGGTCCCAGTAGCTTTTAACATGTTGATGAAGGGATTGAATATGGAAGGCAGGCAGGAGCTGGTTAGGCTATCTTGGGCCTGCATCACATATGGATCCCAGAGTGCATGCAGCAGCCTCTCAAACAGCTTTGTGCAGCCTGTCAGGTTTTTTAAAAAAAATAGCTGATCCAGTGATTTAAAAAAAAAAAGCTGATCCAGTGGTAGCAACTGTGGCTGTTGCCAGGACGTTCTGCAGGCTTTCACAGCTACGTTCACTCTGGAAGACATCCTGCTGACTGCCTTTGGTAGCCTCATGGACACTGCCAACTTCTTTCCTGCGGTTTGCTGCTGAAAGCTGATCGGCATAGCAGCAATTCTTCAGCGTAATTTTAAAGATATTAATCTGGCTTTTCTCTCCAGAAATTCTGCAGTCTGGTCTAGCTAATGTTCTAAAAGATATAAACAGAATTCAAAATTGCCTTGATCCAGCTGTTTTCCTAGTGGAAATAACAATTAAATTCAACATTATACAATAGATATGAAATATACTACCATAATGATATTCCAGTGAAACTAGTTTTTTGCTATTATACCTTGAAAGTTTTTCTGCCTATATTTTATTACCTATACTTGATTCTGTGGCAGATGGGTTTATTTGGGAGCTCTGGTGGTGCAGTGGTTAGAATATAGTACTGAAAGCTGACTCTAACCACAACTTGGAGTTCGATCCTGAAAGGCTCAAGGTTGACTCATCCTTCCAATAAATGAGGATCCAGATTGTTGGGCAGCATGCTGACATTGTAAACCACTCAAGAGAGTGCTGTAAAGAACTATGGAGCAGTATACAAGTCTAAGGGCTATTGCTATTACTGTTATTTATTTATGCATTCATTCAGCTTAGAGGTTGCCTCGTTACTTTAGTTGCTACTAATTAAAAAGTAAAAAGTAAGAATCATAGTACAGAAGAAAAGAACCCATCCAACAAGGGGCTCAACCATCATTATACCCTGGGAGAATAACTCGACCTTCAATAGGTTCTGGACATCAGAGTAGAAGCCATCCAGTTTTTGGAGTGTGTGTGTGGGGGGGGGGAGTCAGATACTGAGGCAGTTGATACACTTCTTGGGTCCTGCTAGTTGACACTCCTTAATTGACAGGATCGGAAGTGCTCCTACTCTCACTTGATGGAAAGAAATAGCAGGAGACAAACCCTATGCAGTGTGTTAAAGGCAGGAAAGGTGCATCGGCAGAGTAGATGTATTTCTACAAGTCAGCATTGTAACACACTGTTAAAAAGGAAAATGCAACTGTAAGTTGCATCAATAGAAACATTGTTTTTAAATAATGGTTAGTAAATACAAGAAAATGCATATTTTCCACTGAAATCTGTATTGGATAGATCCCATCTGAATACTGTATGCTGTTCTGGCCACTATACTTTAAATATTTTTCAGAAAAACCCATATATGTGCATTAAAAAAGATGAGAATGATTGAAGGCTGAAAACTTATTAGGAAACTCTGAGAATTAAATTAAAGGTTAAAAAAGATACTGTATTTTTCGAAGTATAAGACACCTTTTTTCTTCAAAAAAGAGGCTGAAAATTTGAGTGCGTCTTATACATCGAATACAGCATTTTTTTGCCTCCCAAAGCCCTGTCCCCTTCACTAAAATGGCCATACATAGCCTTATGAAGGTTTTCAGAGACCTCCTGGGGGCTGGGGAGGGCAGAAATGAGCAAAAAATGGGCCGTTTTCTGCCCTCTCGCCCCCAGCAGCATTCTATAATCCTCCATAAGGCTATGCATGCAATTTCTTTGACAAAATCAGCCCGTTTTTGAAAAAAATGGGCTGGTTTTTTTTGCTCTTTTTTGCCACCCTGGAGCACTTGCAAGCTGCCCCAAGGCTATTCATGCCTTTTATTTGAAAAACAACTGGTCCGTTTTCGTGAAAAACGGGCCATTTTGGAGAGGTTTGCAGAGTGCAAAAACTCCCCCCCCTTTTGGAAAACTCTTTAGTTAGAGTTATGAGAATTGCATTGATCAAGTGCTATGCCAGCAGAAATAAGTCTTAGGTGCTGCAGGTTGTCAGTGATTTCCTTCTCCAACACATGGATAAATACACCTGGAAACAACTATCTACCTACCCTCTCTCTCTCCCTACCTACCTACTGTATTTCTCTCTCCCTCCCTCTCTATCCCTCTATCTATCTACCTACCTACCTACTCTCTATCCCTCTATCTACCTACCTACCTATTGTATTTCTCTCTCTCTCCCCCTCCCTCCCTCTCTCTCTCCCCCTCCCCATCCCCCTCCCTCTCTCTCTCCCCCTCCCCTCCCCCTCCCTCTCTCTCTCCCCCTCCCCTCCCCCTCCCTCTCCCTCTCTCCCTCTACCTACCTACCTACCTACTCCCTATCCCTCTACCTACCTATCTACTCTCTCTCCCTACCTACCTACTGTATTTCTCTTTCTCTCCCTCTCTCCCTACCTACCTATTGTATTTCTCTCCCTCTCTCCCTCCCCCCTCTCTCTCCCCCTGTCTCCCTTTATCTATCTACCTACCTACTCTCTATCCCTCTACCTACCTAACTACTCTCTCTCCCTACCTACCTACTGTATTTCTATTTCTCTCCCTCTCTCCCTTCTTCCCTCCTCCCTCTCTCTCCCTCCCTCTCTCTCTCTCCCTCTATCTATCTACCTACCTACTCTCTATCCCTCTACCTACCTACCTACCTACTCTCTCTCCCTACCTACCTACTGTATTTATCTTTCTCTCCCTCTCTATCCCTCTATCTACCTACCTACTTTTTTAAAAAAAAATTGCCTCTTCAAAACCTTGGTGTGTTTTATACTTCTGTGCGTCTTATACTCCGAAAAATATGGTAACTGACAGCACTTTTGAAGTACCTGAAGGTGGAAGATGCAAGTGAATATCAAAACTCTTTATCATTCAAGAGTGTAGGATGTAGAACAATGATCTCATTTTATAGGAAATAAGATTCTGGTTGAATATTAGGAAAAACATCTTAATAGTAATTGCAGTTCAGTAGCGAAGCAAATTGCTAATCAACATTCTATGGTCAAGCAGAGCATGAAGAGCCCTCTGTGTGGAGATGCTTAAAAATGAATTCCTGTATTAAACAGGGTTGGATTGGCTGGCCCAAGTAGCTGTTTTGACTTGGGAATAAAGGAATAGATAAATATTATTTATATTGCAGATCAAACTTTGTTTGTCAACTATATTTTGCAGTATGCATCGTCTTGACAAACTTGCCATTGGTCAGATAAATTATAGTTTCAAACTGAAAAGCCATCAATCTTCTATGAAGAGTAAGCAAGTTAGCCACCATCAACTGTGTAGTTTCAACAAATATACAATTATGGAGGCTGAGAAATTAATTAAATATCTCTTGAATTTAGAATGTGATATTAAAAAATTCGTGTAGTAAAATGAAATCCTAGAATAGAAATGAAAAAGATTCATGGGAAAAGGGCTTCTTAATCAGAGATTTTGACTTCAGTATTTTTAATAAACAAATTAGAATATTGACTGGTTTTAATTGAGGGACTAAATGGTCCACTATTGAATGCATTTGAGTTCTTTTTCCTTATAAAGAAGAAGAAAAATTATATATGAATCCATAAATCTCTAATTAGTTTTACTGCTTCTTTTCGTTCAGCAGGACAGTTGGCAGTGTATCAAATGCAAGAAGTTCAATTCTCCCATTAAACGGTATTGCTTCCGCTGCTGGGCCTTAAGAAAAGACTGGTTCTCTGATTGTCCCAGGCTAATACAATCAATGTCTACATCTAACATTGCTACAATTCACGGTAAAGAAGACCCGAAAGGCATAGATGTCCCAGATTGCCGAAGGACAATATCTGCTCCAATTGTACGTCCTAAAGACTTATGCAGTTCAATGGCAAAGCCCAACCTGTCCTCTAAAAGCTCCATGGATTCTTTGGATCTAGCCTTGGGATGTGAAGACAAAGAACCTTCTCTGCGGTTTGTTAAGTGCACAGAAAAAGAAGTGCAACCTCTTGAAAATAGCAAAGAATTACTGAAGCCTTGCCTTGTGTGCCTGAAGAGGCCGCGGAATGGGAATATTGTCCACGGAAGGACAGCTCACTTGGTGGCCTGTTTCACTTGTGCAAAACGATTGAAGAAAGCACGATCAGTTTGCCCAGTCTGTAAAAAACAGATTCAGATGGTGATTAAGACATTCATAACATAGCTGTGTTATTTGTTTGGATACTATGGACATTTGGTATTCAGCTGTTATAAGAAAATTCTGCATGCTAAGAGTGTATTGTTCAAGGAAAGTAAATAATATATTTTATTCTGAACTTACGAAAGGAATAATTTATTTCTCACCATTAAATATAACACAAAAACATATCTCATGAATCTTATTTCTCAGCCATTTCAATTTTGGAAGACAGCTGGAATAAATTGGAATTTTAAAAGTTACGTTTGGAATCACAATCAAATTTTGTTCATGCTTAGACCATATGATAACTGTAAGTTAAGTAATATGTGTAAAGATGTCAACTGTAAAATCAACAAGTCTTATTGCTGAATGTTGCCAGTATGTTTTTTTCTTATCATTTCTAAAGCGCACAATTAATATTTCTTTGGAGTTTTTTGCACTGTCTTTTTAAGTAAACAAGAAATTTTTGGATATGTGAAAAAGCTATATAGATGATAGGTTTGTATCCTATTATAAATTATAGATATATCAGTTCAAGGCCTTATTTAAACATTGCTCTTTACAAAATCTCTGTTCAGGAGCTGATGTCCCCAGATCTTTTGATGTTCCTATAATATTAACTTAAGTAGTAGAACATTCTACATTAAAACTGTGAAATTTCTCTCTCAAAAGAGAGAACAGTTGATGCTCACTGAAACAATGTATATAAAGTGGCAGTGGACTTTTCAAAGTTTGAAAGTAGCACAGTATTTCTCCATAGAGAAATGCATTTTTCCTCTATTGCTCACATGGAAACTTAATTTATTTTTATTCTTTCTGATTACCTTAAGCCAAATGTATATTAAGTTGCTTTTTGCTGCTTCCATGTTCCAAGTCCTTTTCTGTTGGAAGACAGTGATACCGTGACTTTGATTTTGGGAAGTAAACATTGTTTCCATCAACTCTTAAGTTTCCATCAACTCTTACTATATGCCTTTGCTGCATATTTTGTCAAGGTGCTGAACTGGTGCATGGTAGAATGGGATGTGATCTCATAGACTCATCTTTGAAATAAAGTTGTCATTTAAGAAAGATCCTTACTGTATGCACAATAAAATATCTAAAGATTTATTGGAGCTGCTTCTTATTTCATAATAGTCAAAGTTCTATTAAAACAGGTTGACAATTCGCATGTTAAACTTTTTAAAATAATTGGGAGCATTCGTTCAATGCCAGATGATTAAGGATAGGACATTTTATACAGAAGAGATGTAACAAAAAAAATCAGTTCCATAGTTCTTCTTTCCTACATTGTTTTCATTTTATGTTGTGAATTTCTACATCTTTATTTAACATCTTGGATTTTACTTGCAGAGTTCATAAAACAACATAGGGAAGCATGTGTAAACAATACATGCTATGGAGACAAAATTCAATGATACTTTCAGAACTATGAATTCTTTCTATGTTGAACAGCTGCTATTTAAGAAGATTATAGATGTGTGGTTTGTGGTATGCACATATTTTAGCATTATTAATACATGCAGTTATATATAAAGTAATGCTACCCACCAATCTGATTTGTAATGTGACACTTAGAAGGGGATGGCCATCTGAACATTTTCATCTCAATTTCAAAACAATTACTGAGTTACAGACATAGGATAACTTACAAGATAAGCTAATTAGTGTGCAGCAAACCTTTGTAGTAGAATTGTTAAATAACTTAATAATGCAACCAGAGAATATTGTTCCCACTAAAGGGGAATCTGAAAACTTTAAAGAGCGATCAGTTGCTTCAACTCTGTGCCATAATTTATTATCTTCAAACAGCACCATACCTAAGCTTGAAGTGGAACAATTGGACTTTTTCCTGTGCCACTGTCATTGGTAGCTGCTGTATCACCACCTATGAAATAACCAGTTGTCTAGTGGTAGTCATAGAAGTTGGTAACTACATCACAAAGCTGGCAACCAAAAGGATAATGTATTGGACATGGAAATCTTTCCATCTCTGCATATGACACAGTACCGTGAGTGTTGCGTTATGACTTGGAGAAGCCACATCCTCTTTCAGTTCTGAAGTTCATACAGTAGACTGATGAAGTTCATAAACTGATTAAAATTGGGAAACTGACAAGCTGCTTCTAGCAAAAAGAGATTAAAAACACAGTTTAAAAACTTCAGTTAATATAAGCATTTGATGAACAATAAGAGATAATAAAGCAAATATTAATAAACTTGCAAAAGCCTGGTGGTGTTTTTTTGATAGAAGGTTCATAACGATGTAGAACAAAATTGCATTTTTCTCCGGCCTCTGATTATATTACAAGATTGGGCAAAATAGTTTAACGAACACTGACTTCATATTGCATACTAGCAATTTGCAGAAATGAAGATTTGAATAATAAAACAATATGGCTTATAATGCAGCCTTGTTCTAGAAAAACATAGGTATTAACCATAAATTTGCCTTGTATTATTTTCGAAGTAAGATTTTAGTCTGACCTATACCTGTCTTTGGATTCAGGAAATAATTTTAAATAATTTGGATTAGTTTAGTTTTTGTTTTTGTTTTGAAATATTTTTTATTGTTTTATGCTGGAAGAAAATACACATATGGCTGGAAAATATGATAGGACAACAAATAGTTCTAAAACCTGAGACATTTTTGTTAGGCATGCTTCCAGGAAATTATAATAAGGATAACACATATTTGGTTCTACACATCTTAACAGCAGCTAGGATCGCATATGCACAATGTTGGAAAAATCCAGAAACTCCCGCAGATGATATAATCAAAATTCTGAAATGTGCAGAGATGGATAGATTAACCCTAAAAATTAAAGGAAAGGAAGATTCGAACTATTTCATAACATGGGAACTATTCTATAAATGGTTAAATGACAGATATTGAGCTTAGAGGAGTGAAATTAGGTGAAATATGGTTTATAGGAGAAAAAAAAATGAGTAAATATTTTTGACGGTTATATAATCAATACTATAATGGAAGATAATATATGTTATAATATGATTGATGTTATTGCATATTTGTTTATATATTACCACATGTTTGTTTATATACATAATATATATGATCATAATGATGATGTTTGTATGCTTGTAGGTTAACACTGTGGACACCTAGAGAGCACACTGCTCAATATGTATTAGTTTTGTTTTAACTGCAGTTAAACGGACTACAGATTGGTGGATATCTTCAGTTACCTGAATTTTACAGAAAGTCTGAAGGCTGCAGACTGAAGATACTGATTCCATCAATACTCTGCTGAAGTTGCTGGACTATTTGTGAGGATAGTTTATATCTAGTCCCCAATAAGGGGTATCAATATACCAATCATTTTGGTGAATATATTTCTAGGAGAAATACTTTTTTTTTTTTGCCTTTCTGACCAGGTTTTTAAAATAAATACTGTTAGCATTTATGTGCACTGTATCAGAATGTTTATCCATTGAAATTGAGGTGATGTTTTCTTGACACGTCAATAAATAATATAAGCCTGTAGCAATCCATTAATTCAGTTAATTTTTCTTTCTATTTAAGTGGAACCAGGTGTAATATATAAAAAAGACCTTTAAACCCTAGTAAGGGCTTAGTCAAAATGTAAAAGGAATTTGCTAAGAAGAAAATTTCAGCTGTTTGGGAAATTCATGGGAATGAGCTATTTAATAATATATTGTCCTTTTTGTAGCAAACAGGGCTTAGTCAATATACAAGAGAAGTTTGCTAAGAAGAAATTTTTATCTGCTAGGGAGATTCATGGGAATGAGCTTTTTAATATATATATTACCTTTTTAATAGCAAAATTATTACAGGCCAACAAATACAACGCATATTCTTGTTTCACTAAAAGTTGTAATGGTTTCTTGGATGAAATCTTTAAATTGAGAACTTTCTTGAATAAAGTTCAAGAACTTATGTTAACTTCTGTAACACTTTGACACACAAATACTTTCCATGATTTAGCCTCAATTCTTCCTTTATCTCTCATCTCTAAATGTAAAAGGAAAATTTCCTAGAAACTGTCTATTTCCTTTTATTTCCTTAAAAAAGTTTGCTGCCAGCGGTTACAACTAGATGGCAGCAAATTCATTCAAGACATTATCCCATGAAATATACATTAAGCTAGGAATCATGAATTCAGTAGTATGAATATGATAGTCCTGTGAGGATATCTAAAATTGTAGTGTGTATCTCAAGTTTCTGCTCAACCCTTCCCAAATGATTTTATTGGGGCTAAACTAATCAACAGCTAGAATATTATATCTATCCAATGAAAATTGGTAAGCAATACTTCAAATGTAAGAGAGCTTTAAGCTTCTGGAATTTGAGTTTATTGGAACAGTCCAATTAAAATGTTGCTTTATGATGTGCATATCTATGCAGAAAGATAAAATATTCCATTATATTCTTCGGTGAGGGGCATTTTTTAATTGTTAGATAGCCAGTTTGATGTAATGTTTAAAAGTACCAGGCTGAAATTCAGGACATTTAAGTTGGGAATGAAGCCAGTTGGGTGACTTTGGGCCAGTCATTTTCTCTGAGCCCTAGGAATGAGGCAATGGTTAACGTTTTCTGAAAACATTGCCAAAAAAACCCACATGGATTTGTTCTGCCAGTTGTAGAAATTATGATTGACTCAAAGGCACAAATAGTAATTTGAAAATTATGTTGCTTAATATGAAAATATACCCATCCACTTCAAAGACTATGCTTAATCAGGAAATACTAGATTTTGTGGAGGCAATGGGGCAACAGTGCTAGGTTAATGACAGATTAATTTTATGTAGTTTTATTGATTTTATGTAGTTTCTGATGGGTTCTAAACGGAGAGATGGGAATGAGAAAAATCAATGATCCAGTGGATGCCTGTTGTGAAAAAGAACCGTATTCAGGCTTTCCTGAAGGCCTCTGTAGCCAATAACAGAGCTCTGGATCAACCCGGAGCTGTGTTATTGGCTAGAGAGGCTTCAGGATCAGCTACAGAGACCTTCAAGAAAGCCTTGCCGGCTGCCGCAAAAGAAATGAGCCAAGATGTGCGAGGCCTGTCTGCAACTATCCGATGATTAGTAGGGCAGCTTCACCCCTCCCCATCCCCACCCTAGCTTAATTTTTTCCTGTGCACCCCGGAATGGGTGGGGTCTTAATTAGGGCTTATTTCAGGGGTAGAGCTTCAGGTATTGGGCTCACGTGTAAAAATCAAGCTACGACTTACTTTCTGAGTAGGTTGTATTTTTGAGGAAATGGTATTAGCAACTGAATCTTAGCGATTACAATATTGTAAGGTTATTTAAATACTACGTATAGTTGAAAAAATGTAGTGTACTGCTTTTCTTGTAGATGAAGATGCAGAAATGATGTAAAAAAGATGTTGAGACTAGAAAGAGTGCAGAGAAGAGCAACACAGATGATTAGGGACTGGAGCCTAAAAAAAGAATGGTTGCTGGAATTGGGTATGTCTAGTTTGATGAAAGGAGTGACATGATAGCAGAGTTCCAATATCTCAGGGGTTGCCACAAAGGAGAGAGAGTCAAGCTATTCTCCAAAGCACCTGAGTGTAGGACAAGAAGCAAGAGATGGAAATTAAGGAGAAAAGCAACCTAGAACTAAGAAGAAATTTCCTGGCAAAACAATTAATGACTGGAACAACTTGCTTCCAGAAGTTATGAATGCTCTAACACTGGAAGTTTTAAAGAAGAGATTGGACAACCATTTGTCTGAAATGGTATAGGGTTTCCTGCCTGAGCAGAGATTGTTAGTTTACTTTATTGTCATTGCACCTCATACCATGAAATAAAATGCTATCTTCAGTGTACATCATACATAAGAAAACTATAAAATTGGACAACCATTTGTCTGAAATGTATAGGGTTTCCTGCTTAAGCAGGGGGTTGGATTTGAAGACCTCCAAGGTCTCTTCTAATTCTGTTTATTCTGTCCTGTCCTATCCTGTCCTATCATATCCTAACCTAAATTCCTATTTGTGGAAATGTTGCTATGTTGGGGAGTTTTAGCAGAGGGAAAAAACAATTAAAGCAGAATTGTGTGTAAAGGCAATGCATAATGTTCAGAACATGGATAGTGAGAGACTTCTTGTGTGTGCATCCAGAATAGATGGGTCAAGAGTATCCTATCATTCAACTTGATGGAGATTTACGACAGATGGAAGAATTTATTACATCGTTATAGGTTTCTCCACTACAACCTGTAGTGATAGTTGCCAACTTGGGCAGCTTTCAAAGACAGATTTATATAAAGTTAAGTCCACCAGTGGCTAGTAATCATGACAGCTATATTTCACCTGAGGTATCTGAAGAAGAATGCCTCTTTATACTGTGTTCTTAACAAAAGAAAACTGCAAGCAAAAGCCTCTGGAATGCCTTTGATTTCTTTTATATTATTATGGCCTTGCCTCCACCACTTCTAGCATTCCCAGCAATAAGGCAAAAGGAATCTTAAAGAGTTTGATTCGCTATAGTTGGTTGCTGAGCAGGTTGGTAGCTACTATTGTCCTTCAGATACCTTCAGTTATGCAGAAATGCAAAGGTACAACATTTCTTGGCAGAGGTGCCCCAATTGTAGACATTAATGAAGTACCAAACCTGCTGTCATGGTAGCAAATCAGCATTCTTACCATTCTATTTGGACATGTTAATGTGATTTGTGCTATTTGTTTAACTGAGGGAACAGGTTTGAGCATATTATGTTTGGTCTTTCATATTCTTGTATTGACACTGTATGTTGCCCTGGCATCAAATAAAAGGAATGTTGGTATAAACATGTTTTCAATATTTTCTTGAGTTTCTCTGCATTACTTTCCACAGGGAACAGCTGAACTAGGTTCATAACCACAATTTCAAAATGGTTCTATTAGTTATATTTTGGCTAATCTTTCATGGAAAAATCATTTTTCTAATCCGTTAATATATCAACTCTAAAACACTAGTTAACCAATACTTGCAAAAAATTATATTCAAATTAAAGAAGTGTGCATGATATTAACAGTTTTATTTATATTGGTAAGGGAGTGTTTATTCTTACAATGCTTTGAAAAATACTTTCTGTATTGTATCTGTCCTAACTACAGCCATTAGAACTATATTCTCATACCAGTCTTCTCCCCATATAATTTTCTCCCCACCTGCCCCAACATCTTACTAGATTAGTGTTTCTTTAGCAATGGTAGGATGTGTGGACTTCAAGTCCCAGAATTCCCCAGACACAGGAGCAGGCATATTTTTGTGTAATAAGAGCGCATCATTGGTTTTGCCAGATGCTCAGAAGGCTTGAACTGTTGTTGTTTTTTAACCTATTCCTGGGTGAATTGCAACCATCTGTCCCTGAATTTCCTTGTAGATTTAACAAGTCTCTCTTTTTCAAATAGAAGTGAACTTATTAGAGTGTGATGAAACTGTTTACTTCTACATGTGGCTCCTTGACATTTTGAGATCTTGCCAAATGCTTTCCAATTCTCTGGTTTATTTGCTTTGCATTGTAGCAGTCAATTCTCTGTATAGCTCCACTCAATAATTTACTGTGCTTCAGTGTGCTGTTATTATACCTAATAAGGTATAGAACTTTAATATTACCTTAAACAGCCCAGCTATAGGAATGGTGGTCCTGTAGCCTTGCAGTTATTGATTAATCAAATCCCAGTATTAAGTTATTAGGCTAAGATTAACAGCATCTGGAGGGTGAAGATTAAATCATGGATTCTGCTCATGTATTATTTTAATGATTCAGTAAGATTACTATTTAAGTCCTTGCTGATAAAAGACTAATTCATAAAGTTTGAAACAAAAATAATAGCAGTATGAAATACTAGCCATTATTTATTAGAGAATCAGGGAAATCTAGCTATTTTATATAGAAAATGAAACACTGCATGTTCCTACACAGAAGAAAAATGGCAATATATTTTTATCTTTAAAGGCAATATTTACTACCGGTATGTGCATTTCAGTTGAAAGGGAGAGTGAAGTCTGCTAAATTCAATATTCACACTTGAAGGTCAGCAAGCTATAATGGCTAAAAGGTTGGACTAGATCTGGGGAGACTTAAGTTCAAGTTCACTCTCTGGCATAGAATCCTTTCAGTGAGTAACTTTGGGACAGTTCTTTTTTCAATTTATCTCATTGCTTTTGATGGGATAAAATTAAAGAAGATACTCATGAAAGCTATCTTGTTGGAAAGGCAGGATATCAATCCTGCGACTGGCATGTAAACTCATGGATAAGGCCATCTATGGATAAGCCAATCCACAAATTTCTAACCAACATTCTGTGAAAATGTACCTAATTTTTGTGGTATTTTTCATGGTATTTGGATTAAACATGTGAGGATTATCTAATCCTTGAGCATATATGGGATATATTGGTACTTTAAAATACTACTGTATATACTTGTGTTAAGCCCAGCTATGAATAAATCAAACCCCATTTGGGGGTATAATTTATTTCAATTCCTAAAATTCTTGGTTTATTTGTGAGTATAATCAGTATTTTATGTAGAGGTTCTCAGTCATCCAGGTCATGGTTGTCCCAAAAGTGCTTTTTTAGGAGACAACTGGACTTTTTTTCCCCATTTCATTTCATTTCTCACCTAAGAACCTTCTTCAGTACTAATAGGATAGAATAGGGGAATAGAAGGATTGATATTCATTGAAGACAGCTAGATCATTTTCAATCTTTCAGAGGCCAATGAAGCACTTGGAGGCTTATCTGTGTCCTCAGGGTCACCTGAGTAGTGCTCCAGGTTCCTGTAGCTTCCTGAAAAAATCCAGTTGCCTCCTGAAAAAGCACCTTTGGGACAACTATGACCTGGATGACTGAGAACCTCTATAGAGTTTAAGCTATACAATTTGGGATGAACACCTTTGAATGGTATGGGGCAGAGATAAGTTGCTGCCAGTAGTAGTGGCGGTGGGAGGCTCCGCCCATCCTCCTGGACGGAAACACAACCGACCGGTAGTAAAATAATTAGCAACCCACCTCTGGTGTGGGGGTAGGAATGGATTTCCAGAGAAAAAAATTGTAGACTACAGGAACCAGGAGCCCTTCTCAGTGCCCCTAAAGACACAGATAAACCACCAAGTGCTTCAACAACCCTCTAAAAGGATGCAAATGATCAACTGTCTGCAAGTAGTGTAAATCTTTCCATACCCCACTCTCCTGTCGGAGCTGAAGAAGCTTCTTGGATGACAAGCGAAATGTCTTCAAAGAAAAACAAGAAAGTCCAGTTGCCTCCTGAAAAAGCACCTTCGGGACAATCAGTATTTTATTTCTATAGTGATGTGGATCTAAATTTGTAATATTGCTTACTGTGCAAATGGATCAGCTTTAAGGCTGCACAACTGCACTTCACTGCAAAGTTTCCTGTCCATTGAGGAGCTGTTCACCAATTGTGCATTTTGAGTTGTGGTTCGATCCCAAGGGATTAGAAAGCTATTGGGGTTGTGTGCAAAGAGCACATTGCATTAAGTATAATTTGGAGTGACTCATTCTAGACATTTCCAATTGGCAAAAACTGTAAATACGGCAGTGGGAATGAGTTTTGTGATAAAAATCTTTGAGAAATGAGTTTGTTTGAACAATGCATGCTCTTGACGTTTTACCATGTTTCATTTTATTTTGTGCTTTCTTGCTGTCAGCTATACTGATGGCTTTGTGATTAATGTTGATGCAATATCTCCTGTGTTTCCATGGCTTCCAGTGTCACCAGAATACCTCTTTAAACTAAAATGATAAATCTCACATGTTGTCTAGCTGACTCGGGAAATTTGTATAAATGTTATAGTATAAAAGGTCTGTTTTACTTAATGAAATGGTTGAATAATTCCCAAATATTATAAACAGCCACTTATGACCAGGCCAGAGTCTAATAGCAACAACAACACTCAAAACAACAGAAGTACTCCAAAAGAACGTCATTATATGAATATTGTAGTGCTATGCAAATAAATAACGCTGGGAAACTATTTCCAGAACAGTGTTTCTTAACATGTGATCCTAGAACCTCTGAGAGGTTTCCCCCAAACTTTTTAGGATTGTCAGAATAAAAATAATTTGTCAGCCTATGTTGAGAAATAATACAGGATTAAAATCCCATCAAACAAACATGAGAAATGGCACCAAAAGCAATCAATTTTAATTTTTTTATACAGTAAATGTCAATAAATGTAACCTGTATGAACTAAAGTCATTGTTGACATTGACACACATTAAAAATGAATTTCTATACATATATATTAATCACTGTCCATTTTGAATATATTGCGGAAAGAGGAAACTTGAGAGTTCACAAGGTTGATACTATATGGAACAAAACTGTGTCAGAATCTAGATGTTCTGCTTCAGATACCACAAAGCCTCCTCCCAGAAGGTAACAAGGGAAACAGGTCATGAAGAGGATGCGAAGCATCCCAGAGACAATACTGTGGACCCTTTTAAGCATCGCTTATATGCTATGTCCTGGATAGAAGGAAGTGAACAACTAATAACCTTTTCTGCCTTCTTCAGCACTCTCTGCACTGCCTTATTGTCCAAAGCAGTAATGCCATATGATAGGCATATTGATCATCTGTCTATAGAAAGTGGTAAGGACAGAGGAAGGAAGATGTACTTTTCTCATGCAATGAAGAAAATGCAAGTGCTCTTGTGCCTGCTTCATCAGTGTCTCACTGTTGAGCTACCAAGCTAGTCTACTCCTTAGCTGCATACCAGAAATGTGATGCTGCCAACCACCTCCATAGGTGAATCATTAATACAAATATTTTGTGCATTAATCATTAATACATATATTTGGTGTAATACCAGACATAAATACTCAGTATTGCTAGCTAGTATCTAAACTCCTTCCCCTCAGGGCCACATTGTTTTATTTTGCATATTTCCATTGTGTGAAACTAATTTCTACAGTAAGTAGAAGGTAATTAATTGTGAGTCAATCCTAAAATAACACAATTACTCTGTTGTCACAGGTACATTTCAATAGGGCCAAAAAATGTTGAGGCTCAAATGAAACTTAGAAGCAGTACCTTTTACTGGGTCAGATAATTATGAGAGCTGTAAGCTAGCAAAATATGGAAATTCATTACTTCTTTCCATCTGCATTTACTAACAGATGTAGAATCTGTATTCCCACTGGAAATCTGCATTTTCAATTTTCTTCATCCCCATCTGTGTTTACCAACATCAGCTTCTCGTTTCAGAGGGGAATTATGCTTATAAGATGCCAAGGATTAAACTCATGCTATTTTGCACACAAAATTCATGTCTCACGTTTGGGCAATGATCTTTGACTCTGCAATAAATAATGCAAATCTTGCTATATTTCAGTTTTGGTTTTCAGAAATAAATATATTGGCATTCATTGTGACCAACTTAGGTACAGTAGGATGCTTTCTATGCTAGAACAAATACTATGTAGTATCTGATGTATTTTTCAAAATTTGTATATGGATACAAAATCCAATAGGTCTTTTTAATATTTAGAGATTGCTATAAAGACCAACAGTACCTCTTAGCCTGATATTTTAGAAAGTGATTTGTTCCTTTGCCACAGATGAGTGAGTGAAGCTTCTGCCTGTGAAAGCCTTCGTAGCAGATTGACGTGTGTAGCCAGCTTGTGCATTGCCTTCTCCCAGATGTGCATATTTAATGCCACAGTTTGAGGATCGCATGCAGTCTCCTAATGTCTTTGTAAGATTCCAGCAAACTCAATTTTTTAATGTAACAATATGGTAGATCTACTAAAAACTTAAGAATATATATTAATGTATTTAACTGTAAATTAAAAGTTATGAGCTTGGCTCTGCCTGCTTGTTGGGCTTGGTCCTACTATATTTTTCACTTTCAATCGGAAAAGGTTGTATACCACTTATTTGCAGAAT
Organism: Thamnophis elegans; assembly: GCF_009769535.1. NCBI lineage: Eukaryota > Metazoa > Chordata > Lepidosauria > Squamata > Natricidae > Thamnophis > Thamnophis elegans. The sequence goes on from NC_045545.1 coordinate 53,021,336, forward strand.
TCATGAATGGGGCTGTTGGGTTGGCAGGTTTAGAAAGTTTGACTTTCCTCAAAGCCGGGATCACAGTGCCTTTTCTCATTGATTCCAGCTAAGTACTGTGAGTTAAGGACAGAGGTGGTATTCAGCAGGTTCTGACCAGTTCTGGAGAACTGGTAGCAGAAATTTTGAGTTGTTCGGACAACTGGTAAATACCACCTCTGACTGGTCCCGCCCCCATCTATTCTCTGCTTCCTGAGTCCCAGCTGATTGGGAGGAAATGGAGATTTTGCAGAATCCTTGCCCTGCCATGCCCACCAAGCCACGCCATGCTCACCTAGTCACGCCCACTGAACCGGAAGTAAAAAAATTTAAATACCACCACTGGTTAAGGACAACTTCATCATCCCTTGGTGAATTTGGTCCTCTAGTCCTATTATGACACTTTAATCTTTATATAACCGTTGAGAAAAGGCAGTGTTAACACAACTTATTCATGGGCAGGGTGATTGTCTGTACATCTGCAAAGTATTCCACTTGCTAGGTAAGATGAAAATAAAGATGAAAGAAAACAGAGAAGAAGCTATTGGTTTCTGTTTCAACTGGTATAAGCATGTAATAGCATAGGGATTAGCAGTTACTTTGTCTCCCAGAAGTTCCAATTATGTGGATGCCTGCAATAATTACCATGATTACATAAGTTAGGTAAAGATGTGTTTAAACAAAATGCCAAGTAATTACAGCTGTTTATTTTTAATTTAAATTAGCTTATTAATATCATTAATAGGGTAATTAATTTAAAAATGAAATTAATGTCAGTAGAGTTATTAGAATTAATTACTTGATTGGTGAAATGATTGAATTCATGTTAATTTTATTCTGATTTTGAACTCTCAGATGATGTTATTCCCCAAGGTCTTGAACTGGAATATTTACCCAGATAAACAAGTCTATTTATCTTTTATTTACCGGAACCGAACTCGTTATTCATTCTGCTTCTCACTTGTTTGGCCTAATTTTTTTGGAAGAGTCCACACAATCAAAAATTATTTTGGCTGAGTTTTGACTCCTGGTAATTTCATAGAAGCCTCTGTATAGTTATCCTGTTAGCAATACAGAAATGATTTGCTAGTGCTTTTTCTCAGGATGCTATTTTAAAAATATTTTTCTGTCTTCACTAGGGTCTTAGTAAGTACTCACCAGGTTCAATCTGTTTTAACTTTGTGAAATCCATTGAAGTGGTGTATGTGCCTTTGTCTAGCTGGACATAATGTATACTATGAAGCACCAATTGTTCTACAAGCTTCCTGGATATATCTAGGGATTACAATTAAATTAAAAATTCACATTTCCATTTCAGTATATATTCAAAATGTATCCTACAAAATTACTCTACAGAAATCCTTACAATTGAAAACACCCTTTCAACAATTTACCTTTTAATGTAAGGCTCTGTATGTTTTTAATGAATCCACTTTAAATTTATTGGCCCTACTTTAAGTCTTTCAGCATTTGATGGTGATTAAATTGTAATGAGGAATGAGGGTGTAAAGTTGGAATATGTCTGTGCTGCCGCATTTCACAATATCCCAGTGGGCTTTTTGCATATGGATATTTTTTTTCTATGTGGAAAGACAAAAGAAATCAACCTTATCCAGCTGATCCTCTCCAAATGTACCAAAATTGCAGCTCCTAAAATTCCTACTAGTTATGCTAATTTAGCCTTTTGGAAGATAGCCTAACCCATGGTGCAAGGCTTTTATGGAAACTTGGGTATGATGGTCCATCATTCTTTTCCCAAAAGGTTTCTTAGCTGTAACTATAATTAGTATGTTGGTAGACTTACCTCTGTCTTATTAGGAAGTTTTATTCATCTTGGGATCTGCTGGGATTTGCCATTCTGGGTGTACTCAGATTAAATATTTACTAATTTGTTTCTTTTTGCCTTTGCCCGTTTCTTTTAATTAAAAATTAAGCAGAGATATTAGAACAGCTTGTTAAATCCTTTAAAACTAAAAAAAACCCCGCTAACTTTTTAGATATGCATTATCAATAAATCAATGTGATATGCAGATGCTAAGACATGAGTGGAATAAAAATTAGATATTCCTATATTGTGTAGACAATGAGAGGGTTTAAACGTCTACAGCAAAAATCCAATGAACCTTAATCTACGAACTATATAAAAAATTAATGTTTAGAATGAATTAGACTCCATTAAAATTGTATAGAAAAGGGGCTGTCATAAATAGCATTTTGTATAGCTGTAATAAGGATAAAGCTACTTTAAAACATATGTTTCTACAGTTTTGGGTAGTAAATTATATAAACATGATTGTGTGACAAAAAGTAAAGTTTCAGAGGATAATATTCTTTTAAACTTAGTATACAGTATACAGTTTACTGCGTAGCGGCCCGAAGAGGGAGCTAAACTGTAAACTAAATTTACAGTTTAAGCTGGGAGAAAGAGGGGAAATGGGCCACATGAGTGGTGGGCTGGTACGCATGCATACACAGCACAACTTGTGCAAGTTGAGCTGCATGCGCACATGTGCATGCCGGCCTGGAGGATGGGGACTCTGCCTTAGTACATGGAATTTGACAACTAGACAACATAAATAGATTCCCTGTGCCTGTATTATGGTCAAAAGACTGATATTGCAGCATTGTACTAGATAAATGTATGACCTCATTTATTCAATGGTTCTGATTGCAGTCATCTTTTTTAAGTGGATAGATGCAGTCTTGTATGGATAAGTATAATGAAATGTGGGACTCATTGACAAGTTCCTTGGGTGTCTAAGAGAGGTGGGTTGCTCCTATTGGCCGAAGCGGTAGTGGAATTCAGGCCTGGGTCGCAGAAGCGGCAGTGACCCAGGCCTGTACTGTCCCTGAACTGCTTCCGTCGTTGCTGCTGGGCCACCGCCATTTTGGATTTTAGTGACTACGCATGGGTTGCGAACTGGTAGTAACCCATCACTGGTGTTAAATCACACTTGGTCAAATAAGTATTCAGTTCAATAAAAAGTTATATAAATTTATTAGAAACATATAGGTACTTGAATAATAGTTACATACATTAGATAAGTATACACAGAATTGAAATCGTTTACTGTTATAATGATGTACTATATTTTTTCTTCGTTGTGTTTTGTTCACTATTTTGCAAAAGCACTTTTTATGTATTCTTTTTTTGTTCCTTCTCTTGGATAATGTCCTTAATGAATATTCATAATTATTTATTCAATTTATCTTTGTGTTTTGCTCTTTTTCTTTTTTAGTCTTAATTAAAAATCAATAAAATTTTAAAAAAATAAAGAGGTGTATGGGCATTGTGTTTTACTAGAGGACTTTTTAAAAACCACTTTCTTACCACAGTTCTTGTGGGGTGAACCTGAAATATGAACTAATATGATCAGTTTCTGTAGTTGGGAGTTAATAGAGGGGGCTTACAATAGACATATTGAGATTTTCCTGAGAATATTGAGTCTTAACCAGATAAACAGAAATCCAGATCAACTATTTATAACAAATAGTTATAAAAAGGGCCAAATCTGGAGAAGTTCTGGCTGGTCTTGCAAACTATACTGGTTGCCTTATTGTGATCAATGTATTATATAGCATGCCTTGTGACTATCTAGCCTTCAAAGTTGGGAGTAACAATTCAGTGTGCAGCTATTTGTGTTCAATTAGCCTTTCAGAAGCTCCATCTGTTTATCTAAAATAAATGGTTCTTTTTCTTTGGAGTAGGGAAAATTCTGCACTCTTCTCGATTGATTTATTCAGTGGACTTTTAAGCTTCAGTTGGGCTTTCCCAAAGTTCAAGGCAGAATCCAATCTGCTGAAAACTATTCATCATAAGTGTGGTAAAGCAAGAAAGGATTAACCGTTTTAATCAATATTTTTCCTTGGTTTAGCCCTTCAGCAGTTGATTAGATGGCTTTCAGCCATAGAGTGTTTACAAATTTCTGAAAATTTAAAATGGGAGGGAAACCTGTAACTGAGTTTATATCTTGCTAAATAGATAGGAATAACAGAGTTGGAAGGGAACTTGGAGGTCTTCAAGTCCAACCTTCTGTTCAGGCAGCAAACCCTTCACCATTTCAAACAAATGATTGTCCAATCTCCTCTTAAAATCTTCCAATGTTGGAGCATCCACAACTTCTGGAGGCAAGTCGTTCCACTGATTGTTTTAATTGTCAGAGGATTTCTTCTTAGTTGCTCCTTTCCTTGATTAGTTTCCACCCATTGCTTCTTGTCTTGCCTTCAAGTGTTTTGGAGAATAGGTTGACTCCTTCTTCTTTGTGGCAACTTCTTGGATATTGGAACACTGCTATCATGTCACCCCCCTAGTCCAGAGGTGAAATTCAGCAGGTTCTGACAGGTTCTGGAGAACCGCTAGCGGAAATTTTAAGTAGTTCTAAGAATCGACAAATACTACCTCTGGCCAGCCCTAGAGGAGTGGGATGGGAATGGAGATTTTGCAATATCCTTCCCCTGCCTCATCCACCAAGCCTCGCCCACAGAACTGGCAGTAAAAAAATTGAATTTTATCACTGCCCTAGTCCTACTTAATTCCAGCAGCTGTTCTTTGTGTGTTTTAGCCTCGAGTCTTCTAATCATGTTTGTTGCTCTTCTCTGCACTCTTTCTAGTATCTCAACATCTTTTTTATATCATGGAACCAAAACTGGATGTACTATTCAGGAATTACGAATTACGTTTCAAGAGCTTTAGAAGATCACAAGCATATAGCAAAGACCGATCCATTTAAATCAATGCATCTTTCTTCATTCTCTCCTAATGTTTTAGTCCTGAAGAATTCACTAGTACATTATTTTTCTCTCTTACCTTTTCCTATTGTTTTGGTAACATCTGGCCTGAGGTCTGGACATTTTAAACAATTTTCCTTAGGAATGAAGGCAAATCAGGATAATGATGCAAGATCGAATTTGCGATCACTGGGATCAGAGATTTCCTCTTCCGAGCTTTTAGACTGGAGTCCGTCTTCAAGGAACTTCTCTATTAGGATTTGGGCTGCTTTGGGCTGTTTTTGAGTCGTGTTTATTTGGTTTATTTCTTAAAAACTTGCCAGCAAGTCTGTATGTGGTTAGTCACAATACAAAATTATTTGTAGATTTGTGAATCTTTGAAAATATGAGGAGTTATTCCTATATAAACCATGAGCTAAACCAAATAACTAAACTAAGTTATACCAGTAGATAATAATTCATAGACAACCTTTCTCTGCTCACCTACTCTACGCAGCCAGTAGGTGGCAGTGTTTCTTCAAATTCAGATTATTACCTTGACAGTATTACCATAACAACTAAAAACTTCTCCCAGTGCCACTCAGCTGAATCAATAGCACACCCTGGGAGGAATGCTGTTGATCATCAACAAGACATTTGGAATTCTGAGTGCAAACCATTTCCTCATTCAGAAAACACATCTTATGTTTTCTTGAAGTCTTCCTTTATACCAAAGTTTGCAACCCAATCCTTATGCTACTTCCCTGGGAATATATCCATTTAAATTAGGTTTATTTTTCAGTGGCTGTCCTTAGTCTTTTATAGTATTACACATGTTCTCCAGAATTTCATCAGGACTTCTGCATTATATGTCCTTATTGTATCAGTAATATTAGAGACCCCCCAAATCTGTGAACAAGAGGGTGATAATTTAAGGTATATATGTACTTTACAAGAGATTTTCCATATTATTTGTGTGTGTATAGGATGGAATGGAGTACCTTCTCATCGTGATTATTTTCTGCTTTGTGGATTTCAGCTCCCGGAATCCGCCACTAGACTGAAAATAGAATCAGTACATTTGAAGAGTTCTCATGTCGAGGAAGGTTGATTCAGAAAGTTGAAGTCACACTTCCCCATTGATCCTTCCAATATAACAACAAGGCAACAAAATCCATGTGCTTGGAAAGTACTCATTTTCAATGGGACTGGATTCTTTTACCATCACATCTCAGAACCTTCCTTGCACTTGTCTTAAGATCTTGTCCGTTTCCTAAAATGCTATGGTGGGAGTTCTGCCCAACAGGGGGCAATTTGATTTTTAATGGGGGGCAATTGAACCTTGTTTAAACCAAGTAAATGGCCCTTTAGGCTTCCTCTGTGTGAGTAAGTTTACTTTTTGATTAAAGTAAGAATTATATGTCACGGAGGGGGGGGGGGCAACAGGATTTTAGAGATGCTTAGGTGGGGCATGGCCAAAAAAAGGTTGGGAACCACTGACTTAGACATAGATTAAGTTGAAATATACTAAGCTGTGCTTTCTTTGGAAATCTACATAATATGCTGAATCATGATTAGCCATTGTCCCTGAGTATGTATCTTAGATTAAGTCCAGCTCAAACAAGCCACCTTATGACTTACTGCCATGTGTGAATTCAGCTATAGTTTGCTGAGCTTCTGCTCAAGAGCTTGGCTGTTTTCCTTTATTTATATTGCTGGGCTTCCAACTCCAGCCTTTCTTTAGGTGACTCCTGCAGAATCTTCAAACAGTATACAGTCAAAAAAGTCAGAATGGTGGCCATGTATTTGGTATTGGTATTTATTCAATTTGTAAGCTGCCCTATTCCCCGAAGGGACTCAGGGCAGCTGAACAAAAACCAGGGGAAGGGAAAAACAAATACAGAAAGTAAGACAAACAGGACAGTGATACAACAATTTAAAAAACACAGCAAGCACAGCAAATTCGAGTAGGGGGGGAACTCAACCCCAGGCTTGCTGGGACAGCCAGGCCTTAATGGCTGTCCGGAAGGCCTGAAGGGTGGCGAGGGTCCGAATCTCCACGGGGAGCTCATTCCAAAGGGCTGGAGCAGCCACAGAGAAGGCCCTCCTCCGGATGGTCGACAGCCGGCATTGGCAGGCAGATGGAATTCGGAGGAGGCCTAATCTGTGGGATCTAATGGGTCTATGGGAGGTAATTGGCAGGAGGCGGTCTCTCAAGTACCCAGGTCCAATACCATGTAGGGCTTTATCTGTAATAACTAGCACCTTGAAGTGTATCCAGAGACCAATGTCAATACTATCAGAGCTGTGTCAAAAACAAACCAATAAACCAGGTGAAGCTTTGGGCTCTCCATCACAATAATCATTTTACATTTTTTTGACCATACCGTCTGGTCACTCCAGTTTTTCTCTTGTCTACTGTGGTGATAATGTGTTCTTTGCTTGGAGGAAGAAAGTAGGACCTGGGAAGAAATTGAGAGCGATGAACAGAAGGGAGGGAGGGGATGTTTCTCCTATTCTCATGCCTTTCTTTTGGAGGATAAAAGCACATTATATATATATATATATATATATATATATATATATATATATATATATATATATATATATATATATATATATATATATATATATATATATATGAATGTAAATAATCCTGGTCATAGATGTCACTAAAGGTGTGACCTCCTCCCACTTTAAGGTTTATTTACAGCTTCTTTAAGCTGCAATCAATTTACTGGTTATCTTGTGTCATTTAGTTCCAGGTTTTGATAGATCTGGGTATTCTAATAGCAGCAGTCCTGATCAGAGTAGAAACAGCAGCCTCAACCTCTCCATTTCTATTTTATTCATTAAGAAGAAAACACTGGGTTTTTTGCAACACTGATTCCTGATTTAAAATCTATATCTGTATTAGGAAAACAAAGACAGAAAGCTGTTTTGTATATCAATGGGAAATATCATTCTGGATTAATAAGAATTCAAAGAGGCAAGGCTTACATCTTTTACATTAGCCTCCCTTTTCATCCCACATCTACTTCCCAAGCCTCCTGAGGACAATAGGACCTGTCTCTGGAGACGCTTCCCAAGCTTCTACAAATTAACAATTTGAGTGCAGTGAGCCAAACTGGATGCGCATACGTTGGGCCATCTGTATGCCTGTCATTTTGAGTTGTACATCATTCCAATGGGAGTAGATAATCAAGCTCTATTGAACCAGCCACCTGAGGCTCTCCCTGCATTGTGCTTTAGAAAATAGACATTAATTTAGCTAATGTGGGAGGACAATGTAACTTCTTTTTTGACATCTGAGGATGAAGACAGTAGAACCTACAGCCTGAGTCTGTGCATATGAATTTGGAAGTAATATGAGTTCACTTAGCTTTACTTCTAACTCAGCCCGCAGGATTTCAAATTAATTGGTGTCTAGTTAGTGTACTTGTCCCAGCTTCTACCAACCTAGCAATTTGAAAGCATGTAAGAATGCAAGTAAAAAAAATAGGAATCACCTTTGCTGGGAAGGTAACAGCGTTCCGTGCGCCTTTGGCATTTAGTCATGCTGGCCACGTGACTAGGAGATGTCTTCGGGCAGCGCTAGCTCTTCAGCTTTGAAATGGAGATGAGCACGGCCCCCTATAGTCGGGAACAACTAGCACATATGTGCGAGGAGAACCTTTATCTTTATTTAGTATACCATGTGGAAGTTTTTTTGGATCTTCATCCTTCTTGATTGTTAAAAATTGCTAGACCAAGATTACCCATTGGGGTTTGGGATAGTGCATGCTTGAAAGAAAGGTGGTTTGCTCATATGGCTTTAAAGGCACTTTAAGGAAAACAAGCCTGTATCCAGCACAGTGGTATAATTAACATTAAATGTCAATTTAATATTTTTGGCAAGATGTCGCAGCAGTTGATGATATTTCAGTTCTGCTCCAGATAATTTTGGATTACATTGATTTATTTGGATCCTTTCCAGTTCAGAATCTAACCTGGTGTAACAAATGGGAAAGAGACAGTTTACACATTGTTGCTTATTCCTAGGGTAGAAGCAGCTGCACAAAATAAAAAATAAAATAAAATGATAAAATAAAACAATTCTCCAACTAATAAGAATTCTCACCTTCATTTCCATTTATACCAGATCAGTAATAAATAAATGAGAAGTTGTTTGAGCATTTTTATGTAGGAATTCATTGCCTAGGTATTTCCATTTTCCTATTAACTTTGGCTAATAAATAGTTTTTTCTTTTCCATTCATAAATTCCAATGATAAAGTTGAACAATTTTTTCCCCTGATAGTTCCTAATCTTAGATTTTATATATCCTGAAAAGGTGAAACATTTTCTCCTTGGGTTACATTATACGTTTACTAAATGTTGGAGCTTATGAAATTATGAAATCATAATTCCCCCTAAAACAGACCTACTTTTTATATATTATTAAAATATTTTTATGAGTGCCCCACACAATTGGATCAGAGGTGGGTTCCTACTGGTTCGGACTGGTTCAGACGAAGCGGTTGTAGTTTGCCTGCCTGGGTCGCTGGAAATGGCAGCAACCCAGGCCTCATATGCTTCCGAACTGGTTCCCCGGTCGGTGTGGCATGTTTCCCCCCCCCATGTTTTAATATTCTGCACATGCACAGACCTATTTATGGGCAACTGTGCATGCACTGAACCAACAGTAAACCGGCAGCAACCCACCCCTGAATAGGATCATTTGCACTCCAATATGAAGGTAGTGAAGATGTCATGCACATAATTGAACAGCTTCCACGAGATGCTCTATTGATAATCACATTTTCAAACTGTGCCTGAAAGCTTTTAATTTTTATTTATCATGAATATATATGATAGGTGTAAGAGTATTACAAAATACGGTATTCATGTTTTGCTTTGTTTTACCACAACTTTAAATTTGTAATTGATTTCTAAATGTAGTGTTCTCTGTTCTTTCTGAACTAAAAGAGTTTCAATTTATTAAAGATAATTTTAAAAAACATTAAAAAGAAATAGCTGGAGAGCTATTACATACCAACAATTTCATCCTTTAGTCCAACTAAAAATAGAATAAGACAAATAGGAATAGGGTGAGGTCAATAGTAGACAGTTTAAGGTTAAAGTTAAGGGGGTTTGAGAATGTGACAACAGAGTCAGGTAGTGCATTCCAGGCATTGGCCACTCTGTTGCTGAAGTCGTATTTTCTGCAATTGAGTTTGAACCATTTTACCTTGAGTTTGTATCTACAGTATTGTGTGCTTGTGTATTATTGTGGTTGAAGCTGAAGTAGTCATTGACAGGTAGGACATGGTAGCAGATAATTTTGTGTACCATTCTTAAGTCAGACTATAGGCGGCGTAGTTCTAGGTTGTCCAAGCCCAAAATTTCAAGCCTGGTGGCATAAGGTATTCTGTTGTGAGCAGAGAGTGGAATACTCTTCTCATGAAATACCTCTGGATTTGCTCAATTGTGTTAATATCGGATATACAGTGCAGATTCCAAACAGATGAGCTGTATTCGAGAATTGGTCTAGCAAAGGTTTTGTATGCTCTAGTTTGCAATTCAATATTACCGGAGAAGAAGCTTCACAAGATTAGGTTTACAACTCTTAATGCCTTTTTGGCAATGCTCTTATAGTGAGCTCTGGCACTTAGATCCTTTGATATGAGTACTCCAAGGACCTTGACAGGTTGCTTGGGATCTTCTTGCCAAATGTAACTGTTAGGAATAAATCTAACGGTTGGGTTGGCAATATATAAATCATGTAACAATGCTGTTGTGGCCCGGCAGGAGCCGTTGGAGCTGCCGCCTGACTCCGACAGCGAGGGGTCTTTGGAGGAGGTGGAGGACCCTGGACAGGGTGTCGACTCCGAGCAGAGCGAGGAGAGACTGGTTGGCCACTAGGTGGCGGAAGAGCATTGGATCAAAGGGAATATTCATGAAAGCATTTGGGAGTTCTTTCAGGATGCATGCAGGAGAAGGGCTGACCAGTGTAACTACAGGAGGTGATTACGAACAGCTGATGCTGATCAAGATCCCTTCCTGCTGATAAAAGAGACTGCTGGTTCCACGCCCTGTTGGCAGAAGTCAACGTTCTCGTGATCGTTCCTCATGCGTGTTCATATAGCGAGAGAAGCTAACTTGGATAAGTGGCCTGATATATAGAATCCTGTTTTGCAGTGTTTTGTGAGTTATAGGACTTTTGCCAGAGCTATTATCTTTGTTTATTTGGGCTTGCAGCCAACAAGAGCTTGGACTGATTAAAAGAAACCTTTTTCGTTACATGGTTTTTGGCTTTCATTTCTGAACGGAGAAGGAGGGGGTCAGAACACAATGCTATACCTGTTTCTTTAAACCATACTGTAAAATGTGATTGGTTGCTGTTTTCCTCAATTGGACATAAGAGGGAGCCAGAATGACTGTTAGCTCTCTGTTTCAGAGAGTTTCAGTTTCAGTTAGCTCTCTGTTTTGTTAGATGCTGGACTGATCTGATCTAAGTGTTTTGGAAGCTAGCTGCTAGAAATTGCCGTGACCTATTGTAAGTTTTGCAACTGCTAGCAAACTTTGAGTACCGGACTGTATGTATGATTATGGACTATGTTATTTGTATTATCCCTTAATTGAAAGACATTGATGACTGACTGTCTTATCCGTGTATGACTTGGACTGTTTGATGTTTTTGGACTGTTTGACTGTTTTTACGAAAGTAAAAGCCTACTTAAATTGTAGTGTCTCTGTATGCTGGTTTGTGTGTTCTCCAACAATACTCTCACAACGCTTCTCTGAACGTACTCGCTCTCCCAATGGGGAGCTTAACTAACAGTAACAATATGTGCTAATCCTAAAGCACAATAGGTACAGCAGTGAGCAATTGTTTAGTTTTGTACATGGGAAAAGCTTTTACCAAGAAGTTTCCTATTAAACTAATGAAACTAGATCCCCATATGTAAAAGGTTTGTTGAGAAAGAAAGGACTACAGGAAAAAAAGAGAAGCCTCAAGATTTTCTAATTGATACTAGACTTCCCTCTCATTTTCCTCTACTGCTGCTGCTACTACTAAAAGGTATACAGAAAGATGATGAGAAGTGAAATGTCTTAAAGGAAAAACAAAGTCCAGTTGCCTCTTGAAAAAGCACCTTTGAAACAACCATGACCTGGATGACTGAGAATGTCTACAGATATATACAGAAAGATATACAGATCTCTCACAAGTAAATTTACTGAAAAACTTAGAGAAGAGAATTTTCCAGTGACTGTCAAGCACACCATTGCAAGCCCTATTTATACTGAATAAAGAAGAGCCAAGGTGGTGCAGTGGTTAAATGCAGCACTGCAGGCTACTGCTAGATCAGCAGTTCAGCGGTTCAAATCTCACCGGCTCAGGGTTGACTCAGCCTTCCATCCTTCCGAGGTGGGTAAAATGAGGACCCAGATTGTTGGGGGCAATATGCTGACACTCTGTAAACCGCTTAGAGAGGGCTGAAAGCCCTATGAAGCGGTATATAAGTCTACTGCTATTGCTAATTCAAAGTTCTGTCTTTGTGCTTTGCCTGAGCAGTGCAATGGACTCCAGCTTTCCTGTTTCTGGTTAAAGGAAACATTCCCACCTAGGCCTTATTATTGCACTGGATGCATCTGGTTACAGGCTGTTTCCTTCTGACCTGATCCAAAATTATTTTCATGAGGAGGCCCAATTACACAGGTGTTGTGAAGAATTTAGGATACAAAGATTTAACTACGTTTCCGCCCTATCAGGTTTGATTAATATGGCTCACCAAGGATCAGAACTGTTTTCTTTATCACAGCCTATTAATGAGATACACCTCCTAGATTGTTCAACAAAGAACAATTTAGTTCTTGAAGGAATTTTCCCCAGGTCAATGTTTGACTCTCATAACCTTCAACAGAACTGCTTAAAGCAGATAAATGTGAATGCACAACTGGATGATCTGGAAATGCTGATTATTGGGAAGAAATTATTGGTGCATCTGTGACTGATAACTCTCCAATTCTGAATCAGTTTTTAAAATTATCCAATTTCTTTCTACCTGTGCTGACCACAAGACAGTTACGTTCTCTCTCTGGACAGACGCAAATTCCTTTGAAAATAACACAATAGAGATAAGAACAGCATTTTCTTCTGTTTATTCTTTTTAAAATTAGTATTTCTAGGCTACTCTACTTTAGAATCTTGGGCCATAAAGGGGCAAATTATTTGCACTTAAAATAGATTGGTACTTAGGGTTTGGTCCATTTCTTGGGAGAAACACACTTTGAAATAGGCAGGGTTTCCTATTTCAGTTTTTTGTTGCTGGGCTGCAAAGACGCTCAGCTCTTTTTATAATGGTATTGTTATGTCACAGCAAGCTATTTAGATAGGTGAAATCTTATAAATCACTGGACTCCCAGTGATTTATCAGAGATACACTATTCTTGTCATTTTCTTGGCTGTACTATGGAAGTAGTTTTCCACTGGTTGCTCTGAAGAGTCTCCCCCCCAATAACTTACTAGTCTAACACTGATCTATAGTGTCAATTTAGGGCTGTATGTAGAAGTACCGTGATAAATTATCTCACTTTGAGAAGATATTTCAGTTTCTGAATCTTTGAAATTTTGACACACAGTAGTAAATAGCGATCTATAGATGGTAGCTTCAATTTCTTTCTAAAGAGAACATCCAACTGGCAAGGAATTGTGTGGAACTCAGAAATTATCCACTGAAATTGTTAGCAGTGCTTCTTTAATGGGAGATGCTGAGGAATCCATATAAGCCAGGGTTGACGTTCATAAACTGATGAATAAATTATTAACCCTACCCCCAAAATAATGCTTATCTATAGAATTGTACAATAATAAGGATTGAAAGGGATCTTGGATCCAACTCAGTTACCTGTGTGGGAATCCATTATAACATCTTCTGACTGTTTTTTTTTTAAATCAAATATCCTCACCTGGACAGTCATGTTAAAAATATTGGATCCTACTACATATATGTACTTCTTGCACATAAAAGGCAGCTCTGACACCTCTTTTGTCTGGTTTAATAAATTATTTCTTTCAGTCATTGCATTCTACTCATCAATTTCATTCCAGCAGTTTCAGTAATGCTTACTAAACAAGATGTTTCTTCCTGTATTAAGACTTCTGTTGTTCTTCCTGTTTGTTCCCCATAGTCTCTGCATTTGTGTAGAATCATTGGAGTTTTGGAGTCACATAACTTCATCTATTCCCTCCTGCGTTATTACTGACTGCCTCCAACAGCTGTTTAGCTATTTCAATTCCATTCCACTATTTTTTAGGTTCGCTTCTTTTGCAAAATAGTTTAAAGTCCTCTGGATCAGATCTGCAAAATCTGCACTATGAAATAATGTTGCCAATCCTTTGAGAGAGGCCAGGTCAGGAAATCACCTGAATGATGATCATGTTGCAGATGCATAACCAGGAGTTTCAAAATCCTTATTAGCACTCATGGACACTTGAATACTAATTCAGGTCAACTGTCTAGTTGATATGTCAACTTATTATTTCTTATCTCATTTCTATGCACAGCTCAATAGAGCATTTATTCACTGGTAGTTTCACTGGAGGCCTATTCTCATGTTATTGGAAATATTGACATTAGTTTATAAATGCAGTAGGTATGGGCATACAATTCGATCATTCCATGAAATGACCAAAGTCCACTATTTCCACATCAGATATTTAATGATGTAACCAACACTAAGAGGTCGACAGATGTTATGAATGCTCTGTTGTATACACTTTATAGAAAATAAACAGGCCCTTCATTTAATTCCACATTCATTAGCATTTGATAATTTGGGCTGCTCCAAGTATAGTGCCTGGAATCATATGCCATGCTCCATGCTGTTTTAGCCATGATGTTTTCTTCTGCAATAGTTCATTTGCACTTGCAAGTGGCAAACATCAAAGTGATGAACTGCCCTCATTTTCTGGAAATGAAAATCTGTATCGGAATCTGGCTGTATACTGTATGCATCAAATAAGGATCTAAATGTGTTTGGTATTTGCCATCCATCCATTCATCCTTAATTCATATAGCAGATTGCTAAGACCTGGTTTAGCAAACAAAGTCAGCAATCAAGCCAAGCAGAGAGCATTTCTTGGCACGTTAGCTGAATGTTTTGCTTGCTTGCTTTTTTTTTTTTGGATGAAGCAACCCTATTGCTGGGGATATGAATTGAGGAACAATTGTGCTTTGTTCCCCTGCTGAAGCCGCCAACTACTCTTGATGAGCCAAAGGTTCATTAAACCCACTAGAGGCTCCTCCATCTTTTGTAAATGAAAATGCAGTCAGAACTTGAATGGAGGTCATTCTGCCCCCCCCCAAATCCTTAGGCAGCAAATTGAAAGGGCATTGTATAAATGGAGGAATTTCTGATTCTGCAGAGAGTGGTGTATTTTCCTGAATGGGACTAAATACTAGCTCCTAGATACATTAAGCAGGCACTGAAGAATAGTGCACCAGAGGCTCAGCACATGATCAGATTGGTTGTTTGAATTCTTATATATGCACTTCAGAGAAATGTATCACAAGCTGAGCAAAATTTCTTTGACAATTGTTTCATGCTGAAAAGGCTGTTTCTCAAGTGAGATCGCAGGGTTTCCACTCCCCCCCCCCCCAGAACAGAAGCTGAAGTGCTTATGAAACAACACATGCCTATTAGCAGGAGGAAAAACTTTTTTGAAAGAATGGTTGCTCATCAGGAGTTGAGAGGGAAAAAAACCCTATTTGGTCTCACACTGTGTCTAGAAACCCTGCCAACTGGCTTAGAAACGTTTGTGATAGGGCTCGGCCACAGGCAGTCTCCAAACAACTTTTTGAAAAGTCCCTGTAACCCTTTTAACTTCATCAAGGGACTTCATGTTGCCAGAATAAAAGGAAGGTAAGCCAATAATAGGTTTAACACTATTATTACTAGGATAACACTAGGATCTCTCTCTCTCCCTCTCCCCCCCCCTCTCTCACACACAAAGCAACTTAGAAAATCCTGGCTTTTTTGATGCCTTTTGTGGCATCATTTGTCCACCAGGCTCTTTTCCCCCTCCCCCCCAAAAAACTATGGTGTTGTGGCTCGCCAGTGGATCTGCAGCAGGTTCGAATAGCGAGGAGGG
Organism: Thamnophis elegans; assembly: GCF_009769535.1. Classification (NCBI taxonomy): domain Eukaryota; kingdom Metazoa; phylum Chordata; class Lepidosauria; order Squamata; family Natricidae; genus Thamnophis; species Thamnophis elegans. Next base: position 53,037,197 of record NC_045545.1, read on the forward strand.
TGGGGAGGAACATGGGCCAGTCCTGGAATCTGGGGAAGGCTCTAATGAGAACTCTGTTGGAGGCAGAGAGGGGACTGGGACCGTATGCCAGTTAACAGCTGCTTTCACAGTCAGACATCAGTGAGGCGGATGAACAGCTGGAGCCTGTTCCTGATGTGCATATAAGCAGAGCTGTCAGGAGAAGGGAAGAACTAAAGAACAGGGGTCGACTTGGGAGTAAGGCCACAGGTGGACGATGACCCCTCCCAGAGGAAATAAAAGCAGAGCAAAAGGGGAGTGGAGTTTGCAGGAGACAATTAGTTTACTTAATTAGTTTGTGACTCCCTGGGACTGCTTGCCAAGTTTTGCAGATATCGGACTGGCAGCTCTCCAAGCCAGATGAGGTCTGTGACTTTAAATCCTCCTTGAAAGACTTTGTTGGATGTGAATGAGAAGAATTCACAGTAAATTAATAAACAGGGTTTTTGTCGTGACAAGGAGTTTGCTTCATGCTCTTGGGAAGCCTAGGTCACAATATATGGTGTGGCCTCTATTGTGACCAGAAAATATTGCCAGCTCTTCAGCCTTTCAGTCCTAGAAGGGTATATCCAGCTAACGGACAGGTGACATTCTCCTCCTCCTCCTCCTCCTCCTTAAAATCACTAAAATCAAGAGCCAAGGTGGTGCAGTGGTTAAATGCAGCACTGCAGGCTACTTCAGCTGACTGCAGTTCTGCAGTTCAGCTGTTCAAATCTCACCAGCTCAGGGTTAACTCAGCCTTCCATTCTTCCGAGGTGGGTAAAATGAGGACCCGGATTGTTGTTGGGGGCAATATGCTGACTCTGTAAACCGCTTAGAGAGGGCTGAAAGCCCTATGAAGCGGTATATAAGTCTAACTGCTATTGCTACATATGTTTCTGTGCTTAATCTTGAAATTCAAGCTGAGTTCTGAAGGCAAATATTGATAAACTATGCTGAACTTCCTCCAAAGCAAGAGCACTTTTAAATATATATATTTAAATATATACCTTTTCAGTTACATAACCATTTTGAAAACACATTGCATTCTATTAGAACCCAACCCTTCCCTTGACTTAGTTGCTTTGTGTTAGTTCTTATGCAGTGAAAACAACACTATGTCTACCTCAATGGGCAAGAAGTCGCTTTCAAATAACTTAATGAACTTCAGCTTTTGCAAAATGCAGCTCTAACATTGGCAGGTGGGGCGGACAGGGCATACCCATCAGCACACCCCCCCCCCCAAATCATACAACTCATTAAAAATTGTGATATCAGTTAAAGTAGGGCAGTGGTTCCCAAACTTGGCAACTTTAAGACTTGTGGCTGGAGAATTCTGGGAGTTGAAGTCCACAAGTCTTAAAGTTGCCAAGTTTGGGAACCACTGAAGTAGGGTGTAAGATGGAAGAGATCAAGTGGTACAGAACCTGCACGCCCCCTAATATAACTGAGGTAAAACAACTAGCACCCTCATATAAAATGGCCAACAGTGAAGAATGTCATGATTTGAAGCCAAAGGTTTACATTTCTGGAATAAAAATAGTTAAGCCACTCTAACAATCTGAATGACACTGTCCTATGATTAGACTGCTGGTCTTTTATGAGAATGGTGGAAAAGTTCTGCTATTTGCAGGCTTGGTGGCCTTCCAATCTTTGTTTTGTGGGAGTAAAATACCCACCCAGCCACCCACACCTCTGCAACATTCTATTCTTAAGGGTGGAGGCAAGCAGATATAAATGCAGCTTTTTCTTCGGGGAAAAGCACTTTTAGCAGCAGCTATATAAATTGCAATTGGTTAAAATTAACTTTTAAAATGCCTACATTTTCCCTGAGGTACCTTCTTAGAGCCACTAATACCATAATAGTCATAATGCCAATGTCTGTTCTGAGCAAAAGAAAAACATTAAATGGATAATCATTCTGGCTTCCATGGGTATTAATTATGCTTTCAGTTTCCCTTTTCTTCCACTATATTTCTAGTAACTCTGGAGATACTTAGGGAAAGCCATTGTGATTTTCTAAGTAATATTTCTATAGTGCTTCTTAGATTTTTGTATTAGTGTCTCCTTTGAGCAATGACTTTTATTAAGGGAGAGATAGGGTGTGCTATAACTTTCTGCAGTTATTCCTCATGGATATTACTGATGTATCTCGGTGAGTTGGGAATTATGGTGGTCCAATCCTACCTCCTTGACCATCGGCAGAGGACTCTATTCAGTCCTACGGTGCTCGAATTGTACGATCTTAAGATTCTAGTTCTCTTTTATTGAATGGTATTTATGCAGAACTGCTGGGGATTTTAGTGATATAGAGCTTTAGAGTATGATATCACCAGAACATCACTTAGTACTTTCTGCTTGTTACCTAAAACAGGATAAGGCTAGGCACATGTTTGACAACTGAATCCAGATGGGATACAGGTGAAACTCAAAAAATTAGAATATCGTGCAAAAGTTCAGAAATGCAACTTAAAAGGTGAAACTAATATATGGGATAGACTCATTACATGCAAAGCAAGATAGTTCAAGCTGTGATTTGTCATAATTGTGATGATTATGGCTTACAGCTCATGAAAAGCTTGAACTATCTTGGTTAAGTTGCATTACTGAAATAAATGAACTTTTGAACAATATTCTAATTTTTCAAGTTTCACTTGTAGATACTATCAAGAATAGATTCAAGATATTATCATTTTTAAAACCCTTCCTGGCATAAGACCAGGTTATCTGAGGAAATGTCTTGCCCCAATAGAATTGGCCTGCCCCATTCTCTTCAGCAGAAGGGGCTTGCTGCAGATCCATCAGTCAAGGAATTTTGGTCAACAGAGTCTAAGAGAAGAATCTTTTCTACTGTGGCTTCTGCCTTCTGGAACATCTTGATGGGGGAGATGAGACTAGCTCTTTTTGGGCTTGTGGAAAACCTGACTCTGCTGGTTGACTTGGGGACCAATAGGGTACACTATGATGGAGGTGAAGTGTAAGACAAGAGCCCATCCTTTGTCTTCATGCTCTTGGTTTATAGGCTACATTTAGCTGTTGTTGATTTTAGTGGCTTTATTTTTATGATTTTCATCCACCTGGAGTTGCTTTGCATGGTGTCATTGAGAATTGACGATATCAAGGAGGACTTGTATCCATCTTCAGCTGGTATGTCAGCTGAGACCTTACCTAGACCTGAATAGTTTACTCTTAGTGATTGTTACATGCTTTAATACCTCTTGATGGGATTACTTTGACATACTCTATGCCAGGAGTAATTGGGGCATAACCTGGAGGTAATGGAACAATTTGTAATTGTTTCTTTCTGAGTCAAACATCTAGTTTGGGATTGCCATTGCTGAGACACTTGTATAAAACAACAGAATCTGTTTTTTGTGGAGGTTATGTTATTGTTTGAGACCAGGAAAAGGGGTAACTGGGTCAAACATTTTAAGAACCACTGCCCTATATGGGATACAATTAAAAATAATTCAAAATTACAAGTACTACAGAATTCAACTGCCTTATAGATAAATAGGTTCACTAAGTGGAACCATACAATGCGAATCCTGAAAATACTGCACTGGTTGTCTATGAGTGCTCTGATCCAAATTAAGGAGTTGACGTTAATTTATAAAGCCCTCAAGGCCTTTACCTTGATATTTCAAAGATTGTCTCCTGCAAAAATCATTTGACCCAGGCATTAAGATCAACCGGGAAGGTACCAATGCAGATTCAGCTGCTCAATAACCTTCTCAGTTCCAGCAACCTCGTTATGGCATTTCCCCCCCCTCAAAAGGTGTTGGTGGGTTCCTATCCATCTTCTTTCAAGCATGTATGGGACAGCAAATACCCAAGATTTGCAAATACCCCACATCTCTGTAAATGTGTCTTATTTTGTTCTTCATTGTTGTCTTATAAATGAGCTTCTATGTGATAAAATATAGGAAAAAAAATAAATAACGTGAAGAACTCCCAGCATCTCTTATCATCAACTATATTGGTTAGACTGGGATTGCAGGGAGTTATATTTTAGCAGTTGGGGAAAAGAGGTTGCTCTTTTTACCTTCTATTGTAATATAGGGAATTTATTCCTCAAAAATGTTAGAATAGTTCCGACTTTGAATTTCTTTTTTACAAAGATTCCTGAAACAGATCAGGTTATCAGTGACACCCACATGATTGTAGGCATGTGTAACTTACTACAAGTTGTTTGGCAGTGACTATACATGTCCTGCTTATGTGTATTCTCATAGGTGTTTGGTTGAACAATATAGAAAACAGAACACTAGATTATAAATTCCTTTGTTCATTTTTTAGATTTATACCTCATCTTTCTTTAGGCACTCAAAATGGTTTATATTCCCTTACAATTTTTTACATCAATAAACTTGAGATGTAAGTTAGATTTGTGTTTGGGCGCAAGTATAAATGAGTTTCCATAGATGAGGCTAGACTTGAATCCTGGGTTCAGTTGTCCTAATCCAACGTCTTAACCCCTCTATGTTATGCAGGTTATGATCTAACAGGAGGGGGGCTTTTTACATCACAGCCTACACCATCCCAATCATTGTGGTAGGTACAACAATTTAATTTGAAACAATGAAATGCCAATGAAGGCAGACGGATAATACATTCACATGTAAATCTTCAAATGAAAAGACCTTGAATGATGTGTGAATCAGTCCTAAGTCACAGGTAAGTCAGGAAATAGACTTGAGACAGATGTAAATACAGAGATCACAGTCCTCTAGTCAATTCTCCACCATTACATTTATAATTAGCATTTTTTGAGAGTGAAATCAAAATTTTATTACATTGGAAGCTGGAGTAATTTTTGCTTATAGCATCTTTGTCCACATGGCTGCAGTTAGGAATAATCAACTCTTTTGCTAACTTACCTTTAGCAAATTCATGGATGTTTAATGATAATGAAATTTTCCTCTAGAATCCTCAGAAAACTTGTTCAATAATAACACTTTAAAAAATGGATACCCAAGAAACAGAATAGCAGAAATATGGGGTGGGAGAAGAAAAAAAAGATGTGTGCAGCTATAATATATTCATAAACCAGATAATTTAAACAAGATCTCTTCTTCTCACAAAAGGCATTCATTTCATTTGATTCAGAATTTGTCTTAATGGTATTCTTGAGAGAATATCAGTGCAATCCTTTTTAAAAATTCATATTCTCTGTTCTATTAGCAGTACTCTTAGTTTAAGCCTTTAAACGAAGTGGATGTATTAATAGACCAGAACAATATGATGGGGAACTTTTATAACTTAGATTTTCATGTCTATCTAGTTTATTGTCCACTGATTATGTCTCAAGGAATGCATTTTTCCCTTCCTCCCCACCCATCTGATTCAGGATTGTAGATGAATATGTTAAATAAGTATCTAGAGTTAGTAGTGAGTTGAATAAGAACAAACCAGGTCACGTTAGACCAATAACTCTATTAGTTGAGGATGTCACTAGTTTTGGCAGCATGGTTCCATCCGATTTAAGAAGGGCTGGGCTTCTGCTTAAGGATCAAATTCTTTGCTCTAAGTTGTCATATGTCATCTGCCATGAAGCTGAGATTAATAGTATATCACCTGTTACTTCTCTTGCATAAAGATAGCTTAGCTTGAGTTAGACATGCATTAGTAACATCCAGATTCACTTACTATAATGAATTATATATACACCTGCCTTTGAAGATGACTTAGAAATTTCCAGTGCTTCACAATACATTAGCTAGTATTTCATAGTTGATGTCTCACTGATATTTCAAATAGCTTGCATGAGATTAAGTAAACAGAAATTAACCTATAAACTCCTGTACAGCTTGGGGCTAAAGTTTCTCTAGGATTAAAGGTAAAGGTTCCCCTCGCACATATGTGCTAATCGTTTCCAATTCTAGGGGCAGTGCTTATCTCAGTTTCAAAGCCAAAGAGCCAGTGTTGTCCGAAAACATCTCCATGGACATGTGGCCAGCATGACTAAACACCGAAGGCACACAGAACATTGCTACCTTCCCACCAAAGGTGGTTCCTATTTTTCTACTTGCATTTTTGCATGCTTTGAACTGCTAGGTTGGCAGAAGCTGGGACAAGTAACAGGAACTCACTCCGTTACATGGGGCTAGGGATTTGAACCGCCAAACTGCTGACCTTTCTGATTGACAAGCTTGGTGTCTTAGCCACTGAGCCACCCTTAATCCCTCTAGGGGATTAATAAACAAAATCCCTCTAGGATTGCCCATTCTCATATGAAGCAGCTCATAATCACCTATTCTCATCAACTTCTCTAGGGGTACAGTTGTAAGAGCCTTTCCCATAGATTAATCCCAAGATAGGACTATGAAATGTTTCTCTAGAGGATGAAATACCCAGTCTCTAGACAGCAACAGGTTTCCATCTGCAATGTTAAGATTGTTTTCAGAGATGATTTTCATGTATGCATATATGAAGCTTACCAAACAAGTAGGAATATTGTCCTATTTTTTAACTGGGATTTTATATAGAAATTTTTGGATATGCATGATGGAGTGTTTTCACTAAGGACATTTCTGCTGAATGCTCAGGTACCTGTTGGAGAACACTCTCCTATAAGAAGCCTGGATTAGTTTATCACTCTAGGTCACACAGGCTGACTTTACCTAGTTTAATCATGCTGAGTATAGTATTAACATGAAGAGCAATGATTTTTTTGAAGCTAATGTATTTTATGGTTTTGCTCTTGGCTTGGTCCTTTGGTCAACTGCCTTCATTTCAGCTGTGAGCATCCTTGTATTCAGAAGCTGCTTGGATAGTAGCTGGAAACAGGGTCTTGAGCATGGCATATCCCCCCCGGGCCAAGGCATAAGATAGCAATAACATTTAGATTTATAATCTGCTTCATAGTGCTTTATAGCACCTTCTAAGTCTAAGCAGTTTACAGAGCCAATAAATTGCCCCCAAACAATCTGGGTCATTATAGTTGGTTGATTATTCCTATAAAGCAATCCTAAGCAAGAACCAAAGTTTCATTATACATACTAAGAAAGTTACATGTAATAAATTCACCTCCGGGAATGACATTATTTATCTTATAGAAGGTTTTTTTTTTTAAATATTAATCCAATTCAGCTCTGTGAATTTTTTTATGCAAGTGAAAGGTAGAGCTTTTGAGCAAATTTAAACAATTTGTTTCAATATTTGTTCAATGTAACACTAAACGCTTCCTTTTTTTATGAAATAAAAAATAAATAGAGAAAATATACTACAGTCTGATTTTAATTTAATTTTCTGAAGATAAATCCCTCCAGCTCTGTTTCCAAAGTCACCTTTTCTTAAATTTATTTGCTATACTTCCGATAAGACTTTCTTTTAATTATCATTTGTTGCTGCTATTGCATTATTTTTAAAATTGATTTTAAAATTGATTTTGGACTTTTTATTGCACTCCAAAAATCTAGCTTTAAATTAGCTACCAATTTTGTTTGCATGTAATAAAATTAATTTATTGCAGAACTTAAGACTGCTTAAAAGATATGACTCAAGAAACTAGATACCAACTGATAAGCTGTGTTTTCTCACCTTCATCAGCAGTATTTATAAAAGCAGAGTAACAGAACAGAACAATTCTGTCATTTTAAAATCCAATAGTAGACATCATTTAATCCTTAAAATAAAATAAAATAAATGTTAGTCCTGAATTTTTCTAAAAAACGTCAATAGATTTAATACTTTCAGCAGGCAAATGATTCTACATATAAAATAATGGAGGAGAAAAAAATCTTTCAGCTTAAATTTTCATAACTGCTTTGTGGAATATTTTACTATCTGCTTCTCTAATAGGTGGAAATAGGAAATGAGTGCCTTCATAGAGATTACTGTCATCAATTGAACAGGCAGTGTAAAATTATACTATCTCACCTAGTGAAATGATGGGTTTATGGTAAGATAAGATACAGAAAAAGTGATAGTAAAACAGGATTACTGTTGTGGAGAAAATAGGAGGAGGAAAGAGTATTAGGCATGTGCACTGTTTTGAGTTATTTATAAAAAATAATAAAGGCATATAAAAATAAATAAAATCAATAGAAGGTGGCATCGATTGGACCACTTGGAAAATATGAATGAGGCAGAACCAGTACATAATTGTCCATAACACCTACATTAGCTCTCTTAACAGTCAGCCTTTCTTTCTTATTACATCTAAGAATGTAGGTTTACATAATATGTAGGGTGAACATATGAACTTAATTTGCCCTGTAATATCAAACTGGAAGGAAAATTTTGCAAATCTTCTAATCCCATCTTATTCCACAAAATATGTTTAGAAATAAAACATGCATTGGATAGCTCTTGGATCTTGGATGGCTACAGACACTAAAAAAATGTTTTTTGTTCAATTTCTAAGAAGTTTTGGAAATTATGTTGATTATATTGCTATAGAATTTGCGTTTACAGTGTAAAAACACCCAAATTGACACCTATAGAATATATCTAAAGAATAAATCTGTCTATTATCATAAAATTATTACTTGATCAAATAAAGTGAATTTTGCATATGTAGTCTTATCTTGATGTCATTAAAGCATCTGACAAATTCTTTCACAAGATCCTTGTGGACAAAATGGGTGAATGTGAGCTAGATGTTACTGCAGTCAACTGGTTGAATAATCACAGCCAAAGGCTGCTTTTAAATAATCCTGGAGGGAAGTATCAAGATGGATTCTTTACAATTTTTTTCTTGGCCTACTGTTGCTCAACATTATTATAAATATCCTCGAGAATGGAATGAAAGGAATGAATATAAGTATAATCTTTATTGTCATTGTACTTAAATACAATGAAATTGGAATATCAGTTCTGTAGATCAGTGGTCACTAACCAGTGGTCCATGGACCACTGGTGGTCCGTGAGAAAATTTTGGTGGCCTGCATTTTTATATTGTATTAAATACTATTTATTTTTTAAAAAAATCATATTAGTGGTCCATGGGATTTAAAATTATGAATTTAGTGGCCCCTGAGGTCCAAAAGGTTGGTGACCCCTGCTGTAGATGACACCAAGCAGATCCATGGATGTTCAATGTTGATAACTGCAAAATCTTACATCTGAATAGAAATAATCAAATGAATGGATTAAAAAATATGGGGGGGGGGACTGGTTTGGCGAGTGTGCATGTGAGAAGAATCTAGAAATGCAAATGGACCACCAACTGATCATGAATAAGCAGTGTAATGAGCAACTATAATAACCAATTTGTAATCTTGGACTGTATTAATAGAAGCTTTGCACATCATGTAAGGTAATCTCAGGTCTGGCTGTAGGCATCAAGGAAAGTGCTAGCCAAGTGCATGTATTCACATGCTTCAGAGGTCAATGTGACAGCATAGGTCAGGCAAGCTTTGAATCTGGCTAATACAGGCGAATACAGACAGCAAGGAACAAAAAAGCAGGGTGGTGCATGGAGGAGCTGGCATGGAAAGCATTCATGCTTGTGTATGGATGGAGAGTGAGATGTGTACACTGGCATGCTGGCAAAGAACAGAAATCATGTAGCCTAATAAGGCAGTCTGAAGTTGTGGTTATGGGACACAATGGCAAGGTAAGTCAAAGTCCTTATCTAGTTCAAGGGACAGGAAACAAAGGAACAAATGGAATCAGGAATGCATTGCAAGATGCCAGAGATGGGCCCAGTGAAGCAAAGGGCACTCAGTATCCTAAAGACTCTGATTCTTTAATGGTTCCCCATCCATGGACGATGATTTCATTTATATTTTGCATCGATTAGGCAACACAGTACTGCTGCTAGCTGTGGGCACTGCACTTCTGACAGAGTCAGGGCGAAGCTAGAGTGGGTTCAAAGGAGAGCTAAGACTCTCATAAAGTGGAATTTGGAAACCAAACCCTAAGAGGAATGGTTAAAGGAGATGAGCATATTGAACTAGAAAAAGACAGACTATTCTTTACAGGAACTGAGAACAGGACAAGGACTAACAGCTTGAATGCTAGGAGGAATTTCCAGATAGAAAGAGCTGTTAAGCAGTGAAACAGTTTGCCTAGAACAGTGGTAGATGCCTGCTTGCTGTAGTTTTCAAATGGGAGCCATATGGACAAGCACAGTGAATGTTCAGCAGATTCCTGCACTAAGCAGGGGTTTGGTCTTAATGACTTATATGGTCCCTTTGAACATATACATCTACAGTTCTTTGGTACTAAAATCCTTTCACATTTTTAATGGAGAGTTAAGTTGCATCTCAGAGCCTTTCCCCTCCTGCTGACTATAAGTGCTTTCTACTCATCACTGTGTCAGCAGATAAGTTTTACTGGCATTAAATTTGTTGTCCCTATTCCTGATACCTGATTAAGTCATTGCAATCAGCTGCCCACTCCAAAGTAATGGGTGGAAGATTTTATTCATCCTGTGGCTGCCCTTGGACAATGCTAGAACAAGGAGAACAGTGTGGGTAACAGCAGTACCATGCAGATTAGATTAAAGTGTCTCATTCATGGGCTGAATAGGGGATGATGACAATATCATGGGAACTGTACAGCAAAAAGATGTTGCAATGCTAAGGTGTGTTTGTGTCATCATTAAGTATAAGTAGGGGAGAGGCCTGTAAGATTGTTACACAGGTGGTCCTTACTTGCCAATCTCAATTGGGACTGACAACTCTGTCATTAAGTGAAATGTCATATGACCACATGGGATTCAGCTCAGATCTGCTGCAGTTATTAAGCAATTCACCATGAGACATTAAGTGTGACATCACATGACTGTAACTTGCAACTTCCTGCCAGCTTCCCCATTGACTTTGTTTGTCATAAGCCAAATGTGAAGATTGCAAACACAGCATGCAACTGTGAGATACTGTGACTATTATAAAAATGTACTGATTGTGAATTGTGATCCCATAAACTGCAGGGACACAAATTTGAGGACTGGTCATAAACCTACTGTTTCATCATAACTTTGAGGAGTTGCTGAATGAGTCAATTAGTAAGCAAGGATTACCTGTATCATAGTTGCTTAATGCTAAGAAAGGGGTGATTGAACTCATGTTTTACATTCAATCTCTTTTTTATATGATTTTCATTGACTTTTTTGGAAAAAGAAAATAAAACAACTAATAGTAAATAAGAAAAAAAGGAAATGAAGAGAAAGCAAAAAGTGTAAGAAAGAAAATAGTTGAAGAAAAATAGAAAAGAAAGGAAAAAAAGATACAAAACAGTTTCAATATTCTTCACAGCAGTTACAAGTACAATTGTATTTTTATCTTTCTCTCTAAAGTTACATCATATTGCTCTTCTTTCTGTAATCTATTCTAATTATCAAAGCCATAAATCAACAGTTCATTTTTTCCCACTTTATAGTAAAAGTCCATAAAAGGTTTCCAGTCACCAATAGATGTAAATAGGGACCACAGGGTCATAAAAAGTGAGTGTCTTTTCTCTAATAAAAAGAAATTAATGTATCCATCTTGGCAAGATCTCTCAATTTTCACCAACCATTCCTTCATAATGGGTAATGTTGAATCTGTGCATATAATAATCTCATCACAATAATCATATATTGAAATAACCATGCCTTGTTTCTAACTAATCATCCATTAGTCCTCAAAGGAAAAGTTCTGGTTATAATTATTTAGCATTCAATCTGAATCTCAGGCTCCTTAAGAGCCCCAGTTAGAAGAAAAAAAGTAGATCTCTGTATTTTAGAGCCATTGCCACAGGAAATGATCTCTCTCTCTCTCTCTCTCTCTCTCTCTCTCTCTCTCTCTCCCTCCCTCTCTCTCTCTCTCTCTCTCTCTGTCTCTCTCTCTCTCTTTCTCCCTCCCTGTCACTCACTCACTCACTCACTCACTCACTCACTCACTCACTCACTCTCATCTTCAAGTCTGTGTTGTGTCCGATAACTGCCTGGACAAGTTCCTGCAGTTTTTCTTGGCAAGATTTCATAAATAGTTTTCAACTGCCTGTTTCCTAGGGCTGAGAGAGAGTGATTGACTGAAAGTTACTTTGTTGGACTCTATATCTAAAGCAGAACTAGAATTCATTATCTCCAGGTTTCTAGCCAGATGCCTTAACTACAATGGTACATCAAACTGGCTTTCTTAAAGAGAACTAATCTTCTCCAATTTGATCACGTGGCTTAATGATTGTGTGGACCATGCTACAACTTATCTGAAAGACAATACGTTGTGTACAGTTGAAAAAATATATTGGGCAAGATGGAAAAATAACTCAATTGATCTACATGTTCTGGGACCCTTTCATTAATTATTGCAAGCATGCTGTTTTGCAACTAGAATTCTTAATTTTCTCTCCTTTTATATACCAAAACGTGGTTTAATAATTCAGTCATTCCTTTGAACTTATACCATGCTGCCATTTTATACAATCACCCTTTTTGTGCTACACTGGGTCAATTTCCTTTCCTTCGATTCTACTGAAAGCCATTGCTTCCTCTTGGAAAACACACACCTCTACTTCTGGAGTTGTCACTCATCTAGCAAGCCCACCAGCCCCAATGCAGATGTCTTTCTGGTTTGTCAGCACTGGGATGGCTGTCAGGGCTCTGAATAATTCATCTGCTTTATAACATTTACTGGGATTTAGTGTTTAATAACTGTCACTCCAATAGATCTTTTTCTAATCCCTTCAGATCAGTTGCTGTAGCAATTTTAAATATTTAGCAACACAGTTTGTGTATTCACTGTTGGGGTTGCAATTTTCTTATAATCAAAGATTTACAAGGCACTGCTCAAGATTTAGAAAGGATTGGAAAAGATCAAAGATATTTAGGGCTTGGAGTTGAACTTACTAGTGCTAGAAGATGTTCTGGAAGTCTTTCTCTGTCTGTCTCCTCATTTATGGGCCTCTGCATTCAGCAGTGAAGGATACATTATTTCTTTAAAGTCCATTGATTTTGCACCTTTTTTCTCAAAAGACAAGATCAGCTCCACCATCTTGTTAACTTTAGAAGATCAGAAATAATTAAAATCCAGTTTTGGCCAAGCACCAGGTCAGACCAGGGATCAGTACAACCTGCAGTTGCTAGTCCTAAGACTACAGGGGGATGAGCCATCATGATTTATTCATCACTTGTCTTAATTTTAGCTTAAGCATTCAGAATTAATTTTCTTAATAAATTAATGCTGAACAAATAATCCAGCATAATAATTATGAATGTGTAATGCATACAGTATTACTAGAGCAAGTCCTGTTTCAATCATGTTTGGTATGGGGTATATTTGATGGAGCTTTCTGAGTTTGTTTTCAATATTACAAATAGTATGACTGTGTATAAAAAATTACAGCCAGAATCTCTGCTCTTTCAAAAGTTTTATCTCACATGCATTTTCATAGTCTCTTGATTTAGTTTACACAGGGAAGTTTTCTGTTTCTCATGTGAACTTTGAGGTTAATAACTTCTAAGCACCAAATTAGAGGCAAATAATTAAATAGTTGTTACTGGTGTAAAAAAACAAGAATCACAATTTGTTTCAGTCATTTGAATTCATGTCGCACATAATAAACAGCACTTTAGAATTTCAGAAACAAAAACATAAAGGAGCTGCTGATTTGATGGGCGGGTTGGTTTTATCTCTGCTGCCAATTATGCATTTATTAGGTTGTTTGTGTTGTTTTTAACTTGTTAGCCACTTGTTTTTGAGAAGGGCAGCCTATAAATTGGTATAAATAAGTACGAAGCAATATTTTGATCAACATTTTAATTCTCATAATAGCTCATCAGTCAGTAATGGAAACCCATGAATATGAGTGAAGGAGTATCTCCCAGCCTTGTTTCCATAACTAACATTCATAATCATCATCATCAGTAATAATATAAATGTAGCATTTAGATATTTTTCATAGAAGCCACCTTTTGCATCAGCATTTTAATTGAATTCATTGAGCAATCCCAAAGTCCCTTTTTTGTCATTCATTAGTAGTAACAAAACTGCTCGTTACCGCTGCGAGGTAGTCCAAACAAGAAGCAAAACCAGAAGTACTAGTGCTATCTTTATGGTAAGGTCGCATTAACCAAAACTTATAAGTCAGGATACATGGCACGAACAGACAAGGCACAGAATTGAGCATGTTGCTCCACCAATGCTTAAGTCCTCAAGGCTAGATTAGGTAGGCAATGCTGGGTCAGTCCTTCATGAGAGGCACTCTTTCACCCTTAGTAGTCTAGCTGACCAACATTGTGCCTTTCTCCTCTCTGGTCTACGTCTTCTTGGATCAGGAGGAGGTGTGGATTCCATCTCCTCCACATTGCTAATGGGTGGTAGCTGCTCCCAGTCCTCACCTGGAACCTCCTGGCCAACTTGCTGAAGCTGTGGTTTGCTTCACTCAGCCTCAGCCTGTTGCTCATCCGATCAACCCAGCTGATGCTGCTCCATTAGGCTAGCACTCCCTGAGCCTTGATCCTGATATTGAGATATCACCAGTTGTCAAGTCTGTGGCTCTTCCTCCCATCTCCAAAGTTGTTTCTCATATACCATTATAACTCTAGCTGTGGACTCCCATTGCCACATAAAGAATCTGTGCAGATGAGCTTGTAGCCAGATCTTGCTGGTTTCCTACAAATTGTCTGAATGGCCTTTGTTGTTAGTTGCAAAGTTGTGTCCAACCCATCGCAACCCCATGGACAATGTTCCTCCAGGCCCTCCTGCCCCGGAGTTCATTTAAGCTCACGCCGACCTCATTCTCTTGTCATCCTCTTCTTCTTTTGCCCTTAATCTTTCCTAGTATTAGGCTCTTTTCCAGTGAGTCCTTCCTTCTCATTAGGTGGGCAAAGTACTTGAATGCCCTTACCATTTTCTAAAGACCTTTGTTGCAAGTACTTCACAACAATTCCTTTTTCCAAATAGATATAAAGAGGCTGAAATGCATATCTATCTCCCGTAGTTAGCACTATTGGGAGAATAATCTTGGACTGGGTCATGCCTTTATCCAGCTATTGCTACTTCAGCTACTGGTGGGCCATGTATTTCATAAACAAAAAGAGGTCTGCTGGGATAATTCAAGGTAAGGCCCTTTCTGACCGGCTGCCTTTCAGCTCTTAAACACCAGCCTGGGAATGTGTGTGAACGAAATGACTGAGAGTACACTCCATATTAGGAAATTTAATTATTCTGAAAGATTAAATTTGTGAAGAGGCTGTGTGGTTTTTGTTTTGCTTAAGACATAGGAGAATTTCACAAAACAAAGGCAAGCTGATGTGGGAAGACAGGCTGATGTGACTTAATTAAATGTTTGCTCCTCTAAAATGGAATTCATCTGCCTATCAACTTGACCCTCTTGGCTTTATCTCTATCAGTTCAGGAAAGGTCTCCGAAGAGGCCACAACCATCAGCTCAGCTTTGCCTGCATTGCCAGAGAGCTTTTATCTATTTTCTCAAAAGTCTACCTGAATGATTGCTGAGCAGCTTCTGAGGGTGGATCAGCTGCCCTCCACCGCTTCGCCCTGCAACCTTTCACTGATTTCTGGATTGCATTTCAGCAGCGGGTAACACAAAACGGCTAGTACCTATTAATATTAATTTCTCATACACCTTCTTTCTCTCCGCAAATCAGAAATAGATTTTCTCCTAATTAAGATTTAATATGGCTCCGGAATGGCACCGCAGCAATGAGATTAATAAAAAGGCTGCATTCTTCAAGCAACATAATTGTGATGCAGCCTGCAGGCAGATACGGAGGGCAGAATCTGAAGTTCCCAGGATGTTTTGCCTGGAAGGCATTTTTGCGACAGGATTTTTACTCCCTCCTCTCTCTTGGTTATTGTCCTTGGCAAAATGAGGAACACTGTTCATTCTTCTTCACATGACTGGAATCAACAGGAATCCAAGCAAAATGCCTCTGAGATCTAAAAGTGAGCTTGTAGTCAGGAATGATCTCATCTGCCAGTGCCTATTGCAAAACAAAACAAAACAAAACAAAACTGTGAACTTGATCCTGGCATCTGGCCCCATTGTAAGAAGGGAAATTTCTCCTCTCTCCAAACACCTTTAATAAAATAGGAATAATCCAGCAGAATCAGACTATATGGGTTCATTTAATTTAGGCTTCCAGAGCTCAGTATTCAAATGTTGGTGCTCTAGACAGGCTGTGCCTCATGGAGTGTGGTTCAAGGCAGTGGTAGGTTTCATTTTTTTTTACTACCAGTTCTGTGGGTGTGGCATGGCTCAGTGGGCGTGGGTCAGTGGGCGTGGCTCAGTGGGTGTGGCAGGGAACGATTACTGCAAAATCCCCATTTCCTCCCGATCAGGTAGGACTCAGGAGGCAGAGAATAGATGGGGGCAGGGGCAGTCAGAGGTGGTATTTACTGGTTCTCTGAACTACCGTACTCAAAATTTCCACTACCGGTTCTCCTGAAGTGGTCAGAACTTGCTGAATTCCACCTCAGGTTCAAGGCAACCTCCAACGATCAGCCCACTGCTTCTGGGAAAGCCACATCTAACCACGAAGGTGGCATCTCTTCCCAGTTCTTCTGCTCTGCAATAGACAATTACCGACCAATGTTTTATGAACATTTAATTTTATAATCTTAAAAGTAAATCTTCAAGATGGTGATTTAGTTTGTCACAGAAAGTAGAATTCTAGACATGCAAAGCTAAGCATTTTTTCTGCTCTGAATCTCCTACCAATTATCTTTCCTAATTAATTGCAATTTCTTGTATTATAGGAGCAGAAGAGTAATTTTCTGTACCCATTTTCTGCAGGGAAACCAAGATTCAAACTCAGTTTAATCTACAGAACTCCCTGTGAGCCCCATCGATCTATCTCAGTTCGAAGTATCTTGCAGGCTGTTATCCTTGGCAAATGATGAAGAAAGAAGTACTATTGATGCAACCCTGGGCTCCTGAACAAAAGATGGGACATCAATCTTTTGAATGAATGAAGATAGAAACACCACTCTATCACTGACAAACACATTCAGTATGAATATGCTATTTTTGGGACTGGATCTGTGTTATAAGTGTAACCCAATACCTTGTTGCAATACCTTGTTGCAATACCTTGGGAGAAATTATGACGCTTGGGCAACCTACTAGGAGTTTGCCATGAGAAGCAAGGAAATCATTTGAATGCTAGGGCTCCATGTATCTAGAGTTTGCAATCAGCAAATTATCAGGAAGTAAAGGAAAACATGGAAATAATGGAATTAGATTACATGATGAGATAAAGTAGATAAAAGGAGCTGCAAGAAATCAGAATAAGGGAGGGCAGAGTCTCTCCAACACTGAGAAGAAGACATAACAAAAACTTAAAGAGTTTGGAAAAGATATGTAAGGTATTCTGGATGAAACAAAATGTGTTAAAAGGCTGAGGAGGGAGAAGCAAATTTTAAGGGCCCTTTGTAGCACAGTTAGGCTTGACCTAGCCTGGAAGAAATGGCTAGGAAAAAGGAAAAGAAGCCTTGAGGTTTGTGAGGCAACCTGAGGCGATAAAAAGAGAATTGGAGATTTAAAGTGAGAATGAACGTAAAAGAGGAAAAAGGCAAGGCTTTCAAGTTAGAGACAGATGAGCCCCACAGCTTAAGAAGACAAAATAGAGATAAGTGATAAAGCATTCCAGTGAGGGAGGGAGTTAAAGAAAGATTTCTTGTCAGTCAGAAGCAATTTAGGAAAGGGGATATAGGTGACAAATCAGAAGGCCTGCTTGGGAATAAGAGGGAGTTTTTGCCTTGGGAGGAGGTCTGGCTGCAGTTTGGGTTCAAGGGAAGGGGAAAGGCGGGCAGGTTTAACCCCCCCTCCATGTATTGAAATCAATCCAATACACCAGATGGTGAGAGGACAGATGCCAAGAAGGTGATACCATCTAGTGACCATCATGGTGGGGGTGAGGGATGTTGCTGCTGCCTGCATTTCCTCAGATGATCATGACAGAAGTCTCAAGGACCAGATTTGACTTTGGTTTTCGATTGGGCCCAGTGAGGGGGAGATGGAAGAGGAATCAAAAGTGGGGGAGAGGAAAGGTTGTTGAATTTGGTGAATATGTTTGGGGATTAAAGATACTGTTCATTTGTTTTGTAAGCCTACCTGAATATTGTGTGTGTGTGAGCAAGAGAGAGAGAGAAAGAGACTCTGTATATTCAAACAAACCTACCTCGGGAATTAGGGTAAGGATGTGGGGAGAGATTAATTCTCATCCAGCTCAGCAGTTATTGTTATGTAAAGTAGTTCTTGCAGTTCTGTGTTTATGTATCTGTATAAATCTGGCTGTGGCTGGATATGGGCTATTGTTTTAATGCAAGTGTAAAATGGAGCTGTTCTTAATTTGTATTCTACAGTTCAGGTAATAAGGTAAAGCTGTGTTGCCTGTTCATAACTAATTCTGCCTTGGTGGTGGTCTGAACTAACTCTGCTAATTCAGAAGGGCCTTTTAGAGCCCTTGTTGGTAGGAGAAGTTCAAAGGGCTTTGATGGGAGTTAGAAACCCTGCTGGGAACTGGGAACCTCACATCTCTAATGCAGGCATGAAATCCTCTTACCTTTGCTACCAGTTTTGAACCAGGAGCGTGTGCTTGCTTCGCTCACGCACAGCGCTTTTGCACATGCACAGAACCTTCTGTGCATGCACAGAGCATCTGTGATGATGTCTAGGCAGGTAGGTGGAGCCTCCCACCGCCGCTACTACTGGTTCACTTGAACCGGGGCGAGCCGACAGAATACAACCTCTGCACTAATGAACAATTCTGGAGAACTTGGACTTTTCAGATGTGAAAGTATCTTTTAGACTAAAAATGTTTTCACATCTGAAAAGTCCTAGTTTAAATTTTGCAGGGTTCAATAACATGGTCTAAACCAGTGTTTTTCCAATCCTGGCAACTTTAAAATATGTGAATTTCAACTTCATAGCTGGCTGAGAAATTCAGGGAGTTACAATCTACATATCTTAAAGTTGCCAAAATTGAGAATTACTGGTCTTAACCTATGCAGGATGTATGCTACTGGAAAGAATAGAAACTGAAAAATGTGGATAGCTTAATCATTAGGGAAACAATACGTAGATTCTTCTTAAACTCACTCAAATGATAAAAGTTGTGTTTGCTTGTGGGGTTTTTTGATGCATGTGTGTTAATCCTGCTATTTATTGAAAAAGCTCTTAATAATAATAAAAAAAGAATACCTACAGAAAAAAGAATGAGAAACATTTGGAAACAAACCCAGAAACTCAGAACATGAACGTTTAATCTCATCCTACATTCGAGCTACAGATATTCACCCTTATTGCAAACTTCTGACTTATATTCAATGTGTAGAATCATAGGTCAAAATATATCCAGTCTAAGAAGATTCCCTATTTATCTCAAAAATCTTCTAAATCATATTGTAAAGCATTATTTTCTTTCTCCTGATTTCTTACCCCTAACTGGTTTCCATGTGTAAAAACGCTTTGTTATAGACCAGAGACTGAAATGAAGAGTGCCAGCCGTGTAAGAGAAAGCAAATTAATAAAGGAGATGATCGTAAAAATAATCCTATAGAAATGCAGTGCAGCCTGAATGTAGGATATGGAATGAGGCTTTTGGAAACTTCCAATATGTAAAGTTTTAGAAACTGTATTTATCCACCCAGGGATCTTCTCCTCCTGTTCTCATTATAGGCAGACCTCAAGCTTGAAAGGCTACACTAAATGGACCTTTTCAGCATCAGCTACATGTAATCCAGTTTTTACTATCTTTGGGTTATCTATTATATGCCTAATATGTAGTAGCTGCTAGATTCAATATTAAAGCTGTAGTGCTGGATAACAAAATGGGCCTGTTCTACTGGTCCCAAGAATGGGAAAGTATTCTAATCTCCTCTGCACACTTCTGTGTTGCAGCTAGATTTATACTTAGAGACTCCATTTTAGTCATTACTTTGATCTGAGTTTATAATCCAGCCATGTTGTAATCCAGGTGTGCTCAACCCACTGGACAGCGGCCCCATAAGTTTGTAAACCTTTAATATTATTGTGTAATTTTTTTTCGAGATAGTTACTATGTGGCAGTGATGGCTAATCCTTTCCGGAGTGAGTGGCCAAAGCATGCATGTGTGCGCAAAGGTGCATGTGCGTGCCCTAACCTCCAATAAGAAATGCACGAGGCCCTGCACATGCCCCCGCCTCCTGCCCCTGCACATGCATATGCCCCCCACATGCCCCACGAACATGCCTCAGGCATGTGCACATGGCCCCCACATGTGCCCCCATTCTCTGCGTATGCATCCCAAACACGCCCTGTGCTTGCATAGCAGAGACCCAATGACTAGCTGGCTGGTGGGAGGTGCACGCGCATGCATGGTGGAGCTGAACTAGAGTGATGGCTTGCACTGCATGCCGCCTATGTCATATGTGCCATAGGTTCACCATCACGGCTATATGATATGTGGCTTAAGACAATTCCTCTTCACTCAAAGCAGTCCAGGCAAGCCAAAGATTTAGACATGCCTTTCGTAATCTTTAGCTTGCTCTGACTTGATTGCACTATGGTATGCTTCTGTACTACCTGCCATTTCAAATGATAACGGCTTGGGCAGGCACCATTACTCATGAACTGATAAAACATTAGCACTGCAAAGGAAAGCACCAGCTAGAGAAATAATCTCTAAAATCAGTGTACTGTGCTAATGCTTAGAAGAATTTATGTCCGATCATAAGTCGAGGTAAATGTATGCCCCAAAAAGCTGCTGCAGAGGAAATATGAATGGTAAAATTATATATGCGCACGAATATGGATTGTTTAATCTTCTTAAAATCCCTTCCAGCCCCATGGGTTTTGTTTTTCAGTTTACAGTGATTTAAATATTTTTATAATCATGTTAGGATATCCAACTAGCAGAAAGAAATTTATATCTAAGTCTGGGTTAACTTTATGATGTTGAAATTAAAGAAAAAGGCCTGGACTATCATATCATAAATATCCATTTTGACCATATTACTTGGAAGGATCCTTCCTTGGTCCTCTAGCAATAAACTGACAAATCTGAATGTTAACAGAGACCAGGACAATGCAATGCTTTGGACTGTGTTCCAAAGAGGAGTTTCAGAGCGCATAGGTGTGCAAATGTAGCACCTGTCTGCAACTCTTTAAAGCAGATTGCAGGTAGTCCTCAATTTACAACACTTCATTCACTGACCGTTCAGTTACAACGGCACTGAAAAAAAGTAACTTATGCTGTTTTCACAGTTACGACCTTTGCAGCATCCCCATGGTCATGTGATCAAAATCCAGACGTTTGGCAACTGACTCATTTTTATGACGGTCGCAGTGTCCCAGGGTTATGTGATCCCCTTTTGCAAGTTTCTGAGCTGCCAAGTCAATGGGGAAGCCAGATTCACTTAATAACTGGGTTACTCATTTATCAACTGCAATTATTCACTTAACAACCCTGGCAAGAGAAGTGGTAAATATATATATGGCTACTGAGAGATTTGCACTTCCGTTGCCAGATTTCAGGAACAAATATGAATTATATTCAAATATGAAGTATATGGGCAAACTCACTTAACAAATGTCTTATTTAGCAACATAAGTTTTGGCCTCAACTGTGGTCATAATTCGAGGACTACCTGTATCTTTTTTTTAGGATTATGTGGCAGATGCATCTAGGTGCTACATTCAAACTCCCAACTCTTGTTAATTGCTGTCAAGCGCTAATTGAGAACCACATACAAACAATCCATTTCTGCAAATCAGAAATAGATTTAGCTTTCCAGTTTGGTACAGTTATTCTATCCACATTCTTCTACAATGCAGAAGATAGATAATTCTTGACACCTTAGGGGATTCCAAATACAGGGGATATAACCAAGAAGGAAATCTGTATCCTTGATATGCAAAAATTACTTGCAAAATCATATTATTAGTCCTGTAGACTTCAGTCCAAAATGCAGCAATAATTGAATAAGCTCAGGCTGTGTTAAGTTAATCTTCCATGATCCTATGGCTGCACTTCGAGCAAAAAGACGTGTATAATGAGATTTACAGCTACTGAGTTAGTACAGGCTGCAGCATTGCAATGGCTGTTGCAAGGCATAATTTGTACAATCTAAATAAATAGAGATAAAGCCCTTGTTAATTCAAGCTCAACCTTTGATGAGTTCATGGACACACTTATGTAGTTTTATGAGCAACAGTAAAGTTGCTTTATTGTGGCTTATTCTACATTTTTTCCAGTATATCCTACAGCCCTAATTTACTAGGGAAGGGTGTCCTCTAAGTCAAAACAAATTCAGCCTGTTTATTCCAACTACTGAGTAAAATTTATGTTCCTTGTTTAAGTCCCTTGGCAAATCTCTGAAGCAAATTCAGGGACCCTGGAAAAAGAGAGAAGGAGTTTTTATGGACTGGGAAGAGTCTAAAGAATAAAGAGAGTAGGAAAAAATAGATGGACTTTAGTGATGGGACTGATCTTTTCTCAGTTGTTTCTCAACAATCTAGAGTTAAAGATGAATAGCAGAGTTTTAAAATGAAAAAAAGGGTTGTAAAATAGTTCAAAAGAGCATCTTCAGATAGATAAATGGTGTTCAAGATAGCAATTGCTGTTAAAGGTAAACACAGACAAACTGATGCACATTGATTTAAAAAAAATCTAAACTTCATATATAGATTAATGTATCTGAGCTGCCAGTGAATAGTCAGAAAGAGGTCTTGGAGTAATTCCATGGAAACTCACTGTGCAGCTGCTATTTTAAAAAAAGCAATTTTTTTCTTGCTTGCAATTTTTTTTTTGGCTGACAATAAACAATATATAAATGTGCTTTTATAAATATATGGTGAAACAGTCCTTGGACCAGTGTTTATATTTCTGATCAATGTAACTGAAAAAAGGATAACGTAGAGATGGAAAAGGTGCAAAAAGAAATAAAGTGTTTAATAGGATTAGAACATTTCTCTTATAAGAAAGACTAATGTATTTAGGGTGCTTTAGTCTGGAATGAAATTGATAAGAGGCAGGAGTATAGAAAATAGGACAGAAGGTTTTCTTTTTTTCTCTTTCTCTCATATTATTATTATGTTCTAATAGAAAAAGGGAAAGGAAGAGCTACAATCAGAAAATAATTGGTTTTATAGTATTTTTTTTAATTTCAAAAGCTAATTGTCTACCCAGAAGCCTGGGAGTTTGAGAATTCTTGTGGAGTATTGTAGTTGTACATAATACTGCAGTTTTCTGGACAGAGAGCTCTGATGTTGTTCCCAGGACCTGTTGGAGTCACTGTTCCCTCTAAGGTCCGTGGCTGCGCGGCCGCGCACCTTGCAAGAAAACCCCGCGCAGCAGTTTCTATCTGCCGTGCAGAGATTTCTGTAAAGGAAACGTTTTGCAGGC
Source organism: Thamnophis elegans (assembly GCF_009769535.1). NCBI lineage: Eukaryota > Metazoa > Chordata > Lepidosauria > Squamata > Natricidae > Thamnophis > Thamnophis elegans. Next base: position 53,060,478 of record NC_045545.1, read on the forward strand.
GGCTACAACTGGATCTGGCAGTGCTGTTGCCTGTTGGAGGAGGAGGAAGCGAACCAGCCTGCCACCACCGGCCACCGCCAGCCCCGCCGCTCTTCCCGCCCCCTTCCCAGCCCCACAGAAGGGGATTCCTTCCTGCGAGACCCCGTCCAGAAAATGCGGGGAGCGGCAGCGGAGACCCGGGGCTGTTTCTGCTGCGACCGCTGGACTGTGGGGCTGAGAAGGGGGCGGGAAGAGCAGCGGGGCTGGTGGTGGCCGGTGGTGGCAGGCTAGTTCGCCTCCTCCTCCTCCAACAGCACTGCCGGATTTCCGCCCAATGCTGCGGGGGCGCCAGCGGGAGCTTTGGCGGCTTCACCTCAGCCGCAGCGCTGGGCAGCAAATGTGTTGGTGCTGTTGGAGGAGGAGGAGGAGGAAGCAGCAATAGCACCTGAGGACAGGACAAGAAGCAATGGAAACTTGTCAGAAGGAGACTCAAGCTGGAAATAAGGAGAAATCTGACAGTAAGAACAATTAAAATCAATGGAATCTTAATTCATTTGCTACAGGTTTTCAAAAGACTGGACGACCATTTGTCTCAGATGATATAAAGACTCCTGCCTTGGACAAGGGGCTGGACTAGAAGACCTCAAGTATCCCTTCTGATTCTATGATTTTAAAAACCATAAGCTTTTTACAGCTCGCTTGCAACTTTACCAAATTTAATTCAGCCATTTCCTTTTGTTATTAAATGGGTATTGCTAGTTCAATGCACATGCGCTCCACTTTTAAGATGCTGAAAAAATCCCCATGACCTGCAACAAAATTCATTCTTCCACTCTTATCTTGCCCTAACTTCTGATAGGTTCCTGAAATATAGATCTATAAAATTTAGTGAAAATATTTCTATCTATTTTAATACAGACTCGTAAAACAGATTGGGACAAATGACATTAGTGCTCTGGGATAATAGCAGGTTTACTCTATTTGGATTTTCAGATAAAAGGTATCTTTTGGGCTTAGTTCTAACAATGTAGTTCTCAAATGTAACTATGAAACAGTCCAAATATATAATTCCCCTCAGGGAGGAACTCTGGGAGTTGAAGTCCACAAGTTTTAAAGCTGTCATGTTTGAAGACCCCTGGGGTTTTTTTCCCTAAAGGGTTAGGGGTGCAAGGGTCTTGTAACAACAGCTTTAAGACTTGTGCTTCAAATGCCAGACTTTCTGAGCCAACATTTTGGTTGCTAAGCAGGAGCATTGTTAAGTGATACTGATATTATATAACACTTTTAATTAAGCGGGTACCTTGAATAAACATAACTTTGAGTTTCAAATAATACTGATTTTGTTGTTGTCTTACGTGACATCTGTGAAAAAAATTCAGGTGCTCAGGCATGAAAATATGCCGCTCAAACACTATACTTTTCTGCTCACACTGAAAAAAAATTAGAGGGAACATTGGTTGGAGTCATTCCCCTAACTTAGGAGTCAGGGCCCTGGCTCCTACCACCCACCACTGTTCATACTACGACTCCTATTACCCACTACACTGGCTTTTATTTTCCATATCCTCCCTAATTCCTTCTTCTATAGGCCCTGATATTATATATACAGTATCTAGGGGTGAAATTCAGCAGGTTCTGACAGGTTCTGCAGAATTTTGAGTAGTTTGGAGAACCAGCAAATACCACCTCTGGCTGTCCCCAGAGTGGGGTGGGAATGGAGATTTTGCACTATCCTTCCCCTGCCATGCCTACCAAGCCACACCCACAGAACCGGGAGTAAAAAAATTGAATTTCACCACTGACAGTATCTACTATGTATAAGATTTGATTTATGGCTTTTTAAAAAAGAATTCCTTACAATAAATTGTGACTAGGATATTAGCAACATAGGATTTCTGTGAATATATATAAATTGCTAGGGAAAGGAAAGAAATTAAGTTGTATCAGAAATAAAGGGTTAGTAAAAGAGAGTTGGTTGTTACTATGCTTAGGAAGCTACTTAAGGCTAATTCAATTGGATTAGGAAAAGGGAAATTTAATCTGGCCATTTATTGATATTCTTCAACTTAAGACCATAATGGAGCCCAGAATTTCAGTCAAACGTTGTTGTGGTTGTAAGTTGAGGCACCATGTGACAGATTTTATGACCATTTTAATGATTGTTATAAGGTGAGTCACTCCAGACATAATATAAATCATGTGGTTTTAAACAAATCAAGTTGTCATTAAGTGAGTGGCAAAAATGTTGCAAACTGTGGTCAGGCGATTGTAAGATGCTACAACAGATTGTAAATGAGAGTCAGTTATCAAGTGCATGAAATTTGGTCATGTGACCATAGAGAAGAATATGGTCTGAAATAGCTTTTTTGAAGTCCATCTTAATTTTGAATGTCATTAAATGACTGGTTGCAAGTCAAGCTACTACCTGTAGCTTGGTTGACTCTCAAAAGCTAGAAACGAGTATGGAGCTGTCCAGCATTTCAGCAGAGAACAGCCCTCTATAGTTCAACATCTTTCAGATTTGCTAAACTACAACTTTCATCATCCCAGATAGCATGGCCATTAACCAGGTACCCTGTCTGCTTCAATTTAATGTATCTGGAGACTACCATGCTGGGGAAGATATACCTAAGGATGTGAACTGTTTCTCTCATAGCTTCCTTAGTTGTGTAATTGTCCAAGATTACAGAAGAGTCTTTTCCCAAAACATATTATGGTACCTGGAACATGGTGGCTCAGTGGCTAAGAGACTGAGCTTGTCGATCAGAAAGGTTGGCAGTTTGGCAGTTTGAATCCCTAGGGCAGCATGACAGAGCTCCCGTTACTTGTCCCAGCTTCTGCCGACCTAGCAGTTCAAAAGCATGTAAAAATACAAGTAGAAAAATAAGAACTTACCTGGTGGGAAGGTAACAGCATTCTGTGCATCTTTGGCACTTAGTCATGCTGGCCACATGACCATGGAGACTTCGTCGGACAGCCCTGGCTGTTCAGCTTTGAAATAGAGATGAACACCACCCCCTAGAGTGACTAGCACATATGTGCGAGGGGAACCTTTACCTTTACCTAAAATAAGAAAAAGTCTACTTCACCAAAAGAAGTAGAACACTAGTTATGAAAATGGTCCATTGGTTTTTGTGAGAGCTAAGCTCTGTTTTGTGAGAGCTAAGCCTAACATCAACTGAACCAAACTCATGATATACAGGACTGATAATTCTCTTCTGTTTGTGTTACATACCATAATTCCTAAATAAAGACTTGGACATAATGTTAGCCAGCTGAGCGTTCCTTGACTGCAGTTTCTGGGAGCTTTCATTACTCCAAATAATAGCCATTCTCTTGTAAAAGGAAAACTCAGCAATGTTTATCCCTCCACCTCTACTCCAAAGTTTTATTTTATTCTATTTTTATTATGCACTTAAAGAGGGATCTGGCATGCAATCTGTACTTCCAGGGAGTTATGCATAATGTGTACAGTGAGAAAGCTGAGGACGGGGAGGTAATGAGTGAATATAAAAGTGCCCATTGTAAAAGTAAAATAAATCTGGTGTACAAGAGGATGATGATACCTTTAGATGGAACAGGAGTGTACTCTTACAGCTAGCTTTTAGACTGCAAATAGAACTATAAGTTATGCAGTATTTTTTTCCTATTTTAAAATAAGCCATTCTTCACCTCTTTTCCCCTCAATGTCCTTCATATTTACTCAGGAAGAGGTACTTTTTAAAGGTACAATGAATCATTGCTGTATAAGTGGAAAACTATTCATAATTCTCATATTAAAGGCATTATTGTGTATCTGAACCACATTCTATTCTGGTGGAAATTCTCTTTCAGTTTACTGCCTCTTAGCAAGCAAAGCATTGATTTCTCCATTCTTTGAAGGAAGAAAGGTTTGAGGCAGAATAGGAGAAGGCGATACCTAACGTTAGTTCTTTGAGGTAGTTAAGGTTAGGAGTCAGGAATCACATGGAATCTTGGAATATACTTTAATGCTGGTACTCAGCATGTGAGAAACCAGGGTGTGCAAAGAATAGAATAGAATAGAATTCTTTATTGGCCAAGTGTGATTGGACACACAGGGAATTTGTCTTTCGTGAATATACTCTCAGTGTACATAAAAAGACAAGATAAATTCATCAAGAATCATAAGGTACAACACTTAATGATAGTCATAAGGGTACAAAGAAACAATTAGGAAACGATAATATCAATAAAAATTGTAAGGATACAAGCAACAAAGTTATAGCCCTGCAGTCATAAGTGGGAGGAGATGGGTGATAGGAACGATGAGAAGACTAATAGTAATAGTAATGCAGCCTTAGTGAATGGTTTGATAGTGGTGAGGGAATTATTTGTTTAGCAGAGTGATGGCATTCCAGAAAAAACTGAATTGTGAAGTGAATCCCCATCCACAGGATGCAGGCAGCAGATGAAACCACATCCCTTCCGGTCCATGGAAAAAACCTCTCTCCATGGAACTGGTCCCTGGAGCCCCAAAGGTTGGGGGCCAATGAGTTAGAGTATTGTTACAGTATCTTGAAAGCTTGTCAACATTTACTTTGACTTATACCTAACACAGTCAAGGTGGAGTTGCTTTGAGCTTCTTTCTCATACGTTCTACTTTCTCAGCATTCATATATTTTCTGTAATGACTTAGCTTTATCTTCTCCCTTCTCCAAGTTAAAATTGCATTCCTTCACACACTTCCTTGCAGGCATATGTATACTTTACTCGTCAAATAAAGTATACATATGCCTGGTCTCCTGGTCTCATATAATGCCTTACTTGAAGATATGTTGTTTTCTTGTGTGTGTTTCATTAAAAGCAAACTCTGGCAGTAGCAAGTTTCATCAAAAGAATTACAACAGAGGATAGCTTCATTAATACTTTCACTGGCAGTACTTTGTTTCCTAGTCTAATTACACTGGTGCCTAAAATTGCATTTTGTTCTTTAGAGAAAAAAACACAATAGTTGTTGTGCTCTTTTCATTACATTTCAAAAAGGAGAGAAGGAGAATTATTATGGATACAGGCAGTCTTTGACTTATATTCATTTAAGTATAATCTTTATTGTCATTGTACTTAAATACAACGAAATTGGTTTAGTGACCATTTGAAATTACAATTGTGCGGAAAAAAGTGACTTATGACTAGTCCTTGTATTACGACTGTCACAGTATCACTGTGGTCACATGCTAAAAATTGGGCTCTTCCTACTGGCATATAAGAATGGTTGCAATGTCCTGAGGTCACGTGATCACCATTTGCAACCTTCCCAGCCAGTTTCCAATAAGCAAACTCAATGGAGGAAGCAGGATTCACTTAATGATTGCATATTTCACTTAATGACCACTGTGATTTGTTTAATGACTATGGCAAGAAAGGTTGTAGAATTGGGTGCAAATCATGTTAACAACTGCCTCATTTAGCAATGGAGGGTCCCAATGGTGCTTGTAAATCAAGGATTACCTAGCAGCTAAAAATAACCAGGACCATTAATTGAGTTCAAAGCACAAAAGATTTTATTATTGCTACCTATAAGCATCTAGTCAACTAAGAGTCAAAGCTAATTGGCACTAAATAGGGAATATGGGTTGGACTTGGGTCTCTTGTGGAAATGTAATGATTCCAAACAGTTGATGTGTTTAACCCTACCTTCTAGCTCAGCTTGCACTTCTTCTGCATAATCTGTACAAAAGTATTATATATTTGTCATTTGTGTATTGAAATACACAGATAAATTTTAATGAAGAAAACAACAGTAAATAAAGTTCTGTGTGACCATTTCAAGATGCATGCCAAATTCCAGTTCTATCAGTGATGGCTAAGCAGTCATGTGCCTGTGACTGTCATGGGGAATTAAGCACAGAACTGGAGTTTGGTATATGATTGAAAAGGCTGTAATTTATCTGGTTTCAAGTCAGCAGTGTACAACTTACTATTTTTGTATTGGCTGTTTTGTACCAAATCATAATGTCCTTCTTGAGAATTTGCTCTGAGACTTACTGAACTATCAAAAAACAAACAACCTTCCCTCGACCATTATGTTCGGTTAATTGTTTAGAATACAGACATGATTGTAACTTGGACTTGCTATGATCGAATCTTAAAAATCAATTTTATTTATTTGAGAATGTACGGTTGTAGAACACAATGTAGGAGGCTAAATGCAAAATATCCAAGATAAAAGCCTTTCCATCACAGAAGCTAAGCATATCTGTGTTGTGTTTAAATCTGATGATTACTATAGCACAGAATTTGGCCAACTTCCTAGTTGATTTTGCAGTCTTTATCATTTAATAGGAAGAACACAAATGACTGTTGGGACAGGTCCAGATAGTGGATAGGGTGATAGATAGGGCCTTTTAAATGTAGGCATGTACAACTGCCTCAATTTCAGTAGCCACACTGAAGAGGGAATATTATTGAATCTACTGGTCAATACTACCGTATTACAAGCAGGGCATATACACATAGACCACTCTGAGTGTTCTCTTGTGTGAGGGCACAAGATATTGCATACAACTTGCCTCTGTAGATTTGTTTGTGCCAACTCATAGCCTTATATTGGTCTTGATGAGATGCATCCAAACACTAACTGGAGAAGTGTATTTGCAATAGAGTGAAGAACTTGGAAGTAGAGAATTTACACTTTGGATTAAATTGCTTCTGGCACAAATATATATTTCTACACACATTATTGTCTGCCATATGAATATTAACTATGATAGATGTAACATAAAGGAATTATGGTATGTTTGCCTAAAGAGTGAAGATCTGTGCTCATTTGACAAATAATTGAACATTAGTTTTTTTGCCAAGGGAAATCTAAATTTCAAATGTGATACAAATCCATCTATGGCATTACAATCTAGAACTGATTTCCAGGTTGAATGAAATTATGTCGTATTTATTTTCAAACATTACGTTTTGAAACTATTTGAAACTATTTTACTATAGAAGAAGCTGTACATAGTCCTCAGTAAAAACCATAAAATAGCATTGCAGCAGTTATCAATATCATAATGACTATTTCTAGTTACAGAAAATCCATCTCCACTTACTGTATTACTGTGCAGTGATTTAATTGGTTTATCAAGTCTCATTGTTTTATATATGTTCTAGAGTGTGAGTATCCTGAATATGAACTAGCAATTTCTTTTTCCTTTTCCCCATCACAGCATTTAGCAGAAATGTATACTGCGGTTGGAATGTAGATATTGGATAGGATACCCCTTGGAAGATAGGCTCTGGCAGTAGAAACTAAGAAACTATGACTGCTAAGCAGGAAGTAGACCTAAAGTTTGAAGACCCAGAGGATATTTAAGAACAGAGGATTAGGATGCTAGTTATGCAACTTGTTGGCCTCAATGTTGCTATGGAAGTGTTGGAACTTTGATTGAACTCTGGATCATGCAGTAAATATTCTTGACACAAAATTCATATAAAAGAAGCATGCAGCACTATTCATTATCATACCACACTTTCTACCTGTGCATCTAGTTCAGCTATGTTTTTAAAAAAAGAAAACTGAATTTAGATCCCCCCCTCCAGTGTTATTCCACTGGAGGCCTAAAGAAAAATGTATCATTTTGCAAAGGATGGACAAACTATAATGATGATCTTCGACTAAACTGTACAAAGAGATTGCTGATCGATTTTTGTATGCAATGGACTTTAAAGAAATGAATGGAAAACCAGGGCCTCTCATGCAGCCAATCACAATGTCTATAATAGGAAGACTGTATCTTGCATTGTATTATAGATTCAGGTGAACAACCAGGAGCTGAAAGCCTAATTTTTGTTTATGCTAGAATAAGCCTATCAAACTCTGGCAGCCTGCAGGCCAGATACATCACGCACAGGCTATATCCACCCCAGGCTCCGCAAAGGCAAAAAATGTCACGATACATCACAATACGTCATGTGACGTGATTGAGTTTGACACCCATGTGCTAGAGCTCTTCACTTTTAGTAGTCCTCACTTAAGGGTTACAATGGGACTGCCAACTCCATTGCTAAGAGACACTTTGTTAAGTGAAGATATGAGAGTTCCAAACTTATGTCACCAATTCTGTTGCAGTTAAGTGTGACATCATGTGATCACAACTTGCGATTCATTGACAGCTTTTCCATTGACTTGATTTGTTGGAAGTTGATTGTGAAGCTTGCAAATGGTGATCATTTGGCCATGATATGCAATCATGTAAGGTGCACTGGTTGTGACGTGCTTGAATTGTGATCACTTACAGAATAACAGAGTTAGAAGGGACCGTGGAAGTCTTCTAATCGAGGCCTCTGTTTCAGCAGGAAACTCTATAGCATTTCAGACAAATGGTTGCCCACTTTCTTCTTAAAACCCTCAAATGTTCGAGCACCCACTTCTGATGGCAAGCCATGGCTCTGTGGATGCTGCATATACTTACAAGGACAGTTTTAATTTTGAGTAGTCCTAAATCTGTCATAAATTTGTTTGCTATGTAGGATAGACATTAACTGAGGGATACACATGCGCAAGCACTGTGTGTGAGCATATGTATGTGTATATATTTGTGATTTTGAGTCAACATTGACTCCAGGTAACTCCCTGGACATGTTTTCTTGGCAAGATTTTGGCAAGACTGGCTCTTCTATTTAACTAAGTACTTACCTGTACTAAAGCTCAGTAGCAATCACAGATTTCTGGCAGTGCAATTTATGGGTGATTTCCCAAATGCAGGTGCTACAATCAGCATAGACACCTTCTTCTATCCTTAACTCTTAATTAATTCTTAATAAATTAATTAAATCTTAATTCTTCTATCCTTATTCTCTATGGACCACTGTAGTTTTGAAACAGAGGCCTGAAAGATGTTGAAGCGAGGCCCTTCACACTGTGATGGTGTGTGGCAGCCTACATCTTCCAGCAGGCCTTCCAAGAGAACAGGCTGTCTCCAATGTGCTTTTTCAGCAATCCCAGTGGAACATCCTCAAGATTTAAGATTAAAGAAATCTAAATGTTGGATGCAAAACCAGATTTTGTATTTGAAATTTTATTTCTGTAAGCTTCCCAGAGTTACTCTGAGTGAGTTGGGTGGCATATAAATAATTTTCTTAATAAATAACAAAAAAATAAGTGCAGAGTTATGGGCCATAAATTATTTACCAGATTGAATTATTTTTTTAAAAAAAATCTAAATGCAAAGTTATTTGTTTGCATTGATGTGTACTTGCAGAATTTGGTTGCTGTTCTCTAAAGAAGGAGTGCTATGTGATTTCCAGTAAAACCAAAAACAAAAACAAATAATGTCTCCTGGCAGCTGTTATTGTACATAAAGCCAGCTCCATATACTTTGTCGAGATATAAAATTTAGTGATGCTTAACAGAAAAACAGCTGGCAGGGAAGAAAAATCAATAGTTAAGGTATTCTGTAGTAAATTATCTTTCAAAATTGTTGAGCTTTATAGTATTTCCAGCAAGTATGAAACAATGATACAATCTAATTGCTGCATTTCCAGCAATTTTGCAATATGTATTATTTTGGCAATCAACAAAATATACCAGCAATAAACATCTTCATCACTTTTTTCAGTGTAGTATTCACAGCAAATTTGATACTTCTCTTCCATTGATATTTCCATGTTGCATATTAATTGTCCCTTCACATTCTGTATCCATTTAATCATACAATCTTTGACTTGTAAGGTTTCCGAGTCATATTTCAGTAACACTTATCAGCCCCAACCGATGTTCTGAGTTTTGTGTTACAAGGTTTTCAATTTCAGTCAACTCTCTTTTGTAATTTGTTTTTGCACTATTTTGCTTATTTGAATATACTACAAAAGGTACAGTGGGTTTGATCATCTCAATGAAACAGTCTCAAAAGATTTCATCTTTGTTTATTAAAGATTAAGTCTTGCAATGATATAAATTATTATCTTTCCCTGGATACATTTTGGTAGATACATGTTCATAACAATAAATATTTAGTGTTGAAGCAATGGGTGATAAACCCAGACTTAGTTTTTTCTTGTGCTTATCCATTATTTTTAGTGGGCTGGTATAGTTTGTCCTGTATATAATGTACACTTCTCTTTGCATTCAACCAAAGATTAATACATCACTTTCTGGGATCTTGATCCTCAAATTGAAGTGATCCACTTGTAGGGTGATATAATCCAATCTGTAGTCCCAAGTTAAAAAATGGCAATAATAACATAGTATTATTTTGTATTGCCTAGACTATCTCATTCTTTCCATTTGCACATTATAAATTTACCTTTGATCTTTTATTTAACTAAATCAAACTAGTTATTTTTTTCTCATTCATTTAATATTTCTCTTCCATTTAAGATGTTAAGTAGAACTCTAGGAGTACTCTGCATTAGTATAGCTTGTCATGTTCGTCTCCTCCAGCATCCACCTTCACCTGACCAGCCAATGACAGACTTCTGAACTGAATATAAAGAGAAGACAATTAGGTTACAGAAAGACATTCATCGTCTTTTTTATGAGACAACATCTAGACGGACTTATACCTGGCAGTCTAAAACATACCACTTGTGCAATTGCTTCCTCCCATGAGCTACAAGTGGTCCCATAAGTCCCAATAAGCAGGTCCTATAAAATTTTGCAGCTATTATAATTCACGGCACACAGTTCATTCTCTGATATTCTTTCCTGATTAGTGATGTTATCAAGGCACCACTTTCAAGCTAATAATTCATGGAGTGCAAGTCCAGGCTGACTTTAATGGGACCTTCACTGATTTGTAGCTTTTCTGATTCGCCAGCATGCAGGTGAGGCAGAAAGCCATTTAGACAACACAAACAGGACCTTGTAATGAGAAGAAATCCAAAGAAGAGAAGCTAGAAGGAATTTTTAAAAATGGTACTCATGTTTATTTCAACTGTGATGCTTGAATTCACAAGGGTCAGGCTATTTGTCCTTCTGGTTTAATACTTGCTACTTGATTATTGGTATAGAATCAATCAATAATTTAAACCTATGATTGATTTCATACAAACGTCTTTGTATCCCTGAGCAATGGATCCTTTATTAAGTATTTAACTACTCATGAAGTATTAAGGTATATATCCCCAAAAGTTCACATTACACCTGAGGTATCACAACAATAACAAATATGTATCTCTGCCTTGTCTTATCTGTAATCCAAGAAGCTCTGTTTCTAATAATGTATAGGTAGTACTTGATTTACAACAGTTGTTTAGCAACCATTTAAACTTATGATGGACCCTGAAAGAGACTTATCCCCTGGAGTCAAAGTTTCAATAGCTTTTCCCTCAGCAGTCACGTGACTGTGTTTTAGATTCTTGGCAAATGGCTGCATTTATGACCATTTTTCAGTGTCCCAATTTATGACATTTTTGCTGGAACCAGAGTTGCTTTCTTATTTCAGGAAAAAACTGCTAATAGTGAACAATAAGTTCACTTAACAATTACTGCAAAAAAAAGTAGTTGTACTATATGTACAGCCATGTGGTGACCTGCTTATGACCACAACATTAATGGCATGGAAAATTTTTGTTTTGTAAAAAAAATCTTAGTATTTGAGGGCATTGACAGGTCCTCACATTAGATGACTTTGAGGTTGGTCTCTTTAACCAGTTACTTTTCCATGGTGACAGCATGGAGAGATTATGAAAGGAGAGACAGAGAGAGGGCATAAAATATACATTAAATACTAATTACTGCAATGCCACCTCGTTATTGCCTGTGCTTCTTTTGTGTCTGATTTTTTTAAACAACCAAATTCTAATTTGTTTTTTTTGCTGATTCTTTCAATCATTTATATATTTTTATGTATACATAATGATGTAAGTATGATATATTGTTGCATATAGTACTGTTAACTGTAACATTTGATGATGTCTGTCCTTATGTTAACCAAATGCTTTTATTGTATTTTATTGTACTACAAGGCAGCAGAAATATTCTGTTTGGAAGAAAAAGAGACAGTAAGAAAAACCTCCAACAAACAAAACATATTTAAAAGAACTGTGAAAAAAACAGCTTCACAATTACTATTTGCCTCATAATCAAACATAAGAACAACAATTAGCTTTGTTAAATTAAAACACTACGCAGTGAAAGGGCAAAACAAAATGTCAGGTTTTCATCATCCTTAGTATTTATTGTTGTACTCAGTGTGTAGAACATTCTAATGAAGTATTTTCTGAAAGGGTATTTCTGATGACCATGTCCACCTTGTGTAATCGTAAGCTCCTCACAGATTTTAGTTGTCTGAAAAAAAGTTAGAACCTAATGGATGCCATGGCCAAACATGGTATTCTAGATTGTTGTTTGTTGGGAATAGGATGCTTGCAGATCCCATCATGTATTGGATATTTTCAACAAACCTAGTTCCACTAAGATCTTAAAGCAATGGTCTACAATGTTAGGTTTCTGTATTCAGCTCTGTAGAGAACAGCTATTAGTTTGAATGCCTTCAGCTATTCTGAGGATGTTCTATGGAGTGCAGCTAATCTTTCCTAAAGGAAACTGCACTAAAATGGGCACAAAGGATAATTTAGTGCCAACAATTAATGGAGCTCACAATCCATTTACACATATCCAGTGGCAATTAAATTGTGATGCTCAGAAATCAGAAGAAAACTAGTCTTTATTTCTGGGTTATTGTGTGATAGTGTTGAAGAAAACAAGCATTTTTCCATGGGGGGGGGCATATATACTTACTTCTGAAATAATAATAACAAAACTTATTGAGTAACCTTCTCTAATATTGTGCAATTCAGAGATGTTGGATGATCACTTCCATCACCTTCCCCTTCCATTGGAAAAGTAGAATGACAGAAGTCTGTAAGAATATTGTTGGCCTATTTCAGTGAAACAAGAGGGAAACATTTCATTGTTAAAAAGTAACATCATTTTTGTTTGTTTGTTTTAGGGTTGCATGGATATCCAGTTATTAACTTTTAGTGAATTCATTGATTTGTACCATTGCTTGTTAATGGAAGTTGTTGCATTAGGCATCGTACTAACAGGGACGTGAACATTCTCTTCTAGTTTTTGCTATAATTGGTTCTGGTGTGGCATCCTCATTTCATATTATGAGGTGAAAGGAATCATTAAACTCACCTGGAAGGCAATCATACGCATAACATTTTATACATGTTGACTTCTAGTATCCACACTTCACAAAAGTTACTTAATAAGACCCATAAAAATATAACCTGTAAAACTGAATGAATTGAGTTTCATCCTAGATTTGGGTCATTAATTGGGTGGTTTCAGTGGGAACTTTTATTATAGAATCACTGTGCCTCATCCATAGATTTTACTGTGATGGTAGTGAAGAGTTGAATGCATTACTATGTTCAATTTTCAGGCTTTCCATAGTCATCACTATTTCTCCCCCCCCCCCCATATCATTTAAAATTCAGTAAGCAAGGAAAAATGAAATAGCTGCATTGTCCTTTTATCACCTATGCTGGAAGCTATGTATCTCCAAGCATCCAATGCCATTGGCCCTCCATATTTTTGTGTTGGGGGGGGGTTCCATTGGGTAGCATTATACCCCAAGTATGCACTAGTGGAAGCCTTGAGGCTGTTTCCATCCATTCCATCAATCTTGACTGCTGCATTTTGAAGTATCCAGAAAGGAGCAAGGAAACATGCAAAAAACATGCATCATAATGTCATAACACAAGTTGCATGACTTGGGTACTTTTGTCAAGCATTGGGATGTAAATATATACGGACAGGGTTGTATTGTGCAGTCAGTGTGTTATTCTTTTCTTATCACTTTGACTTGTGGTTAATGCCCATGGTTGCACTGCACAATTGCTCTTGAAAGTTGACAATAAGTTATAATTTTTAAAATGCCAGAAAGAGGAACATTATTAAATACCAGTCATACTAATTGCATTCAATTTAAAACAAAATTGAAAGTAGTTTTTTTTTTCCTGGCCTTATTTCTCCCCCAAGCTCCTAACTCCTCTTACTTTTGGAGGGGCTGCTTTCAGCAACTCACTCAGAAACCAGTGAATCAGTCTGAAGGAAGTTGTGCAGCCTGCCAAAGTGATTTGTATGAGCTCAGTTCTCACTGACTGATCAGATTCTGCAAAATAGAAAAACAGCCAAATATGATTTGGATTGGTAGAAGGCACATTCTTATTCCCTGCAGCAAAATCTGGCCTAAGAAGCAACGGTTCCTAAATATTGATGTTCTTGGCTTTTTTATTTAAGCATTGTACCTGCACCATTCATATCACTTCTTTAGCACACAGCCCTGGTGCAGTAATTACATTTTAAATCCCCAAATAGATAAGGAGAAACACATTGCCGAGTGAATGTCAGTCTCATCAAAAATTGAACGTTTCATGCTGTGTTGACATTCCAGTGTTCCCTAAATATCATAAAGATCCTCTCGCTAATTAAAAGTACCTCTGTGTTTATTTATAATAGGTAGAAAGCAGGATGAAAAAATAAATAATATTTGGCTCCACATTATTTTTGCTTGCAGCTGAAGTGGAGAACTTCTTGCCTTTAGATTTGGTGGAGACTGAGAAGAGCTCCTGTCTAGCTCACAGTGACCCAATTTGATCCTCACTCTGGGCACAGCAATTATTTCTTTTACAAAGTTTACATTGACATTAATAAAAACTCCCCAGTCCTACCCCATCTCCATTCCCCAAAGCCTTTGTGCCATATATAAAGAAGGTGGATTTCTGAGGGAAACTGTAACTCTGTTATGACCCTCCAGCCCGAAAACCACACTCATTGCAATTACAAATAAGATTTGACATAAAAAAAGAGAAAACATCGGAAGAAGAGGAGGGATGGGGAAAATTGAATGGAAGCTACATATGAATGTCCATATGTATAAGACAATGGGGTTGCTGTGCCTCTTCCTCTTTGTTTTGCTTATATCCAGCAATGACATGGGCTCCCAAAAAGAAATTGTTATAGTTGGAGGGGGAACTTTCCACTTTTTTAAAATGATGATCAGTCATCTGAAGCCTAACCTATATTAGCTGCAATGGTGATCATGATTCCTAACTTTCCTTTTTGATCTCCTGAAAAATTACGGCCTTTCAGAAAACATTGTGATCAGCCCTCTTCTCCCTTTGGGGTTGACAGCCGCATAGAGGCTCATTCCAGTTGGCCACAGGAAAGAGAAACAAGCAAACAGCACCAATTCTTTGATTAACAAGAAAGGAGCTATGGGATACACAGTGGTGGGATTAATAAGTTAACAACCTGTTCTCTGCCCTAATGATTTCTTCCAACAACCAGTTCACTAAGCTACTCAGAAACAGTGACATGTGGTGAGATTTATGGCTGGTGAGGCAGCAATTTTTTTAGACTTGTGGCTTCAACTCCCAGAATTCCACAACCAGGCATGCTCAGTTCCAATTTAAAGCATTTGTTTTTCTCCTTTGCTAAATAAGTTTCCTTCTTTCTTTTTCTTTTTCTTCTACCTTCCCCTCCTTCCTCCCTCTCTCCCTCCCTCCGCCCTCTCTCAACACACAGACACACAAAGTTGCACCAGGATTCAGAAAATTTAGGTTTTCCTTCTCAGCCCATGTTAGCAATACCACTAGCAGCATTTTGGCTGGCAGGTGTAAATAGAAATTCATTCTACTGAAAACATTGTTTTTACTTATGATTGGATAATTAAAATTTCAGAAGACCTAAAGGCATTAGAGTGCTACATAGTACATACACTAAAGCAGTGATCCCCAACCCCCGGTCTGCGGACCGGTGCCGGGCCGTGGAGTACCTGGCACCGGGCCGCGCAGCGGCCGGGGGCCATGATTGCTGCAGCGGCCGGGGGCCATGATCCCTGCTGCCTCTTCACCCACACGCGCAGCCTGAGATCAACCCCGGGACTCGAACCTGAGAGCCGCCTCTCCGGTCCAAACCCCACACCCACCCCGGCCGCCCGCCCGGCCGCCTTGGTAGCCCATGGAGACGGAGCGCGTTCGGTTCGCCGCTACCTGGGGGCGCCGTCCCCATGACATCACCGCGGAGTCCTTGCCTCCTTCCCTGGCGAGGCTTTCTCCCCGCCAGCCAATCAGAGGCCAGTCCCCGGGCAAGCGGGGACAAGTTGCTGGCCGGCCCGAAGCAGAAGCGGGAGATTGGAGGGAGGGGAGAGAGAGAGAGAGAGAGCGAGAGCGAGCGCTGGGCGGGTGGCAGCACGTTCCACAGCGGACTAGGCGCGCCGCGGGCTGCCAACCCCCCCCACACACACACGTACACACACTGCCTCTCTGGCAATTGGCTGCCCAGGAAGGGAGCGGGGAGCTTTCACAGATAGGAACGTGATGGGGTTTGTTTTCTTCCCCCACTCCTGAGCCCCCCCCTTTTTTTGCTTGCCTTCTGGGGTCTCCGCCGTGGAGCAGCCGAGGTCAGATGGGGAGGTGGAGAGAGAGAGAGAGAGAGAGAGATGGGCGGGTGGCAGCTGTCTGTGAAACATCTTCCCCTCCCCACCTCCTGGGCAGCCAATTGCCAGAGAGGCACGGTGGGGGTGGTGGGGGTGGAAGGAAATAAAAGAGAAGTTGCCCTTTCATTTTGCAATCTCTCTCTACGACCTTGTTTCATTCTCTTCCCTTTGTTTCGTCCTCATTTCTCAATCTCAGCAACTTTAACACTTTTGGACTTCAACTCCCCAAATTGCCCAGCCAGCTAGAATAGATAGATAGATGGTGGATAGGTGATTGATAGATAGAGAGGGATGGATGGATGGATGGATGGATAAATAGATAATAGATAGATAGATGATAGATAGATAGAGGATATATACACATACATGCATACACACATACATACACAGAGAGAGACAGAGACAGAGACAGACATGGATGGATAGATATCACAGAAGTGAGTACACCCCCTCACATTTTATCAATATTTAAGTATATCTTGCAGCAGTTTAGACATTAATGGCTGGGGGCCATGATCGCTGCAGAACAACGCCCCCCCACCCCTGCGCGCACTCAGCGGGCCACGGTAAAATTATCAAAGGCTGACTGGTCCGCGGCGATAAAAAGGTTGGGGACCACTGCACTAAAGAACTGTCTCAATATGCTCCCTCCTCCCTCTCTCAAACACACACACACACACACACAAAGTTGCACCAGGAGGATGGAAGTTTGAATTCCTCCCCCTCCCTCCGACCCACATGTACCTTTTCCAGCTGTTTCAGAGAGGATTTCAACTCTGCTCTTGCCTGCCATCATGAAAAGAAAGAAAAAATGTAAAAGGAAAAAGGCAAGAGCTGAGGTCAGGCTGAGCTAGTTGCTGCCAGAGTCGCCATGGATAACTCTGCTTAGTGCTTAACTGTTTAAAAAAGCCTCTAAAAAAGCGCCCTCTACAGGAGGCGGCAAGAGAACAACGTGCCTCATCTAACTCAGGAATTTTTCGGCTTTTAACCCTTGCTTAACTCTGCTTGAGTAATCATAAAACGCCTAAAGTCAGACTAGATGAGGCACGTCGTTCTCCTGCCGCTTCCTGTAGAGGGCACTTTTTTAGAGGCTTTTTTAAACAGTTAAGCACTAAGCAGAGTCATCCATGGTTGCTCTGGCAGCAACTACCTCAGCTCTTGCCTTTTTCCTTTTCCTTTTTTTTTTCTTTTCATGATGACAGTGGTGAGGCTCTGCCTCCCCTGCTCTCACTGACTGCACGTCCCTGCTCAGAAAGTTAACAACCGGTTCTCCCGAAGTGGTGCAAACTGGCTGAATCTCACAACTGGGGATACAGTAGTGTATGTTACAGTAAACTTTTCTCAGTTCTTATGTTCTTTGCTGTTTTATAAGGCTAATGACTTTTGGTAAATCCAGATTACTTCAGATGGCCTGTCTCTGAGACCTTTCCTCATATTAAGATTGTGCTTCACAAAATAAATATGGATGGGATTCTTCTCTAATTCCCCAGAATGCATAGTTATAGAATTAAGTCTGACACATTGGTAGTCACCAAGCTAGAGAAAAACCATGTCCTGGAACTTCCCAAATTCCTCAGCGCAGGGAAGGATAAAAACAACAGTAACAATAGAAAAATGGTCTTTATCAAACATATGAATATTTGTGTCACCGAGTATGTCACAATCTAAGAATCTCGGAATGCCTTTTGTAAGCCACTGTTGTCCATCTTGGCTTCTTCCTGACAAATTTCAACACTGGCAAAGCATACTTTTCTTACTTTGAAGGCCATTTTATATTTCTGCTTGCTTAACGGGACTTATGTATTAATTTTGAAAATACGGAGGAGAATTAACCATTAACTATTGTCTCAAAGTAAAAAGGCCCTGCAACCCATCAGAAGAACCTGTCCAATGGTGAAATTCATTTTTTTTTTACTACCACTTCTTTGGGCGTGGCTTGGTGGGCATGGCAGGGGAAGGATACGGCAAAATCCCCATTACCTTCCCACTTTGGGGCCAGGGGTGATATTTGCCAGTTCTCTGAACTATTCAAAATTTCCACTACCAGTTCTCCAGAACCTGATGAATTTCACCCCTGAACCTGTCTAATTAAAATAGTTGATGGTATGTGAGGCTAATGGAAGTAGGGCTGTGCTCAAAACCACAGATGACATTTCTACACAGGCTTCTCTGTTCCCTTCCCTACAGCCCACCTTCTCCAAGGACCTTGGTCTCTAAAATACTTCCCTACTGCTCAGAACCAATTTCATACTGTTACGTCTCCCCCATCCCATTTTATGACATTACTGTGACTGATATGTGATCCCTGATAAGACATCAGCATGACTGACCTTATTGGTTATCATTGCTTTTCAGTCAATCCCTGTTCCTTTCATTTCCAGATAAAAGCAGAGAGAGTCAGGCTGAGGAGAGGCAGCCATAACTAGATTGCTAAATATGATCGCCAATATTATTTTGCCCTTCATCTGGTAAGGATAGGTAAGGTCTCAATTCACCTTGTTCTTAGATCTTTGTCCAAGTGTCCTTTCTCTTCAAAAAATGTTAAGCATGTGTAGGCTTGGATTAATTCCTACTAAATAAAAGGCAAATATAGTATGTATTGGCAAGGACTGGATGGAAAATTTTAGAAAGGGGTAGTTGGGGACTGGAGCATCAAATGGCAAAAAGGAAAATGCCACTGCTGATCCTCTATTTATGCCCCCGAGTAACTTCTTTGAAAGTGTACCATAGATCAAAGAAAAATTGCTTCATGGTGACAGCAGCCTTCATTTAGGAAGTTATTTAAGCATGCATTTAATTTAAACATGGGAATTAAGCTCCATTTACTCAATGGAGCTAAAGCACATGATTACATTTAACCAGAAGATTAAATGCTGTGCTTAGTGATGCCATGTTTGCTAAGAGCAAAAGTGTCAGAGTCAGGAAGGACTCCAATAAGGGGAGTTGAAGGATTAAAGAGCATTGCTCCTTCTGTTGTTGAGGGCAATGTTCCCAGGGTGGTCGCTGCAAATATACCTGAGTTACAAGCTCAGAGTGGAAAATTATCCTTCCTGTGTGTGAATAGAAAATGGATTTGCCATAGAAAACATTGGTTCCATTCCCTCTTTTCCAACTTGAAAAAGGTGTAGATCACTGGTTCAAAAAGGTTCAAATTGCCCCTATTAAAAATCAAATTTCCCCCCTGTGGAGCATTGGGAACCACTGGTGTAGATTTGGCTTTGATTAGCTCAGATATGACTGAGATATAATTCTATGTTTATGAAGCCCAATTGTTAGCAATTCAGGAAAGCTAAGCAACAGCTGACTTGTACTAACACTTTTGGTGTAATATATGTTAGATGGTACATTTGATACAATGAAAACTGTGCTGTGTGGTTTGCATGTAAGTCTTAACACCGAATTAGAAGATGGAACATTTCCCAAATATAATTGCACAATTACATTGGTAAATGTGGACATGAGAGCAATTGTATCCATTGCTTCATCCCACCCATGGGATGGAGATGAGACCCAATTGCTGTTTCATTTAGATTAGAGTGATTTCTTTGTAATAATGCTTCAGCCCAGAGAAGAAACATAAATTCAAATCTAGAACATGTGATTTGAAATTTCATTAACTAGCAGATAAGAAAGCACTACTTTTACTTCCTAATTTGAATCCTGAGTGATAATTAAAGAATAAAAAAATAGACTGAACTAGAGAAATGCTTCATTGGGGCTTCATGAATTAGGAGGCTCATTCGAGATTGACAAATGGACCAACATTGTCCTTTTAAATCCAGAGATGCAAAATTTGAGAGATCTATGAAAAATAAATTGTATTAGAAGATTTTGCATGTCCCATTTTAATCTGATACCAATTTAATCTACTTTGGTGAATAGTAAAGAGATTATCAACATTTATAAACAGAAACAATGTAAAAAGTTAAACAATCACCATAATTTAACAATTAAAAGCCTGGTGAAAGTGATATATGTTTGCAGATTTTCAAAATGCCAAGAGAATGTGGGCAGATTAATCTGTGAAGGGACTTTAATGAAAAACTATTGTGAAGGGACTTTAATGAAAAACTATTGTGTATCTATGAAATAATCTCCTTATTTCTATATTCATATGTGAAAGTCACTAGAAAGCCATTTGAAATTCTTCCTACGCATATGAGTTGCCTTTTTTTCCTAGATGCCACTAAAGATAGAACTGAGCTTTATGCATGTTACTTACAAACTACTTAAATATGCTCATGGAGCTATTGCTCCTATTTTACTATAAGCCATTGATCAATTTTACCCAAGAACCAAATATTCAGACTTACTTGCCAATTCAGATAACCCATTTGTTTTGTAATAGGTTAAAAATGCACCTGATACATTGGTTTTTCACAGTGTTAGCTGAGATACTGTAAATCAAATAGTGGAAAGCTAACTTGACAGGTTTAATTCATTGTGGGGTTCAGGAGAGTGGCAAGTAGCACTTTAAAGCAATGAGGATTGGCTTTTTTGAGACTGTAGACCTTTCCATATCACATCTACTTCTAGTCAATCTATTCTTGCTTAAAAACAGTGCTAATTAACAACCCTCCCCCCAAAATGGGCAAGCATAAAGGCAGCCTAGATTTGGACCTATTCAGTAAATGTTTGGGTGAAGTTCAATTGATTGAAGTTAAAGAAAGAAGTACTATGGTTTTTCCAGTTGCAATGTATGGCTGTGAAAGTTGGACCATGAGAAAGGCTGAGCGCCAAACAATTGAGGCCTTTGAACTAATCGTGCTGGAGAAGACTCCTGTGAATCCCTTGGACTGCAGTGGTCAAACTGGTCAGTTCTAGAGGAGATCAACCCTGACTGTTCTTTAGAAGGCCAGATTCTGAAGATGAAATTCAAGTACTTTGGCCACCTAATGAGAAGGAAGGACTCACTGGAGAAGAGCCTAATGCTGGAAAGATTGAGGGCAAAAGAAGAAAGGGATGACAGAGAATGAGGTGGCTGGATGGAGTCACCGAAGCAGTAGGCATGAGCTTAAATGGACTCCAGAGGATGGTAGAGGACATGAAGGCCTGGAGAAACATTTTCCATGGGGTTGCGATGGGTCAGACACAACTTCACAACTAACAACAACAAAGAAAGAAGCAAATATTGGGGCACAGCAAACATATCTTGGAAAAAAACTTCCATTGTCAACATCTACAGCCTTAAACTGGATTCAATAATCCATAAACAATTGGTGCAACACCTTCAGAACTGGTATTATATTGCTATTATGTTAATCACCACATTCGCCTGTTCAATGTCCTATGTTCCAACATTAGAGGAGTACATCACAGTGATCGAATCAAAGGCCATGACTACTGAAGGCAGGCTATTTCAAACCAGGTGGGATCATAGATGGTGCATCTGCCAAAAGTGAGCCTAGGCTTGTTTTACTATTAACATCAATTGTGCCTCTAGCAGTAGGCCATTACAAACATCTTGATGAAAATTCACACTTTTTGGTTTTTCCTATTCTTTCTGATATACTCAAGGGCAAATTTCTGTCTCCTACAGAGAGCTGGCATCGTTATAGTTACAGAATCTTGGCACATCTTACATATTAGTCTCTGGGTTTTTTAAACCTGCTAATGCAGCAATATTCTGCATAGATGATTACTGCTGAAGAGTGCCGCAAGTTTCCCCGCCAACACTTCTTCTTTTTTTAATTGATACAACTGACTTAGTGAAGAGTGAGTTTTATAATATTGTACAAAAAAAGCCCTGAGCAACTCTTCTCTGCAAACTTTGACCCTCATTCCTCTGCTGTAGCTTTTCTCTGTTACTAAATCTGCCACCATCTTAGTTCCTTTTGTTTTGTTTTAAATTAGTCCTCCACACATATAGAATGGACTAATTTGGTATCTCAAGATAACAGTAGCCTTGTCAAAAACATAAAGTCGTTTTTATGAACATCCTTGCATTTCCTAGTTCTACCTTAATTTAAGATGCATGTTGGTATTCATTTTTGCTAAAATGCCCATTTGTTAATTGTGTACCTGGTTCACAGAAATCTGCAAACTTTTTTTAAAAAAAAACTCAGGGTTACCACAGTGGTAGGCTTTAATCTGAAGATCAGGACCATATGAGGCCTGAGTCTTCGTAAATATTGTAGTCTTTCACCCCACTCTATTAAAACTGTTGAAAATGATGGTAGATTTCTATTTTAGATGATAAATGAAAACTGTGACATACATTTCTAAAATAAGTAGACAGAGTTAAAAGAACTCTCAGTTGCTTCCTAAAACTGCACACACACAACCTCATTGCAGCCTATTGATTGTCTGCTCACTAGATGGGTGCATTCCAAAATTGCCGGTTAAATTTGTCTTGAAGTAGAAAAAAAATGAAGTAGAAATCCTACTTCTTGATTAAGTATAGGGACCAGGGCTAGGGATGCATGTTTCAGGGTGTCTGGTAGTTTCTAGTATTATAACCTTTGCTGACAAAAATGGAGAAGGATTAACCTACATATACATTTTGGACGTATTAGATCCATAAAACGTAAAGCTTACTTTTTGAGGTAAATTAATACTTTTGGACAAAGATTGAGCAAAATAATGTAACTTTGAAAATCCAGTTCACCAAAACTGACAGTTGAAGAAGACAAGAGAAATAATGGTAACATTTAAAATAAATACTTAAGGTAGCTTGGAATAATGGAGACACTCAAGAAGGGGTTGAAGGTTCTCATTACTTATAGGTCAACACCTCCTCCCTCCATCCCTCTCTCTCTCCCTCTCTCCCTCTCCCACTCTCTCTCCCACTCTCCTTCCCCCTCTCATTCAGAGTCCACCTATAGCCCTCCAACCCTTGGAAATAGCCTCCATAGGTTTTCAAAAGTCATTATCAGCTCATATTTCAGTGTGACCGAAGGAGAAAATTATTATTATAGGGTTAGGAAAAAATCCTATTAATTATATTTTATTTTAATCCCATTTAATGTATGTGAAAATAAATCAGATTTAGTTTTTGACTTGATCCCACCCATCATTTCTTAGAGGGTGGTCTCCAGGCATGGGTCAAAAGCCAGGATAACCCCTCCATCATGCACCTGTGTCCTAATGAATAGTTTTCTAATATTCTACTGCAGGGAACGGCAATTGCCTAAAAGTGCTTTGCAGGAAACAATTCAACAAGGAAGATATCCACATCATAAGCAATTGGCTGTATTTGTACCAATGAGTGTATGGCTGCTACACTTCAGAGCCATGTATTTTGTGGATGTTACTATTTGGTGGCTGCTTTGGTGTTTCTGTGAGAAAGACTCTTATTTTAAGGCAGAACTACCACCTAGATTTGTCATCTATATTTTTGTCAATGGATTGGAACAAAACTGTTGCTAGCACCAAAATTTTTGTGGTATGCTAAGTAATGAATTACTGCTGATTAGCTTGTTATGCTTTGGCTTGAATACTTGAGACTCAATGAGTCTTTAACTAGTGCAGATGGAAATGGATTGGGCCTGAGATACTGGATAGATCTTAATATGTCCATAATGTTCATAACAAAATATCCATATAACACTTGTTGCATTTATATGTTCACTCTTCCCATTCCCCAGGGATGATTAAATGGCTGAATTATACTTTCTATATAAATCCTTATCTGTTTTGTTCCTTCATTCCCTCTCCTGTATTCCCAGTGTTCAACTTTTCATTCCTGTCTATTTCAGAGCCTAATGTACCAATGAACTAGGAAGGGTATCAGTGAACCTGGAAAACCTGAGGCATGAAATAGATTTTATTAAATAAATATTTGGCAATTTCTTTTTAGAGACATGCTCTAAGGCAGTGGTGTCGAACTGATGGCTCATGGGCTGGATGTGTCACATGCAGGCCATGCCCACCCCAGCTCTGCGAAGGGGAAAACATTGTGAAACATTATGGGATGGCAACATGATGCCACGAGTTTGACACCGTGCTCTTCTAAACATCTAATATTTTAAGGCAGTGTTTCTCAACTTGGCAACTTTGAAGATGTGTGGACTTCAGCAGGCTGGGGAATTCTGGGAGTGGAAGTCCCCACATCTTAAAAGTTGTCAAGTTTGAAAAACACATCTTTAAAGTGCTTGCTCTAGAATCCTCCAGAAGGTGATTGCTGGGGGAGGTGAAGGCATAAAATGCCTTGGGAAAAGTGTTGAGGGAAGAGGATAAGGCTCAGTCATTGGAATAACAAACAGGAGCCTTTCATGTTCCAAAAAGAAAAAGAAAACATGCATATTTGTTGTATCCCATATCAACTGTCTTTAAATATCACATATGACAATGTTTTGTTCCCACTGGAAAGCTAGGCAATAAGGGGCTACCCATAACCCTTGTTGGATAATATAGCAGGATGAGAAGAAATAAAAAAAGAAGAGTTTTTATGTGAGCAGGCAGAAATAACAAGGGCATTTTAATAGATTCAGCTTCAACACAGCTAGCTTGGGACTATACTGTTTCCTGCATCTTATTAGCTCTGAAGAAAAGCAAAGTCTGTAGCGGCAGGGTCACTTCTAAGTGTCCCTGTGTTGCTTAAAGGGTAATAGAGTTACAGTCTTGGATGCACATTAAATGGAATGACAATCACACTGCTTCCATCCACAGCTCTACATCTCAGGACAGTGTTCTAGAAATGCCTTCCTTAAAATACTATACAAAGATTAGTTTTGCACTAAGAGCTCACAGAGGAAGGTGGCAGTCTCAGCATTCAAGTCAGTATCATTAGTCACATGCAAAACTCAATACATGGCAGAGAGTCCACTGCCAAACTCAGAAGTCCTCTTGGTGCTGCTGCTTCTCTTTAGCTGCACTCTCTTGAGTGTTGAGTAATGGCCGGAATAATCAGAGTTTTGATTATCCTCTTCTTGTAGGTCCTGGTGAAAATCTGGTAGAAGGCAGGATCAAATGAATAGATAAGGATATAGGCATGATCTGAAGGCGTCTTAGTCAGGATCTTCTAAATGGAAGTATAGAAAGAGGCTGTTGGTGAATCCAGGAGGACTGGCCTTTTGCGCTCTAACTGTAGATCTTGGGAAACCATATTACCAAGAAAAGAGTTTTGGCTGTGCAACTTTGGTTTATGACTTGCAATGCCATCCTTTGCTGCCTGACCTACAATTGGACAGATTACTATCTCTTCCTGAGGAGCTTTTGTCTGTAACCTGGTGTTACCTTAATTAGTGATACCCACAAGTTAAGCTCTGTTCTGTGACCTTAATTAGTTAATCAGTATCCTCTGGCATAAGTTGTGCTGCTGCCTGAAACTGACAAGATCCTTGCCTTGACCTTAATACATTAATAGCTGATGCTTTTTGCCCCCTGAGCAGTTGGTGGCTTGACTCCATAGTGGAGCACAATCTGCAAATAACTTATGCTATTGCATTCCTTTCGATGTACATTTGCTGTTGAACTGCTTATTAACTTGTAAACCCTTCTTCTCCAATGAATGTAAATATAGACATCATTTCCCTTCTTCTTAATTAACTTCAACCCATGGTTGAACATTCCAAAGAGTGGAGGATGGGTGGGGGGGAGAGTTGCTTCACAAAATTGACTTCCTTGTGAGTCAAATTCTGGAGTCCATCCTTGCTATGTGGATTCATTGCAGAAGATTACAGAAGGGCCCCTGGTGCTTTGAACATATTCAGGAGCATTTTCTTAAACTTTTTAAAAAGTTTAATGCCATCCTGGCATCTCCCGTGGTGTTTTGTTCTTTGGTATTTATCCTAAAAATTATAAGTAAGTATCAATATACAAATTAGTGGAAACATATGCTGACTAGCAAAATCAGTGGGCAGTAATGATTTTGATAAAGCATCTGAGTTGATGGGAGCTCTGCAGCTTTTTGATACAGTCTGACCAAAATATACTTTTAATGGTATTCAAAGGACCCTGAAAACCTGGCTTTTCTAGGCCTTGGGTGAGCATGAATGAAGGCCCTTTTCTTGTTCATTCCCATCTGCCCCGCCCCCATCTTTGCCACTGTTGTTTCTTTTTCTTTGTTTTTTTTTTTTTTTGTGTTAAATTTTTCTATCAATTCATAAACTGCCCTATTATTGGATATCGGTTGGATATACCCATACATACGTTTCTGTGTGTATGTAAAATTACATATAATTACACACCCATACCCACACATCCACAATGTGTGTGTGTAATTATATATTACATATTATAATAAAAATAATATATATTATCTACCCAAAAATCTTGGATGGCATTGAGAAAATATGCACATTGACAACATTTCCTTGTGTCAATTACAAAAGGTTTAGATCCGCACATACAGTATACCAATACATTATGACATCCTAAGTTCTTGGGAAGAACTTGATATGAAGGCAACACCAGCTAAAGAACTGGCAGCTGGGATTTCACATTTTTGTGCTGCTGGTGGTGATGTTGATAATGTTGGAGTTCCTGGATATCTGATGACAAATGGGCCCCAGAACTCAGGCCTATTTGTTGGCTAAGCAACCAGGGCCAGAAAGCTGGAAGAAAACTTGTTTTCTCAAATACTTCTCATGTCAGATATACAAAGTCTGAAAACAAATAATGATCTGTTATTGAAAATCAAATCCAGCAAGGAGGACATTTTTTTTTAAAAAAAAATATTGTATACCACCTGGAGTTACCTAAGTGTGAGTTTTGCAGTTATATAGATTTGTTTAATAAATAATAAATAAATACCTCTAACACCATTATACAACAACACTTGCCTATCCCAGGTCTTTGGGAAGGACTTAACAGGTACATAAAAATGTCAAACCCAGTCTAAACATCTGCTAATTGTGCAATCAATCAACCATAGTAATAACTCTGCTCCTTCTGCTGATGCTCTCGGCCCCTCTTTCTTACTGGAACAGTTTGCAGAGCTTCCCTCTGTATAAGTTAGGATGTGGATGACTTTTCAGAACTGGATTCTACTTGAGTGTCGAATGATATATGGGACCATTCTCCGAAAGACAAATGGAGAAAGAACAAAACTAAATTTGATTAAAATATAATTGAAATCAAAATGCTTCA
Source organism: Thamnophis elegans (assembly GCF_009769535.1). Classification (NCBI taxonomy): domain Eukaryota; kingdom Metazoa; phylum Chordata; class Lepidosauria; order Squamata; family Natricidae; genus Thamnophis; species Thamnophis elegans. Next base: position 53,087,897 of record NC_045545.1, read on the forward strand.
ATGTAACTAATGGGATTATTCTATGCGTATTTAAGAACGCCTTCATCCATCAGATCGAAAGTAACAATTTAGTAATAACATTCTGAAGGACTAAAAGAATAGAACCACCACACTTTGCAGCGTGGAGGTAAACGCAAGAGATTTTTTTTTTTGCAAACAGAAGTTAGGCCACCCTATCCAAATCATTCCCCTCAGCAGAAGTCCCCTTACAACTCTACTTCCCCTGCCGTCACCAATTACGGCTGGATTTGGGTTATCTAGGAAGAGCTTTGGAGAAAGCACACAACTTCAGAAATATTTTATTTTTCAATTTTAATTGGCTTATCAGAGACAAAGAAATCATGACAGAGTTAGAAAAGGGAATATTCATCCTCCCTCTTTTTCTCAACCACTGAGCCTGTGTCTTCTCCAGGGATGTTTTCAATTATGCCGCGTGGAAATCAGTCACTTTAAAACAAAGAGATTTTCATTCTTTGAAATCAGTCTTACATCAACTGTTATTCCCTCCCTCCTTATCATTCTGCCCACCCTGTAGCTGAAGCAATGCTGACCTAGCATAAAGCCTCTTCCATATGGTAGATTGACATATAAAGGCCCCCTCCATCCCTCCCTTCCTCCCCATTTATATTTATATATCTATATATATTACAAAAAAATCTTCATCCCCTCTTCCGTTTGTTTTCAAACTTATTCACAAAATGTTACAAAATAATATTGAAATTAAGTTCTTGAATTGAAATCCAGTCCATGTTGGCTCACTGACATTGTTAATGGATTTAAAGTTTCACCCCCCCCCCCCACACCCCACCCTTCAATTGTATCATTTTTCCTGATTCTCAAGCCTGAGAGAAAGTCGCCTCTCTTCATATCACATTTGTTTCCTTGGAAAAGTACTGCAGGAGGCAAATTCTTCAGGTCACAAGAGACTTGTTGGATTTGGTCAAGATTCTCTGTGGTGATACATATCCACGCAGAGAGAAAGGTACTCCCCAAAGGAAAAGGCCTTTTTGTATTTCCAGGGGAGCAGACATGTGCTGAGCACAAAGTATATTGGTAACAGGCTGCCAGAGAAGTCATAGCTGCCCGGAAGAGGCAGAGATGTTTGGAATTTCAAGCTGGATGCTTTCCAACTCAGGTTGTCTGCCTGTCTTTTCAGCAACTTTTCTTTCAATAAAAGTAGATTCTTTATCTGGATTGAGAGATACTATGTATTGGCCAAGCAACTCATGGTTTGGCTGGAAAAGGGACAACTTTTCCTATCTATCTTCCATATTCATGGTTTTCATACTTCAGTATTTTCTCTTTTAATCTGTATTTGGTAATTTTTTAAAGAATTCACCAGATGTTTTATTCCACCTTCTTGCAGAGGAAAAAAAAACCCTGCAGCCTTCACGATCCAACGATGATGCTTGTACCTCCATGGGCCGGAGTGTTCACCTTTCTCCCTTGATCCCACTGTTTGTAAAGTGGATATCTACATGAACTGAAGATGAGGCTGCTTTCCATGGCATACAGATTCCCTGGCTCCTAGACTGAAATTTGAAAGAACCTTAAACCATAGTTGCCTATGATGCTTATAGACATCACCAATATGCAGAGGAACAATACCATCAGGGCACCCTGCCTGCTTTCCAAGTATTGGTAGTGAGCCTCTTTAGTCCTGGCATTGACACAGGCAACCTTGGTCTGCAACTTTGCAAATGCTATATGAAGACAGGCCCAATATTCTGTATCATGGTGCAATCTTGTGATGTTATACATGTGGGTACCTGTTGGAATACGGGCTACATTTGTTAAGTCCAAGTTGGGGTTGAAACTGGACCAAGTGAGATTAGATGAAATGGTATTGAGATGAGGTTTCCATGAAACCAGGATATTGTAAGTCTGGACTTCCTCAATGATCAGCTCTAGCATGTCTTCACTAAAGGGAAAAGACCTATTTACTATTAGACTGATACTTCTGGTGTCAGCACCTATGAGATTTTGAGCCATACATGTATAGAGGCCTGCCTCTTGTACCGTGACCTTGCGAATCTCCATTGTCCCCTCAGAGTCCACTTTATACTTTCCATCTTCTGAGAATGGCAACAGCTTAAGACCTGATGGTGTAACCCAGTAGATCTCTGGTTCTGGTTCTGCTAAAGCCCTACAATGAAGAGAGATGTCTTCTCCATCTACCACATCTAAATGAGAAGGAAAGCTTTTGTCAGAGATGAGGGGTAAGCATCTGTCAGTCATTTCTCTGAAGGGGACATCACGTATATGTTTTCTTTTAGGTCTGGAGGTTCAGCACATAATGTGGATTGAGGCTCAATGAAGCGTATATGGTTCTCAGTACTATTGACCCAGCGGATGACACAATCACAGTGGAGGGGATTGCTGTGGATGCTTATCTCCTGCAGACTGGGGAGGGACTCTAGTGTTTGCTTATGCAAAGCACTTAGAGCATTGTTGTTGAGCATGAGAGTTTCCATCTGAGGGAGATGGTGGAAAGCACTGGGATGGATATAGGATAATTTAGGGTTGTTGGTCACGTCCAGTTTCGTTAGTTCAGGCAAGTTGATCAATGCAAATTTGTCAATAGAAACCAGCTCTTCCATATTGTTGAGTCCTAATTCCTTGAGGTGTAGCATGTTTGTGAAGTCACTCTGCTTAATCCTCGGAAGTGGATTTTTGTTCAGATCCAAGAACTTAAGCCCAGGAACTTGCTGCAATGCTCGCTTGGGAACACTGATCAGATTGTTATCATAAAAAGACAGACTCTCCAGATTTTTTAAGCCTACAAGAGCATAATCTGAAATCTCTCTCAGGTTCATTCCAGCCAGAACCAAACTTCTCAAGTTTGATAAAGCCCTGAAGTTCATATCCAGAATGGCATCTACTTTGTTGCCACCAATCATTAAGATCTCCAGACTGGGTAGTACTTGGAACCAGCGACTGTCAATTGTCCTTAAGAAGTTGGAGTTGAGATGGAGTCGAAGGAGATTTCCAAGTCCTAAGAAGGCTTGGGGAGAAATCCTGCGTATTTGATTGTGATTAAGATAAAGTTCCTGAAGATTAGCCAGGCTTGAGAAGCTGTTATCGGGAAGTTCAGCCAGCTGGTTTTCTTCCAAGTGAAGACTCAGCAATTGAGGCATATTCTTCAGGCCAAAGTCCAAAATGTCTGAGAAACTGTTCTGTGATAAATCTACCTCTGTCAGGTTTTTCAGATACTCCAGTTCACTCTGCTCGACCTTGACAATATTGTTGCTTTGCAAGAGAAGAATCTGTGTCCCCTCTGGCAATCTTTCAGGCACTGTGGAGATAAACAAATCATTGCAGTCAACTGTGGCGGCTTCCCTGTACACAGATCTGGGGGTATACCATGGTCTGATCTGGCAGACACACTGCAATGGACATTTGACCTTCCATGGCACAACAAGAATTGCAGTGGTGGTTGCCATACAGATGAGAAGCAAGTTCAATTGGAAGTGTCTCATTTTCAATGGGCAAGTGCAACTTCCATTCAAAGTAAATGCTTTCACAGGACACATCTGGAACCCAACATGAAGGCAAGTGGAAATAGACACTCCCTCGCCCCACTGACTTCTTCAGGAATCTCTGTGGTGACTGCAGGCAGTTCTACGCTAAAGGTAAGAAGCTTCTGCAACTGAAGAGTTCATAATGGAAAGAGCCGTAGTAGTTCTCCTCTCTAATCAGACGTTTGACTTTTTTTCTTCCATAAATGATTCATTTCTTCTTTTGCTTGTAACGTTGGGTTTTTTTCCCCTTCCTTACAGCTTTAACTGAAAGAGATTGGGAAAAGACAACTTTATTAGAAAAATGGAATATACATGTAACAACATATGAAAATCAAAACTTATTACCACATTCTGGGGGTAGCAGGAAGTTATAACATACATTTAGATTTAGGGTAGAGTTACTTGGACTCCTAAACCCAGGACCCATATGGAGTTTTTGGTACATATTTTTATGAAACCTGATTGAATTGGTTTGACCAAATTAGGAAGGTTAAATGCACTGTTGGACCAATAAAACCATACTTGGTTATCTTTTGAGGAGTTTATCTGCTCAACCAATAAGAATATTTTATTAGAAAAGCCATATGTAACTTTTGCCATATTAAATAAAAAGTACCCCTTACTTCTTCTGAGACATATACAACATATATCTTTTTCTAAATAGTAACTGCTAAAAATAGCTCTATCATAAATCATGAGTTAGGTATCATGCAGATAATCCTCAAGTATTGTACAGATACTCCTAAATTTACAACCATTTATTTAGCCACCATTCAAAGTCACAATGACACTGAAAAAGTGACTTATGACCAGTCTTCATATTTAATGATTATTGCAGCATCTCCACATGTGATCAAAATGCAGGTGCTTGACAACATATTTATGAAATTATAGCTTCCCAGGATCATGTGATTAACATTTGTGACCTTCCCCACTGGTTTCTGACAAGCAATCAATGGAGGAAGCCACAGAATAACAGTTGGAAGGGACTTTGGAGGTCTTCTAATCCAACTCTATACTATTTCAGACAAATGGTTGTCCAATCTCTTTTAAAAAACTTTCAGTGTTGGAGCACCAACAACTTCTGGAGGCAAGTCATTCCACTGATTGTTCTTACTGTCAGAAAATTTCTCCTTAGTTATAGGTTGCTTCTATCCTTGATTATTTTCCATTCATTGCTTCTTATTTGCTTTCTTTCTGGCAACCCTTTAGATATTGGAACACTGCTACCATGTCACCCCTAGTCCTTCTTTTCATTAAAGTAGACAATTCCAACAATGTTTTAGTCTCCAGTTCCCTAATGGTCTTTGTCCCTTTTCTCTGTCCTCTTTCTTTGTAGCGACCAAAACTGGGTGCAGTATTCCAAGTGTGATCTTACCAAGGCATTATAGTGTGATATTAACACTTCATGTGATCTTGATTCTATTCCTCTGTTAATGTAGCTTAGAACTGCATTGGGTTTTTTGGCAGCTGCAGCACACTGCTGGCTCATAGATCCCGCTCACAGTTACTAATATTGAGCCAGGGACCACTTATACTATACCTGGGCATTTGGTTTTTCTTACCTATATATAGAACTTTATTTTTTTTCACCACTTCAGATTCATTTAATGACCACACGATTCACTTAAGAACTGCAGTGATTCATTTAACAACCATGGCAAAAAAATTCATAAAATCTGCCATGATTTGCTTAACAACCATCTTATTTAGCAACAGAAATTCTAGTCCAAATTCTGGCCCATAAGTTGAGGATCACCTGTATTTTATCAGCAGCTTAAGGAGAGAAGGATAAATAGTATGTCCTGTACTGAAAAATATGGAGTTGCTAGTTGAAATTCAACTGTCGTCTTCAGATACACTTCTGTAATTACTTTGGATCTCTTGTAGATACAGTTTCTGAGAAGGGACGGAAGAAGAAATGGCTGGAAAATTACTTTCTTCCTATTTGCTAACTGGCATTAGTAGTCTTCACAAGAGACACATTCCAAACACTCCAAGGTGTTTTTAGTTTCACTTGTGAATAAGCTCTAAGACTCATGCAGGGATCTGTACTGTCCATTATTTTTTAACACCTTTTCCTACTGGCAACTGTATTTGAGGCAGAGAGTTGAACCTAGAAACAATTCAGTAGGATCTAGGCAGGCATAGGAAAAGATGCAAGTGACAGATGGGCCACTGGGTCAGCTCTACCATTAGTCAGGTTGAGATAGCTGCATTAGATGTAGATGTTGAGTATGAATGTCAAGTGAGAAACAGCAGTGCTCTCACCTAGTCATTTCCACTTTGTGCTGTCTGAAGACAGCAATGAAAGTGGCCTTTCACTTTCTGTTAATCTAGTTAGAATTCTCAGAACGAATGGAGGAAGCTGTTGCATCATGAGTAATGAAATGTTAGTAGGTTCTTTACATAGAAATGGAAGCCGTGGAACCTCTAATTTATCTTTTGCAGCAAAATGTTTTTGTCTAATCCTGCTCTGCCAATCCCAAAAAGGACTACCATAAAGCATTCCTAGGAAAGATCAGCAAAGAATGCTGGAAGGATACCAAGAGTATATAATACCAGCAAGACAAACCAAGGCAGTAAGATCATCCCATCTGCCTAGCTGGAGCAAGCAGGCATCTATGTTGGACAGCAGCAAAAGAGGAATTTTCTGGAGGTGGGTGATCATTTTAGTAACAAGAACACTAATAACAAAGAGAACCTGTTAGAATATTTATGACTGGAGAGACATGATAACAAGGTCAGCCAATGAATAGGCATAGCAACTAAGTCAGCCAATGGGAGCTTAAACAGATCTGAGTCTGTGCTGAGAATTCAAACTGAAACAAGACTGATCTCTGTCTGCTCTGAACTCTGAAATGAAGCCAACTATTCTCTCCTGCTTGTGTGTTCTGCTTGTAACTTCTACCACATTGAAAGAATCTACTATTGGTATTGTACGTTTATTCATCTGTTATTATGTATATAAAGAAGTTAATGAATCCCGCTGAATCAGTTATCTGTGTGTGCTTTCTGGATTTGATTTTTTCTGCAACAAACTCTGACAGAACCTTTCATATTGTGTAAGAGAAAGCAATGCTAAACTACGTTTGCATTTTACCAAAAAAAAACACATGGATAGAAAATATAAATGATCAATGATATAATGCCAGATGATGGGACTTTGGGTCAAATGGCACTCAATGTACTACTGAGAAAAGGAGGTAAGGAGCTTTTGGAGTTCTAAATGAGGTTTATGATGTTGGTAGGCTAAAGCTAAAGGCTAAAGCTTCCAGCTGCTGAGGTTGCCATGCAGAAAACGAAAATCCAAAGCTGCAAAGTTAGAATTACAGGGATCAGAGAACTTAAGAGGTGTGAATACAGAGAAGCTCAACACAGTGAAAAGTGAAGTGAATCAGCCACACATTGATGTCATAGGCAATCCTATGATAACCTCATTTGCTAACAAAGCCTTCCCACCACTAAACAATATCTTATAATATGTCCATCATTTAACAGACTACCCAGAAGTCAAATTGACTATATTATAAGTGCAAGGAGGTGGAACAGCTCAGTTATAACAGCAAAGATGTTGCCAGCGGCTGCTTGTGGAGCAGATCACAAAATCATTGCTCTGAACTCCTGAACTTTATTGATAGAAAACCAGAAAAAGTGTGGAATAAACTTAAAGAAATTGTTAAGGATGATTGTGAAAAATAACTCCCTGAGAGCTAGACATAGAAAAAGCAAACTTTTGTATCAGAACAAATAGTGGAAATTGTCAAGAGAATAAAAGTGGAAGTCAAGAAATATAAAGATCTTAGGAAGGAAATTATCAAAGAATTTTACAGAGCTGTTAGAGGAGACAAGAAACAATGTTACAATGAGATCTATAAACACATTGAATATGGAATATGACTTTGGAAAACAAGGAAAGTCTTCCAAAAGATCGCCAAACTCAGAAGGCTCCACCCTCAAATTGATATGATAAAAGTTGCCAATAAAGTAATTAAATTAAAGATCAAGCAAAATTGGAAACACTATTTTGATATTCTATCCAGTACAGATGTCAAATTCCAACATACTTTAGAAGATATTTCCTATTTATAGGAAACTTTGGTATTAGAAAATGAGGTTAGATTATTGGAAAGATAAGGAACTGAAGGAATACTTTAGAAAAACGCAAGAACAATAGATGAAAAACTAATAGACCCAAAATATGTTAACAAAATAACAGGGTCCTGACTAACTTGGAAGATGTTAGTCTGCATATCAATACTAAAGAAAGCAATCTTGACAAGTATGCAAATTATTGCACAATATTCTTCATTTTATATACTAGCAAATAAAATCACCCAAGACAGATAAGAGTTCTACATGGAAAGGGTGACATCAAATGTTCAAGCTGGCTTTAGAAAAAGCTGAAGAATAAGAGACATTTTTATTACTTTATTACTTTATTGAATTTATTTATACCTTGCCTTTGTTATTTTTTACAAATAACTCAAGGTGGTAAACATATCCATCACACCTTCCTCCTTCTCTTTTCTTGACAACAACATTCTGTGAGGTGGGTTGGCCTCAATTCTGTGAGGTGGCAGACAGAGAGTGATTTTAAAATGAGAGGAAGAATATAAAAAACCTGCAGTATGCTGATCGTGAGCTTAAATGGACTCCAGAGGATGGTAGCGGACAGGAAGGCCTGGAGGAATGTTGTCCATGGGGTCGTGATGGGTCCAGAGGTGAGTTTCTGCCAGTTCACCCTGGAGCAGCCAAACCAGTAGTGGTGGTGGCAGAAGGCTCCACCTACCCATCCGGATGTTTCTGCGCAAGCATGCATGCGTGCAGAGCAAACCAGTAGTAAAATAAATTGAAACCTACCACTACATGGGTTGGACACGACTTCGCAACTAACAACAGCAATGCTGATTATATTACTCTGACAGCTAAAAGTGTAAATAATCTGCAAGTTCTAGTAATGAAAATCAAGGAGCATAGTGTAAATATGGGCTACAATTAAACAACAAGAAGTTCAAATTACTGCAAGTATAGCAAGCAGCCTTAGAATTGACAATAAAGATATTAAAGCACTAGGTAACTTCTGTTTTGGATCCATAATCAACAATAAAGGAACCATCAGTCAAGAAATACACCACAGACTACCACTTGTAACATAGTAAAGAAGCCCTTAGAAATGGTACTTAGGTAAGATGACATGTCCACAGATCAGAATTGTCTAAGCAATTATTTTCCCTGTGATATTCTATGGAAGCAAACACTGGTTTTCAAAGAAGCAGAATATTTGAACTTTGCGATTGAAGAAAACTGAGAATACATTAAAAAAATAAAGCAATCCAGAACCACACAATCAAACTACCACATCTTTAACACATGATCCAAATACCTAGCTCTCTGGAGAGGTCTAAAATGCTGGGAAAGGTGAAGACAAGAGTTAAAGGGGACAACACTTGTAGGGTGCCAGTTACAGCAGTGATGATGCTCAGTTGGAAGACCTGAAGGGTAAGGTTCGGAACAGATAATCTTGAAGAAAGTCTAGGGAGTCAATAAGAGTTAACACCATTTTGATGACAATAATCATCAACCAAATGATGCTTCTCTTACAAGCAAATATATTAAAAAGATCTCTATATAGAAACTCACGGACAAGCCTGGAAAGTCCTCTTGGATACCTAGTATACTATGGAAAAAATATCAGCACATAAACTGAAACAATTTCAATAAAATAGTAATTTATGTTGTGATTTAATCTGTGTTGGATCACTTTTATATATCAAGGGAATGAAGAAATCTTTTTATTTATGTTTTTCCTTTGAAAGAGGAAAATATATTGTTTTCTAGTGTCTTGATAGATTTAAGGCAGAGGAAAAAAAACTTCATCCAGAGTGGGAAAGAAAATTGAAGGTCCATCACAATGGATGTGAAAATCAATACAGCAACCCCTTCCTTAATACAATTACTCTGGGAGATATAATAAAAAGCAAAGGCTGGCCAAAAGCCAAGGCATAAATGCATAGGATCAATTTTGGTGCACAGACCACAGCAAGATACTGGCATCTAATCTTTACTTAGACATCCTTTACAAAATGAGTGATTTTTAAAAAAAAAAAAGCATTAAAAAGCATTCAAAATGTTACCTTGGAAAACCATGCCCCTTATTCATTTAATTTTCCCAAATGCATAGCAGGTGACAAATCACAGATCAACAGCAGCAGCTGGAAAATCTAGGAAGGAAGACTTGACATTGTTACTATGCCCTGGTTCTCCTTTGCTCCTGAAAACCTTCTAAGGAGGAGACATGAGGCAGTCAGCAAATAATTTAGCATGCTTCTCTTTGCCAAACTATTTTTAAGCCAGGTTCACAGGAAAGGAGTCCTGGAGATGTAGTTGGGTTTGTAAAGTGATGGAAAGAAGAAGGGGGGGGGAGGTAACAATTAAAGGAAAATGCTTGAGAATGCTCAATATATGTAATTGAGTCTGAAAAAAAATATGACCATCTTCACAGTATATCATGAAGATTGAAGTGATTTATATTGGCTAGTGCTTTTGGACTAATTGAACTACAGCAGCGTTGGTGAACCTTTTCGACACTGTGTGCTGAAACGAGAACGTATGCGCGGGGAGCGGCGGAAATCAAAAGAGCAGCTCCTTGGCATGCATGTGCACACTGGGAAGCTGAGCTTTTGGTTTTCCAGTAGGTGCATGCACACTCGTCATCTGGTCTTCCAGTTTCTGGCACACTTGAGCACTTGAGAAGACCATGGCCAGTGTGCATGTATGCTCCAGAAACCAGAAGCTCAGCTTCCCAGCACACGCATGTGACCCAGGGAGCTGGTCTTCTGGTTTCTGGCACTCCTGCATGCACAAAGACTGGCTGGCTGGTTCGTATGTGCGTGCCGGAACCCAGAAGAGCAACGGGCGATGGCTGGCATGCCCAGAGAGATGGCCACTTCTGGCACACATGCCATAGGTTTGCTATCAGGGCATTATAGTGTAAAAAGATAACATTTTGTTTAAAAGCTTTAAGCTGATTTGGGGGATTTAAAAAGCAGATCTGGGTTTGTGGCTATCCTGTCAAGTTTTTTTAATTTCCCCATTTCTCTGCCCCCTGCATTATTCTCGCTGCATCACCATGATATTTCTTTCCTCCTTATCACTTCCTTTTCAGATGTGTTCACAGTAGGGGGTTGATATCACATAAAAAAAGACTGCTAATGTATCACAGGCATTTTTAAAAGGCCCCTTTTCATCAAGACTTGATTGTTTCATTTACCTACCGGTATGATGCTTCAGGAAAATTAGTATTATGGCAAGGGAAATCTAGGAAACAAGTGAGCAGATTGCTGGTAATGTAGTGCTTTGAACGAAATACTTTTGATGAGATAGAGAACATGTACGGGATGTTGGGTTGCATTACCTAAGAGGACATGTAGTTGAATATGCTTCAAGGCACTAATTTTAAATTGACATGTAGCCAAACAAATATACAAATTTATTATTAATCTCCAATAGAGCAACTACTCCAAACATTTCCTTTAATAGTAACAATTGTGAAAACGAAAATGTCATATCAAAAATATTGATACATGCAAAAGACCCCAGCCACTATGGGATCAAAACGTAGTCTAAGTGTATGGCGATGGATTCAGTTCAAGGAGTTTGGAAAATGTGGATAAAATACAATAATTCTTCCAATTTAATCTAAAGTTAGTTTACTTGGGAATATTTTTTTGTCATTTTGAATGGTTTTTAAACACATGCTTTTAGACCTTTGATAAATAGAGATCATGAAATAAGGACCTTAAAAAGACAATTGTTTTCCTTTAGAAAAGTTAATTGAATAATTCTGGCTCAAGCTAAGTAAAGCAGAAGTTTTCCTAATGCCTCATAAATAGGATTTAATGGAGTTTCCTTGAGATGACTGCATCTCTTTATTTAATCATCCAGCTACAATGAGGCTTGGACAGTTGTATAGAAACCCAAATACATCCACCAAGATGCTGTAAAAATTCAATATACCTTCTTTGCAACACACACACACACACCACACACACACAAAATATGTGGAAGAAAGCAGATATACTGATGGAAAGGCTGACTGGGTCTGTTTTTGCAATATTTCTTGATCTATTAAATACATACATTTTCATTCAAAGAGAGGCACTTCATTTGCACTCCCATTTATTGTGGGGAAAAAAACTACCAAAAAGCTTGGTTCATCCTATAATTTAACTAGAAGTGCAGTTCATTTCATCATAGTGGAGAAGGCTGTAATAAATTGCAAATCTATGTCTGTTCACTTGGCTGTTCTGGTGATATGGGCAAGCTGAATGGTTCTACTTTCCTAGTTTCTTGAGGCAATTTATCATTATGTTGGATTTGGACCACTCCTCTTCAATCAGAGAACAGTCTCTGTGCTATAAATACTTGGCTATTTTGCCACTACCTGAATTTAACTCTGTCCAACTTCTCCTCCTGAGCAGTCTACTGCTTATTTCACTTATGTTGGGCACAAATCTTAATCTGTCTTCTCTATTACTTCTCCAGACTAGTAGGGAGGATCAATGAAACATCTTAAAAGTTGCACAAGAGTGAATGGCATGACTTCGCTGAAGAGACAAACCACTTATATCACAAAAATAAAAAAGTTTAAGGCTGTCCATTATTTCTTTAGTTTTTCCTTTTCTATTTTTTGTCCCAAAGCCTATGTATAGGAGATTATTATACCCTTTTGGGTATACATTTTTCCCCCCATAAAGGAATCTTAGGAAAAGGCTCAGTGCTTTACATTTTCTACATTCTCCCTTAAATTTATTGGTTAAGCATTGATCAGCCGCTCCAGTGGGAAAAACACAGAAACCAGCAAGGCTTTCCTCATCTGAAAACCAGGCAGCTTCTACCTTGTCAGTGTAAAAAAGAGAATATATGCTTGACTTTTTGAGAAAGCCTTTCAATGTACTATACAATGTTCTGATGTACTTGTTCCTTCAAACCTTACCTTTCAAATTTACTTCCTTTTACTTTTTTGAATGTCCATAATGAACTGCTACGTTTAGCAGATCTGGGCTGCAAAAATTCAGACAATTTGTAGATGGCAGCCAAATTAAATTTTTCTATATTCCTCTATTACTAAATAATGATATTATAGATTTTTGCAGCTCATATCTAGTTGCCATATCAGGTTATTGTGAGATTTTGTGAATCTGCTTCTACATGTAAGATGATGCTGTGCGTGATTTCAAGCAAGCATGGAGGTTGGCATATCCAGCCGGCTTATTATAGGTCATAGTTTCAGAGATCTCATCTTAATTGTATTAACCTTGCAGGAACATTGCTTTTGCACAAGAGACAATCCAGTTACCCTCCTCATTGTACCTCTGCTGCTTGTCATGTCAGATAATTCACAGTGTTGAAGGAGCTTTATATTGGTTCACATACGAAAACACTCTTCTGGTGTTAGATGATGGCCAATATGAGACTGAGAAAGAAAAAGAAGAAAAGCAGGTACAAGGCAGGGGAGGGTGACAGTTGAGAAGCAGAAAAATAGCAAGGTAGGAATCCAGCCCAGCACGCAAAGCTTGCCCAACTTCCATATGCCAACTTCACATGGCTGAAGGCTAGTTATAACAATAGCACTGAGACTTGTATACCACTCCATAGTTGTTTACATCTCTCTCTGAGTGGTTTACAGAGTCAGCATATTGCCCCCAACAATCTGAGTCCTCATTTTACTGATCTCAGAAGGATGGAAGGCTGAGTCAACCTTGAGCCAGTCAGGATAGAACTCCTGGCTGTGGGCAGTGTTAGTTTGCAATACTGCATTTTAACCACTGCACTGCCAGAGCTCCTAGTTATGCTTTGGTATCAAGGCCTTCAGAATCAACAGAATCCAAAACGCTGCTGATAGTTTCTCCAATGAAATGGCTTTTTCACGCCTTTTCTAGCATCTCCTACAATTCCCAAGTTTCTCCAAAAATGCTTTGTCCTTCTAGGGCAGTGGTAGTCAACCTTATCCCTACCGCTCACTAGTGGGCATTCCAGCTTTCATGGTGGGCGGTAGGGGTTCTGTCCGATACTGAAGCACTTTCCTTTTTTAAAATTTAATTGACTTAAAAAAAATTCATAGCATTATTTAAAAATTTTCATTAGGTTTTCATAAAGTCCCCATTACTGTGGAACCGGTGGGCAGTTAGAAAATTTTACTACTAACAGAGATACAAAAGTGGGCGGTAGGTATAAAAAGGTTGACTATCCCTGCTCTAGGGATTGCATCTATTATTACATCTATCCTAATGTGTCTGATGAAGAGAGCTGTAGCTCATGAAAGCTTCTGCCTTAATAACACTTACCAGCCCAAAAGGTGCTACAAGACTTATTTTGATTTTCTACCTCCATCCTTCTAGAACATAGAAGAAAATATGAGAGGTAAAAGGGAAAGAGGAGATCAATCTGACAGAAAATCTGTTCTGCTAGTAAACAAATACAGCAAATGCTTCTCTGGGTTCTCCAAGAATGTCCAGGCCACAATGGTCTACACCTTGCAACAGGTCAGCTCCAATTTGAGGGGTCTCTGGAGAAGTATTTCAGTACCTCTGCATGTAATGCTCAGTAATTGATTAAAAACGGTGGCAGAAGGCTTGAAAGCAGCACAGTCAGAAATACAAAGCTCATGCAGCTAGACTTGGTAGCTTTGCTGTTTTAATTACTTCACTGTGCAATGAAGTAAAGTGGGCACAGCATTGTGAGAGAATCGAAGGATCTGCTAGGGTCCCAACATTTGCCCAGGGATGCTGTGTGCAATGTGCTAGAACCAGGTCTACTCATAGACATGAATAATTTGCATATTTAAACAGCTGAAGAAAAACTTTTTTCCATGTTAAATTTTGTTACTGTTATTTCAGGGACATGCATCAGATCTCCTTAGGAAAATGCAATTCTGGTGATGTATTTTTGAATATTGAGAAAACAGGGCCCAGAGTAATTCTTATAGGCTAAGAACAAAATTGTAAGAAAATTAATCTTCCTCTCTCCCAAAAAAGTTTGCCTGCTTTAAAAAGTGGGAAGATAGAGACAGTTTCATTTTCTTTAATCTATTAACTTTTCTGTCATCTTGAGTGTTGTGTTTACAGTATTGCCATATGTGGAAATATAGCAAACATATATCTCAAATATTGGCAGAACCATTTCTGAAGACTACCAAAGTTTTATATTATGAAAAAATAAAATAAACCCAGGCTAAAGAATGGAATGTCTGAAAGAGGCTCTTGTTTACATATTGGGGGATTTATAAAGGTTTCAATAAATCTGAAAGTCAAATTTTACAGAACTGTTTAATACAGATAGTTATATTTGTTCATTGATGTGAAGGCTGTTGGATGTGCCCATAGTACACTAATGTTAGATATATACATGTTTCATTGTCAGTGTCTTAGCACTAACTCAGTAGTAATTTAATAAACTATGAAGAGCCTGACATGGCTATTCATTGTCAATTCTTTAGCTTTTCTATTTTTATGCTTTAATTTTCTTATAAGATGCCCACAAATTAGAAATCAAATGAATGAATGAATGACTGTGCAGACATAAACTGGGCAGTAGGTTTCAGATATTGGCAAAGGTTAAAGCCCATGGTTAATCACTGCCAAAGGGATGATTTCAAAGGAGCTGATTCTATGACTTGTCTATTCCTTTGGCTGTTATTCAACAGGACAACACCCAAACCTGATACCCTACAAAGATTTTGGACAATAATTATTATAGTCATCTGGAAAATGTAATAATCCTTGGAAAAGAGTAGATTAGTGAAGGCCATTTTGAGAAAATATAATGGTATTTGTGATTCTGCATTCTTTATTTATTATACACTGTAAATTGCTTTATGAAAGCCTAGACTGGCTCGTATATGGTGGGCTGTTTCTTGGATAGCTGCATTTCAGAAATTTAGTTTAATATCTATTGATATTGATGCTTATTGACATTTTATTCCAATTGCTATTCTCCTCGTGTATTGACTTAGAATTGTAATATTTTTATTGCTAGATAATTCTTTTATAGTTTGTTTCCTTAATTTTTGTACTATTGAATTAATTTTGATATATTAACCAGTCTGATATGCCTTTTAGAAAGAAAAGGCAGATTAAATATTACCATGAAAAAGAAATATATGGATGGAATTTATATTAAAAATGCTTTTTAATAGAATACATAATATGAATGAAGGCGTTTCTATTCCTTTAACATCACATTTGGGCATTATTTTCTGAATTATATTTGTAGCTTCATGGTTTAAATATGTAATATTGTTCTATGCAACTACATTGAAGAGGAATTGCAGGTGCAGGTAAATAACGGAACTATGCACCAACTCTCTCTGGAGAAGTATTCAGAGATAAAGATGAAAAATCACCAAAACTTTGGGAGGTGGTATCTCAGAATCCTGCAAGTCAGGATTGCCAGGCTGAGTTGTACTTTTTCCTTTCTAAGGCATAGTGGGGACCTTGGACTCAATCTCTTTCCAACACTGACTGGAATGGGCCCCAGAGAAAAGAAGAGAATCACCAAAACACTGGGCTTCCCATTGTTAATTCCATGAACTAGTCCAGAAGGATACCAAGATTGATGGTACTGAATATTGCTGAAAGGTCAAGGAGGATCAGGATGGATGCACTATCCTCATATGAATACACTAAAGGTCATTGGAAAGCATGATCAATGCCATTTCAGCACTATTATCCTTAAACTTAATCACCCACAAGCTGGATTACTGTAAAATGCTCTACATGGCTGCTCTCAAAGAAGATTCAGATGCTGCAGCATGACCAGAATGCAGTGGGGCAAGCAATTTTGGATATTTCACAATAAGACCATATACTACAACTATTCCACAAACTGCAGTGGCTTCCATTGCGCTTCTGGATATAATTCAGACTGCTGTTTATCATCTATGGAGCCCCACATAATTTTTATAAGGCCACAATTAACAATCCACAACAACCCATCACTCAACCACGTAAGACTTCATGTGGCTGAGTGAGCCATTTTTCAATTGTGGATTGTTAATTGTGGTCTTATTGATAACAGGTGGTATGCTTTCTCTTTTTACTTCAGGCATATGATATATTATAGAGTGGTGAGCTTTTTGGGATGGTATATAATTTAGACTATTTTGTTACTGGTTTTAATCTTCTGTAAGCTGCCAAGATCGACCTGATGAGATGAGTAATTAGATATGTCACTTAAATAAATAAATAATAAACAAACAAATAAATATTCTTTTGTGTTTTATCATATGGAGGATTAGACCATCAGTACAATTAATAGATTTATTTATTGCTTTATCCCTTTTTTAATTCAAAAGTGGAATTAAAGAGTGAGTCAACAGTACACTTCATAATTAATTGATTCTTTTTTCCCTTGTTCAGCAATGTTGATCTGCACAATTCAAAATCTAGGCATTGCTGGAGAAGCATGATGGGTTAAGACAATATAATCCATTGTTCACCCCAATTTGTTCTGTAGTCAGATGACTAGACTTGTAAGCACCGATCTAAGTGTTTCTGTCAGGGAAAGAGGAAGAGCAAATTAAGGAGAAAAGTGGATTGAATCGTTTAGAAATGGGTGACCAGCTAAAGAACCCATTTCTGAACAGTCTGTCCAAAAGAATACCAAAACAGGAAGTACAGTAAATTGGAATAATAACAAGTGCACTATTTAAATTTTTTTTGTCTTTTTTCTATAGCCATGACTGAGGAAGCAAAAATGCTGTCTCTTTAAGAAAGACAGTGGCTCTAGTTTTAAACTCATGGGTACAGTAAGCCGTTAAAACTACTTGCACTTTCTTCTCTCTTAAATTCTACCAGGTACCCCTGCCTGAAAGCAAGCAAGAGAGAATGTACAGATTGTGAATAGTGGTTTGTAGATATCAATAGTATAGGCTCCCTTTTGGTTCCTACACAAATCCAGCCATGCCTAGCAAGATACACAGACTGCACTCCCAGTACACTTAACACTTTCAGATTGGATTTTATTGCTAGACATATGCTTGCTTCTCTTTTTCCTGATCACTCAGGTTTTGATTTTTCTACCACTGTAATATGAAATGCACTGTACTTGGCTAGTTAGAGAGCACTCTCTGGATTTTACTTACAGGTGCATACCAAACTATTGTTGCATCTCTATTGGAAAAATCAGGGTTTTCTAGGTTGGAATTTTTAGGCAGAATTCTTCATTACAAATTGGGATTATCCTGGTCAATCCAGGACAGTCATCAGAAATAAAAATTCTATCCAAATAATCCATATTTCTTTCTATTTAGTTCTCTTTAGGACCATGATGGAGAACCTATGGCACGGTGGGCCAGAGGTGGCACGCGGAGCCATTTCTGAGGGCACGTGAGGTGTTGCCTTGTCAACTCCAGTGTGAATGCGCGAACTGGCCAGATGATTTTTGCCCTTGATTTTTGGCCGTTTTTCTCCCTTGTGCAATGTGGAAACCGGACGTTTGGGAACAGACTTCCAATTTGCGCATTGGGCTGTTTTTCGCCCTCCGGATGCTTCAGGCAAGCCTCCTGAAGCCTCTGGAGGGTGAAAAACCATCCAACACACAAACCAGAAGTTCAGGAATAGGCCGTTTCTGGCCTCCAGAGGTTTTCTGGGGGGTGGGAGAGGCCATTTTTGCCCTCCCCAGGCTCCTAGAAAGCCTCTGGAGCTTGGGGAGGGCAAAAAATGGACCTACCGATCCACTGGAAGTCAGAAAATGAGCCGTTTCCAGCCTCAGGAGGGGCTCCGGGGGTGGGAGCATTTTCACCCTTCCCAGGCTCCATGAAAGACGTGCGCCCATGCACGGGACAGAGGGGGCATCATATGCACAGGGGGCATGGTAGGGGGCATTAAACTATGGGGGTGGGCATCCAAGTGCGAAAGATAGTGAATGTGTGTGCTTTTGGCACCCAAGGCGAAAAAGGTTTGTCATCACTGCTCTAGGAAGAGTCTGGGTTACCAGCATAAGAGGAAAAGCCCTAGGATACTGCTAACCATCCTTGAAGAGCATTCAGAAGTTACAGCTGCTGCAAAGTGCAGCAGCAAGGGTAGTTTTGGGCCCCCCAAAATGGCCCCTGTGACACCATTGCTCTTGAGATGCATTGTTACCAGTCTGCTTACAGGTGCAATTCAAGGTGTTAGTGAACACCTTTAAAGCTCTTCATGGCATGGTCCAGATTAGTTAAGAGACCATCTTACCACACTGGGATTAGACCCATACTACTTATGCCAACAGAGGAGGCATGCTGCGGGTATTGTCAGCCTGGCTGGTGGGATCCAGGATGAAGGCCTTCCGTGCTGTTGCTGTTGCTCCTGCCCTATGGAACATCTTACCTCCCCAATGTGAGGTTGACCCCAACCCCCCTATCTTTTTGTAAGGGCCTAAAGATGTGGCTTTGTCAGTTAGCTTGGAGCCCCTGCCTATCTGTCTTTGGTTTTAATGTTTGTTTTTAATTTTTTAATGTTTTAGCTTATATGTAACTGTAAGCCACCTAGAGTTATCTTATGGTAAGATAAACATCCAATAAATTTTATAAACAAACGAACAAACAAATACTGGGCTAAATCCAGTGGTGAGATTCAAAGTTTTTACTATCGGTTCTGTGGGCATGGCTTGTGGGCATGGTAGGGGAAGGATAGTGCAAAATCTCTATTCCCTCCCCACTCCAGGGGAAAGTTACTGCAAAATCCCCAATTCCTCCCAATCAACTGGGACGAGAGGCAGAGAATAGATGGGGGTGGGGCCAGTCAGAAGTGGTATTTACAGGTTCTCCAAACTACTCAAAATTTCCGCTCTGGTTCTTCAGAATCTGTCAGAACCTGCTGAATTTCACATCTGGCTAAATCTTTATAGTATCAAGCATTCTCTTTGCAATAGTATCAGGTCATTTGTTTCTAGGAAGTTTGCCAACCTTTCCATGCAAAGTTATTTGACGAACTGCAATGGATGGGTCTTGAATTTGTCCACTTCTAAGATGACTCAAACCTAATTACTTATTCCATGCAAGCAGAACTTCACCCCTCAGACTTATATGGTTGATTATATGAAGAGGTAATTTGGGGAAACAGTGGAGAAATGGGGTATTTTCTGTTTACAGTTTTTCTGTTGCAATTAGTCTTTTCCCAAACTGCCTTTTATCCCATAAGGATTTTTTTTAAAGGAAAAGGCTATAAAAATATGGTTCCAATAATAGAAATTACTGAAATAATAATAATAAAAAGATTATG
This sequence comes from Thamnophis elegans, assembly GCF_009769535.1. Lineage (NCBI taxonomy): Eukaryota > Metazoa > Chordata > Lepidosauria > Squamata > Natricidae > Thamnophis > Thamnophis elegans. The sequence continues at coordinate 53,107,683 of NC_045545.1, forward strand.
TAAGCAAATAGCTTCAGTGGCCTGAAAAATAAGAAGGAGTATGAATAGGTAAGAGTTGGGAGAGGGAGAGCTGAGTGAAAGATGTTGTAGTTTATCCCCCATCCCATAAGCTACAAAAGTGCAGTACTAAAATAACAGAAGAAATCTCAGTTGACATTGATAACATATTATAGTCCAAATTGCAATATGATCTAAACAACATCTTTAACCAATCTAGGGAAGTCTTCTATGCTTCATATATTAATGAGCTAACTCTGTGGAGCTTCATTAATCAGGAGACCTTTTACATGTCCCAACAGGCATGTTGGGAAAATGCAGCTTCCAGACAGAGGGTTCCTAGTATAGTCTTTCAAAACACACTGTGTAATTATTCTTTTTCCTCCTTCATAGTAGATTTTAAGAGAAGCTGACTCCAGTCCCCCAAAAGAGAAAGAAATCATGAGAAAAAGGTAAGATGGCTGTTAATGGAAAACAATGGAATCTAGAGTGCCTCTAAATTGCTATGAATTATGCAAGGATATCACACATTAAACTCTTACCACTTTTTTCATGCTAATAGGTATGAAAATGAGCTTTTTGAATAGAGTAAGTACTGAAAAAAAAACAAATATGAAGTAAATTATACAAGAAAGCCATACCATTTCCTTGACTACATTTTACCTCAGGTTATTATGATGTATAATTATCATTTCCAGGATCACAAGGACAATAAAAGAGTAAAGAATATTATATGCATCATATGTTGGAGGAAGGAGAAAGGCACATGCCTGTATAGAAAACCCATTGAGATCCCTTCTTGTTTTTGCTTCTTCTTCAACCTTCACTGGGATGCTGATAATCTTTCAAGTTACAAAAATCTGTCCTACACAAATGAGAGCCCTGAGTCGGGCAGGATTATTTCCATTGCTAACATAAAACTGGGACAGGAGACATGTTGGTCGTCATTTATTAGTTCCGCAGTCTAGAATAGAGTCTGCCTCATTATTTCTTAATTAGAAGCCAATGAAGCCAGGAGATAGCATGCAAAGTCATTTACTTTTTATTGCACCGCACCACAGACTGGCTTCAGGGAGAGGAATCAGGAAGCCCCATCTGAACAGGGAGAATCAGAGGAGGCATTTATGAGCCAGTTTTAATGTCTCAACCACTGGGATGTATTGCACCATGGAGAGAAAGAAAATAAACTGAAGAGAGGTAGAGTGTTCATTTTGAAGTATTACAGAAGAACTGAGCACTCTTAACATTTATACGAGGGAGTAGGAATATCAATCGGCTTCCTTCCCCTCCTCCTTATAGCTTTTCTAGGTGAATAAATATTCTTATTTATCTGATTTCCTAACTTCAAAGCATTTAGAGCCACAGTTCATAGTTTTGATGTGACTGGTCCGTCCTCTTACATCCAATCCCTGAAGAGAAGATCATAAACTATATATAAAAAAACCTCTAGCTCTTGCCTTCCTATCATTGATTATAAGTCTTTTTAAATGTGATCAACCATTTTTTCCCTGAAGCCATTGCAGATCATGTTTTTCATGAAAAGCACATACTGAACTGGTAAAGTGGAGACTGTTTGTCTGGAGCCTCATATAACTCAGATTACCGATTTCTGAATCCAAAGCATGATTATGGGAGATCCATACCAAGAGAAAACCCATATCAAATATATTTGGGGGTGGGATTCAGGAGAAGAGCCTACTCTGCCATGGCTCCTGTCCTTTGGAACATATCTCCCCTGCCCCCGGGGGAGACCTGCACAGACCCTTCTGACCCAAAAGGGCCTGAAGACCTGGCTCTGCCAGCCCGTTTGGGACCCCAAATAGCAGGGTATCACTCTGGAGCTTGTTGGGCAATTGAGGGAAGTCCCCATCTCTCCTCATGGTCTTTGTGCTCCTTTCTTCCGACCCCTAACTTTTAATAGTAAATTTTAGTATAACTTTGCTTATTGTGATTTATTGTGATTTTTATTTTATTTTTTAATGTTTCTGATATTAATATTCATGAGCTGCCCTGAGCTGCCCTATAAGATGGCGCATGTGCGGGACCCAGATGGCTGCCTGGCTTCTCATTCCCTAGAAGCCGGCGACAAAAAGAAGATCTAGGAGAGCCTCTGGAGTCTCTTACAGCTTTAAACAGAGCCCCTGAAAGGGCCCGGATCCAGGGAGTGTGCAAGGATCGGCTTTTGAAATATAGCTGCCTCGGTCCTCCCCCCAGCAGCGGATCTGTGGCAGCCTGGAGCTGTAGATCTGAGGCGCGGAAGAGAAGATGGCGGCGCCGTGCTGCTGAATGTAGCGATTTGCTAATCTTTGGCGTTCCCTCCTCTTTTGATTGCTTTGATAGATTCGACGGAGCGGTGAGCTTGGGGACTGATTCCAACAGAGCGGTGAGCTTGGGGGCTTGACATTATCATCGTCCAGAGAGGGGGAGAAAGGCGGAGGCTGTTGGAGAACTTCGGGATCGGTGGATCAGGCGGCTGGCTGTTTGCCATCGCCGTAGCCGTCCCTGGACGCCCCCCCTCTACTCTATTTGCTCGCCTTGCTGCTGCCCCTCCTCTCTGCCCTTGTGGGCTTTGCGGAATAAAGCACCATTCACCAGATCTGGTCGGTCATCTGCCTTGTTGTGATGCTCAGAGTGGAGAGGAAGATGGCGCGCCGTTAGCAGTATTAACATCGTTCTGCATTCCTGAGTCCGGGGAGAAGAGAGGCCTGGACGCCCCTCCCTTTCCATCTGTCGGCCTCCTTCCATCGCAGCCTTCTTCTGGCGTTGCTCCGCTGCCCCCCTAGCTGTTGGGGAGCCTTTACCATCCCCTGCCCATCACTGACTCTCCTCCGCCTTGGCCTGTAACCATCTGCTCTGCCCGCTGTCCCCCCGTCCGTCTGCTACCTGTTATTGCCCCTAGATAGTTAGTTAGAGATAGATAGAGATAGATATAGGTAGATATAGGTATAGGTAGATATAGGTTATAGGTAGATATAGATAGTTCGGATAGTTGTAGATATAGGTTATAGGGGCAGTGTTCCATCTATTGGTGCACTCGGACTGTGGGGGGGGTGATAGAGGTTAGGGTTGGGGTTGGGGGTCAGGGTTGGGGGTAGAGCTAGGGTTGGGATTAGGGTTGGGCTAAGATTAGGATTGGTGTAGGGCTAAGATTGGGTGAGGGTTAGGAGTGGGTTAGTGTTAGGTTAGGCTTAAGGGTTAGGGCTAGGAGCAGGGTTGGGGTTAGGTTGGGGCTAGGAGCAATAGATGATGGCAGCCGTAGGGGCGAGGACTTGGCATTGTGAAAATCTCCCCTCCACCTTCTTGAGCAACTCAAGCCAGTTCCAGACTGTGGCCCTCCAGGCTTTGGACCTTGTATAACCTCAGGAGAGGGAGAAGAGCCACTTCCCTGCACGTGGTCTGTTAATCTTCTTTCGAACCTTAGAGGGTGTAAGACTGGAGAGTTTCTGTTGTTAACATCAGATGCCTATTCCTTGCCCTCCTCTACGTACAATTGTCTTGCATATTATTGACTCTTTTGGACCTGTGGCCGTGGATGTTGTTCCGGGGCATTGAGGAAGGGAGAAGAGCGGAGCAGCTCTCCATTCATCTCCATACCATCGTTTATATTGCACTAGCGCAGTGCTCCGTGAATTTTAATGTATGGTGAGTGCTTGTGGTTATGATTGTGGTTGAATGAATGTACCCACTTTTCTCTTTATATTGTTGTATTTGTGTTTTTTAAATCGTTCGTGGGGATTGTCTGATTGTTTGATTGTGTATGTTTGAGAAGGCGGGACTATAACCGGGTACCTCCTACACTGAGTGCTTAGCAGAAGTGTTAGGGGGGCCTAGGTTTAATTACCATCCTTAGAATGTATGATTCGAAGGGCCTGCTGGGGAACACGGCAGCTATGGGGGAGGGTGGAGGACCCAGGGACACGGCAGTGGGCCGGAGCATTACGGTCCTAACTGGGAGGGGCAGATATGGCAGGGACTTTAGGGCGAGCCATTACCGGGGAAGGAGGGTTCGCTATGTCACAGAGATCCCCCCTTCCGGCCCTATTAGTCCCACTCCAAGGCCAGATGGCGTGAGTAGTCAGGGCCCTGGTCTCAGGCTGCTGTTGCTAAATGCCAGGTCTGTGGTTCACAAGGCTCCCCTCGTCCGGGACTTAATTTTAGACGGGGGCAGACCTGGCATGTATTACTGAAACCTGGCTGGGCCTGGAAGGAGGAGTCCCCCTCACTGAGATGTGCCCAGAGGGTTTTCAGGTGCTTCATCAGCTGTGACCCCAGAGAAAGGGGGGGGAGTGGCTATCGTTATCCGAGGGTCTCTGGTTCCTCGTAGGACCCCTGCTCCGGAGCTTGTTGGGTGTGAGTCCTTATTGGTGAAGTTGGACCTTGGGGGTCAAGGGGGCTTGTTGTTAATGTACCTGCCTCCCAACAGCATTGCAACAGCCCTCCCCTCGCTCCTCGAGTCAGTAGCCGAGCTGGCGGTTGAGTTCCCCAGGCTTATGGTGCTGGGGGATTTCAACCTGCCTTCGCTCGGCGAACACTCTGATGGAGTGCAGGAGTTCATGGCTTCCATGACAGCCATGAGCTTGACCCAAGTAATTCAGGGTTCGACTCACTCGTATTTCTCTCGGAGCAGTGGAGTTGTGATCTTGGTCTGAAGGGTATCGAGATCTTGCCCCTGTCATGGTCGGACCACTGCCTACTGAGGCTTGACTTTTGGAGGCCAATCCCCCACTGTAGGGAGGAGGAACCGATTAGGTGGTTCCACCCCAGGCGCCTTATGGACCCTTTGGGCTTTCAGACGGCGCTTGGTGTTCTACCTGATACTCTCGTCCACAGTCCGGCTGAGACCTTGGTCGCTGCTTGGAACTCAGTGGCGGCAGAGGCTCTCAACCGGATTGCGCTTTTACGGCCTATCTGAGGCAGCGGATCCAGGAGGGCTCCTTGGTTTACTGAGGAACTCCGGGAGATGAAGCGCCAAAAGAGATGCCTGGAGTGCCGCTGGAGGTCCAGTAAGTCTGAGTCAGACCGAGCACTGTTAAAAGCTTGCATCAGAGCCTACCTTCTGGCAATTCGGACTTCAAAAAACACATACATTGCCACTCTGATTGCATCCGCTGAGTCACACCCAGCCGCCTTGTTCAGGAAAACCCACTCCCTCCTGAAAGGGAGGGATGCGGGCAATCCTTTACAGGGCAGAGCTGAGGAGTTTGTCCAATTCCTCGCGGATAAAGTTGCTCGGCTTCAGACAAACCTGGACTCCAATTGCGCAGAGCCAGCCGAGGTACCAGGGGAAGGTCTTGAATGACATCTTTGGATTGACTTTCAGGCTGTTGCTCCTGAGGAAGTGGACAAGGCCATCAGAGCAGTGAGTGCCTCCACGCGTGTACTGGACCCGTGCCCCTCCTGGCTGGTCGCGAACAGCAGGGAGGTGACACGGAGCTGGATCCAGGCGATAGTTACCGCCTCTGTCTGGGAGGGGTTCTTTCCGCCCCCCTAAAGGCGGTGGTGGTGAGACCCCTCTTGAAAAGGCCGTCTTTGGATCCAGCCATTTTAAATAACTATCGTCAAGTCTCCAACCTCCCCTTCATTGGGAAGGTTGTTGAGAAAGTGGTGGCCTCTCAGCTCCGGCGGTCCTTGGATGAAACCGATTATCTAGACTCCTTTCAGTCTGGATTCAGGCCTGGCTACAGCACGGAAACTGCTTTGGTCGCACTGGAAGCCAGAGACGGGGGCCATGCCTCCGTCCTAGTGCTCCTTGCCCTCTCAGCGGCTTTCGATACCATCGACCATGGTATCCTTCTGCGACGGTTATGAGAGGTGGGGGTGGAAGGCACTGTTCTTCGGTGGTTCTCCTCCTACCTCTCGGACAGGTCACAGTCGGTGTTGGTTGGAGGGCAGAGGTCGACCCCTAGGCCCCTTAAATATAGGGTGCCACAGGGTTTGCTCCTGTCCCCCCTCCTGTTTAACATCTACATGAAGCCGCTGGGTGAGATCATTCGGTGGCACGGGATAAATATCACCAGTATGAGGACGATACTCAGTTGTATCTGTCCGCCCCGTGCCAACTCAGTGAAGCGGTTGACGTGATGTGTCAGTGCCTGGAGGTTGTCAGGGTCTGGATGGGAGTAAACAAACTTGCTCTCAATCCTGACAAGACCGAGTGGCTTGTGTTTTTCCCTCCCAATAATTGGCCATGTTCTCCAACTCTCAGGCTGGGGGGTGAAATTATACACCCCTCAGACAGGGTCCGCAATTTGGGAGTCCTCCTGGATCCACAGCTGACTTTAGACCACCATTTGTCGGCTGTGACCAGGGGGGCATTTGCCCAGGTTCGCCTGGTGCACCAATTCCGTCCCTACCTGAACCGGGAGGCTCTCACAACAGTCACTCACGCCCTTGTGACCTCAAGACTGGACTACTGCAACGCGCTCCACATGGAGCAGCCCTTGAAGAGCATTCAGAGACTTCAGCTGGTCCAGAATGCAGCCGCGAGAGCGATTGTGGGTGCGCCTCGGTACACCCACGTTACATCTATCCTCCGCGAGCTGCACTGGTTGCTTATTGGTCTCTGGATACGCTTCAAGGTGCTAGTCGTCACTTATAAATGCCCTACATGGTATTGGATCTGGGTACTTGAGAGACCGCCTCCTGCCGATTACCTCCCAAAGACCCATTAGATCCCACAGATTAGGCCTCCTCCGAATTCCATCTGCCAGCCAATGCCGGCTGTCAACAACCCGGAGGAGGGCCTTCTCTGTGGCTGCTCCGGCCCTCTGGAACGATCTCCCTGTGGAGATTCGGACCTTCACCACCCTTCAGGCTTTCCGTAAAGCCGTTAAGACCTGGCTGTTCCAGCAGGCCTGGGGCTGTTGAGTTCCATCCCCTACTCGAATTGGTGTGCTTGTTGAGACCTTTTAAATTGTTTTGTATTGTTGTCTGTTTCTGTTGCCTTCCCTTTTGTATTGTCCCCCCCCCTCCCTTGGTTTTATTAGCCACCCTGAGTCCCTCGGGAATAGGGCGGCATACAAGTTGAATAAAACGTAAACCTAAACCTAAGATGGGTAGCACATAAATAAAATCAAATTAATATCAAAAAGTTCAGAATCCTTTTAAAATAAACATATAAAAACTGAAGTTGAAATATTCTGCTGCATGTGAGCTGTTGTAACTTGTAACTTGTATTTCTTCAACATGTGAATATTTAGAAGCAGGAAGTGTACAGTTACCCCCATCAGCTAATGAAGCAAAACATGCAGTCTGATTGATGCATAATTATTCTGGACTATATTATTTCAGAAGGCTGTGTTTGAATATTTTCTGGGAATACAGGACAAACTACTTATCTTAAAAAACATGGATCCCTCCAAGGCAAGATCACAAGATGGGCTACTCCCAGATACAAACGTTTCTATTGAAAGCAAGAAGCAAGGTTATGGCCAGTTCAGCCATCAAATAGAAATGGAGAATGATCCACTAAAGTAATTGTTCATAATCAGTCTTGAAAGTAAGTCAGCATGTCAACCATAACAATGAAACATCAAACTATAATTAGAGCAGGATAGAGTCCTTGATTGGCCTTAGCTGGAACTCAGTTATCATATTCAGGTTGAGACTTTTTGGTTTCAACCTGAGAACACTAGAGCATTTTATCTCTCTTTCAACACTTGCCTTTTGGCTTTGCTTTCTGTGTGACTTTCATCCTCCTGGGTATATGCTTTCTTAATTCCATAACAAAAAAATAGTTCACGCAATCATGGAGATAGAAAGGCACTAGAATAAAATGATTTTAGCAACCAGTTCCCATCTTCCAGGTATAGAAATTCAGTTGTCTCTGGGCTACATGTAAAATCAGGTAATAAGACCATCTTTCTTCTTGACTGTTTTTTGTCCTTGTCCTCCATTTACACAGAAAATCAGCATTTCAAGAGGACGGCTAGCCTAACATTAGTTTTGTATTTGTGGGGATCTCATTGTTGTTACTTGGAGTATGTCATGGCTATAATATATATTAATATTGTACATGATCCTCTTTTGGATCTGAAGGCAGCTTATGTAGCACCTCCTTGAATTTTCCTCTACAATAACAACCCCGTGAGACAGGCTCAAATCACCTAGTGAGTTACCATGATATTTGAACCTGGTTCTACATAGTATCATGCATCAGCCAGTTCTGAAAGCCCAACACCAAGAACCCACCATCATAGTGAAGGGACAAAAGCTGCAAGAAGGGGACCAATGTACATACCTTGACAGCACCCTCTCCTGTGCAGTGACAAATGACCTTGAGGTCAACTGCAGAATCACCAAGACAAGCTCTGCATTTAGTAGACTACTGACTAACATGTGGGACCGCCATGGAATAAACCTTGCTACAAAGCTCAAAGTCTACCGAGCAGTAGTGCTAACTACCCTGATGTATGCCAGTGAGACTTTGACTGTATACAGGAGACACGCTAGGCAATTGAACCATTTCCACATGACCTGCCTCTGTAGAATTCTGAAGATCTGGTGGCAGGACAAGGTCCCAGAAACGGAAGTCCTCTCCAGAGCAGGCCTGCCATCAATTCACACTCTGCTGATGAAAGCCCAGACATGTTGCAAGGATGCCAGACCTTTATGTGTCTATGGTGAGCTCTCTCAAGGAAAGCGATCGCACGGAGGGGGGGGGGGACAGGGACAAAGGGTCCAATCCTTCAAGTCCCTGGATAATGACACCACCTCCTGGGAAACCCTGGACAAGATCAATCAACACTGATCCACCAAGGCTGCCAGACTTTTGAGGACAGAAGAACAACCATAGCACTAGAGAAGTGAACACTCCACAAACACAGAGCTGCAAATGCTGCAACAATGGTGCCCACACATGTCTGCCTGACATGTGGCAGAACATTTCATGTCCATATAGGCTTTACCAGCCACCTGTGGACACATTGTGGACAGTCTACAACCTGTTAGATGTCAAGTTCTCTTTGAACATGATGAACAAACAACAACATAGTATCAACCTTACAAATAGGAATTCTTTGTAAACTATGCTATCCCCTGCAACTGGTGTGTAGAATGCCATAATTTCCCATTTGCTAGCATCCCCCCCCCCTCAGTTGAACGAAGCCATACTCTTTTAATAACAATAGGTTTATATACCCTGTAATGATTTCAGTTGATCATATCATTTTGTAGAGGCAGGAATTAATTGTATCATTCTAGTTAAAATTTTCTCCATGGGTAAGGAACGTTTGTTTTTTAAAAAAACTTTTTCACAAATAAACATTAAAATTGCCTTAGCCAAAGACCCCAAGAAATATCTGCTTTTATAATAAGATCAAGGAGGTGATCTGTAAAACCATTCAAGGCTCTTCCAAGATGAAAGACCAGAGAATAAACAAGCTACTTAGGTCTGAGTATTGGCTCCTAATGCCATTAAAATCAATGGACAGATTACAATAGGAGCTGGACAAAGCTCTCTCTTGGCAACGGTGTTCAGAAAGGACACCTTCTCATTAACTCTCATGTAGTACACACATTTGCTGCTGGTTGCCTGCAATCTGTTGCCGTCTCTGTTCAGAGAAGCGTAGGCTCAGATTCCAGGTTTTAAGAGTTTTTTATTATGATTATCTTCAGTCCAAAAGGCTCAGTCTATGGTGCTGCAAGCTGGAGTCTGCGAAGGAGAAAAAGCATTTGCGATGTGACTGGAAATTCAATGGCTAAACCACGTGATTCCTGCTGGAGCTGTAACAGCCTGCTGTTTCTGTTGGTAATGAGCTACTGTCAGCTTGGGTAGCCAGGCTTCAGGCTGGGCCTGCTTCTGCTGGCAACTGCTGAGATGCAGGCCTCCAATTCTTATGTAGAAGGACAAGAGGGAAATGGATTTTGGCTTACTAAAGTGGATTTTGACTCATTATTCCCCAGCACACAGCTTGCAGACCACAGCAGCCATCTTGTTTCTCTTCTTTCCTTGAATCTGTTGTTCCCAACCCCAGTTACTGTTTTGTTTTTCATTCTCCCCACGCTCTCTGGTCTTTGACCTTTGATTCACCATGGCTACCCAGACATTATCTGATTTTGGTGCTTCACATCTGGTAGAAATGGCTGGATAGGCACATTTGCCCCTACTGTATAGTTTCAGAATGAATGATCAGTAAAGAAGCCATGTTGCTTGTATCACTTTCTGCAGCTCATCGCTCGATGTTTGCCGAGAATGTGATTGGTGGTAGTGCCCAAACTTTGGAATGTTCCCACTTTAAGGGACAAATTTGTTGTCTTTTAGGTGCCTGTTATAAAGGCTCCATCTCTTCATCCTGGCTCTTCTATTCAGCCCACTTTGAATACCATGCCTGATTCTGGGACCAGGGGAAAAACTGTATTAGATACAGGAAAGGATAGGGAGAATATTCAGGGCTCTGGAAGCTAAGTTTTACAAGCAAAAACTGAGGGAAAAGAGTATTTGACTTGCAAAACAGATGACCGAGAGAAGATAAGGTACTTGAAAAGTGTTGCCATAAGGGGAAATCACACAGAAGGCCAAAACTGTGTTTTTTCAGCCTGCAGTACTTGAAGTGGAATAATTGTCTTAGATTATAAGAAGAAAAATAGCATTTGAATGTTAGGAAATCTCTGCTAATCTTAATAGCAGTTAGTAGAAGTATTTATAAACTCAGTAGTAAGCCTCCTTCACTGGGTGTGTGCAAATATAAGCTGAGCAGTCATTTATCAGGGATAATTTAATTTAGATTCCTGCCTGAATGTGGGTTGGTCCCAGTGCTCCTTTCTAGCTCATGATTTTCTTTGTTTTCTACATATTATCTGCACGTATAAAAGATTATATTCTCTTATTGAAACCACCCAGATACATACATGTGCCAGTGCAATGAATTCATGAAATTGCTTTAATGACAAAAAAATATTGCCTGAAAGCAAGCAAAGGATTCATCTCTCCTTCATGAAATATTCCTAAAAAAGGGGTAATAAATCAATTTAATCTTAATATGTGCCATTGTATCTATGTTGAATTATAAATGCAGCCATTTATAATTATAATTTTAATTTCTGTATCAGAAATATCATTTTTTTGCATGCAGGATTATGTTTGAAGAAAAATGTTCTAATTTGTGCTAATTTATTGTGAACAATTTATCCTATGTATTTTTGTATGGATTTAAAAGCAAAAAGCAATACTGCAAAAACGAATGGCTAAGCTATCTACAGTTTATTAATTTGCACAGTGTCAATTTTGTTAGTTCACTTGAAATTAAGGACCAAATTAAATTATTTGACATCCTTATTTAGGTATGCCTAGGTTCCAACAGGCTGATATCCAGGTAATAAGATTAGTTTGTTTAGGGGTGTGTGTGTCTTTTTTTTTGTGCTGAAGCATACATATTTGTATTGCCAGCCAGATACATTTGCTTTGTTGAATGGGGACAATGAGCAAAGGGCACCCCAATAATCTGAAAACAGATGGCGATTCTTAAAGCTCATGTTCTAATCACCTTTGTTCAAAAGTGAAGGCTAGTAATGACGTGGAATGAGCGTGGAGTGGAAAAAGTTTTTGCCTTTCCACATAGAAGTAACTTTTTTATCTGGGCCAATTACAAGAATACTTTAGACTCTGCCAGTGAAATAGCCCAGAACAAAAGATGCCTTACAAAGCTTTCTTGTATTAATGTGTTTTGATACCATTTTAAAATTAAATGCAGCTGTGGCAGACTCCATCTCCACCTCCACCTCTGAATGCCCAAAAGCAATAAAGTAACTAATCCTCCAGAGCAGTACCACTCCTTTGTGTGCAATGAAGCCTGCAAAATATCTTGGGCTGATGCTCCCTTAGTTCATTTTTTAAGATATTTTTTTCTGTGGCTTTTAAAATCCATAACCATTAAATTGGCTACTAAATCATAGACGCAAGTAAAGATAAAACCAATGCAAAATCAGTGGTACCCACATCGTAGATCTTCACTGAAAACATTAACTGGCAACCTAAAATTTACTAATCTTGGAACTTTGTTAACTCATCTGAGAAGGATATTACTCAAACGGAATATAATTACTATGAGTTCTTTTCTCCAGCTACCATTCCCATTTTCTGTTAATGGATCCTCCCAGTAAAGAGGATCACAAGAAATTTTATATAAAATGAGATTACTTATCCATTAGCTCAATTCTTGTAGCAGCTCACCGGATTTTAGACAGTATGAAATCCTATGTATGGGAGCCAAAGACTGAATGCACCACCTTTTGCATACAAAGCATGTTCTGTACCACTGAGCTATGGTCATGTTGAAGTTTTATGATTTATGGTACCTATGAAGATATAGCCCTCTTAATATGCAAATTAATGATGAGATGAATTGTTGTTATCTCCATTTTACAGCCAAGAAAATAAGATTAAGTTAGACATGCCTAATTTCATTTTCTGTGTTCATAACCAAGGGGCAGTTCATTCTTTTCCATATCTCCAACAGCAAAGAATAAAAAGAAATGAAAATATCTTCACACCATTCTGTAATAATAACCAGATTGGATAATAATTCCTTGCTGTACTAATACTCTGGTAATGTTTGACAATGTCATTTTGTTTAATGCTTCTCCATCCCTGCTCCAGTGCCATTTAGAGAAGATAGGACAATAATGTACAGAATACAAGCATTTTTGAATCAGCTTTTGGTTTACTAAACATTGCTAGAGACAAGCATGGGAGATAACAATGACTGTCATATTTCCAACGCAATGTTAACCTAGTAGACTAGGCTGTGAGCTTCCAGACCCCCAAATTTTCCTATTGACATATGGGCAGCTGCATACTGTACCAATGGCAGCTACCTGGCAGTAACCCAAATGTGAGATGATGAGGGCATGAGTGACCATTCCCAACACGTTGTACCAGAAAAGATTGCAACTGGCACACTAGCTGAAGTCGGGCAAATGCTCTCCTGGCTCATCTTCCACTATGGCTTCTAGCAGGGCTGTAAATCCAGGAAATTCCTAAATTTCAGAGCAGCAATTTCTGGTAGATTAAATCACATTAGAGGTAAAGTTTATTCTATCTCCACTCAGTCAGTTTCTGTATCAAAAACCACTCCATCCTGTTTGAGTTAAAATCAATCTGATTTTCTCCATCAAAACTGTCAAAGCTCAAAACACTTGGTGGTCAAAGCTTCTGCTGTAGCTCCCATGAGGCCTACGGTAGACATGTACAACTATTCATAGTTCTTCCCTACATAAATCCCCCCCAGAGATTCATGCAGATGCTAAATAAAATAGTAAAAGGGTCAAGCCCTGTGGCATCCCACATTAGACTGCTCGAGGATTTGGTCTTTCCAAATCCTGAAGTCATAGACTGAAAATATGCAGTCAGGAAGGAATGAAATGGAACCACTCCAAATATTAGTCTTTACAGGTAAAACAGAAAGGTACCATTGTCAGTGGTATTCAAGGCTACTGAATAGGAATTTAGTCCCCCAATCAAAGGTCATGAGAGCAACTAACACCATTCCTATCCTGAGTTTGAACTCTAACTGAAAAGGCTCCAGATAGTGCATTTCTTTCACAGTTCTTTGTATCTCACTACAATTCTCAAGAATTGGTATTGGTGACTGGACAATTACTCTCTAGTTCTTAATGGCCAGCATGTTAATGGAACAGCACAGTACCACTCCTTTTAAGGACAATGGCAACTCTCCCTTCTACAATGAAGGTAGACACACTTGTCAACATCAATAATTTTTATTTTTCTGAAAAGGTGGCCCTATTTTCACATCAAGTAATTTTTAGTATTTTTTTAGTATTTTATTAGGATTTATAGGCCGCCCTTTTCCCTGAGGGGACTCAGGGCGGCTTACAATCATTAGGGAGGGGGTGCAATTCAAAATAAACAATATGTGAGCAAAATAAAATATAAAAACACAACTTGCATTCAACATTCAACACTCGGGTGGGGCAAATTAGAGGCTTATCCCCAGGCCTGTTGGGATAGCCAGGTCTTGAGGGCTGCGCGGAAGGCCTGGACGGTGGTGAGGGTGCGTATCTCGACAGGGAGATCGTTCCACAGGGTCGGAGCTGCAACAGAAAAGGCTCTCCTCCATGTAGTCGCCAGTCAACATTGACTGGCGGATGGGATTCGGAGGAGGCCCAGTCTGTGCGATCTTATCGGTCGGAGGGAGGTAATCGGCAGAAGGCGGTCTCTCAAGTACTCAGATCCACTACCATGAAGGGCTTTAAAGATGGTCAACAGCACCCTGAAGCGCACCCGGAGATCAACAGGTAGCCAGTGCAGCTCGCGGAGGATGGGTGTTATGTGGGCGAACCGAGGTGCGCCCACTATCACTCGCACGGCCGCATTCTGAACTAACTGCAGTCGCCGGATGCACTTCAGGGGCAGCCCCATGTAGAGCACATTGCAGTATTCCAGCCTAGAGATCACAAGGGCTCGAGTGACTGTTGTGAGAGCCTCCCGATTCAGGTAGGGTCGTAACTGGCGGACCAGGTGAACCTGGGAAAATGCCCCCTGGTCACAGCCAACAGATGATGGTCGAGAGTCAGCTGTGGATCCAGGACTCCTAAGTTATGAACCCTATCTGAGGGGTATAAAATTTGACCCCCCCAGCCTGAGATGGAGCATTAGCCAAATTGTTGGGAGGGAAACACAACAGCCACTCGGTCTTGTCCGGGTTGAGTACCAGTTTGTTAGCGCTCATCCAATTCTTAACGGCCTCAAGACCCTGGTTCATCACGTCCACCACTTCATTGAGTTGGCACGGGGCGGACAGATACAATTGCGTATCGTCCGCATATTGATGGTATTTTATCCCGTGCCTCCGAATGATCTCGCCCAGCGGTTTCATGTATATGTTAAATAGTAGGGGGGATAAGACCGAACCCTGAGGCACCCCATATTTAGGGGCCTCAGGGACGATCTCTGCCCCCCGACCAACACCGACTGCGACCTGTCCGAGAGGTAGGAGGAGAACCACTGCAAGACAGTGCCTCCACCCCCACCTCCCGCAGTCGTCGCAGAAGGATACCATGGTCGATGGTATCGAAAGCCGCCGAGAGGTCAAGGAGAACCAGGATGGAACGCATGGCCTCCATCTCTGGCCCTCCAGAGATCATCGGTCAATGCGACCAAAGCGGTTTCTGTGCTGTAACCGGGTCTGAAGCCGGACTGGAAGGGGTCAAGGTAGCTAGCTTCCTCCAAGGCCCGTTGAAGCTGGAAGGCCACCACCTTCTCACAACCTTCCCACAAAGGGAAGGTTGGAGACAGGACGGTAGTTATTTAAAATGGCTGGATCCAAGGATGGTTTCTTCAGGAGGGGTCTCACCACCGCCGTTTTAAGTGCGGCGGGGAAGTGCCCCTCCCGAAGGGAGGCGGTTACGACCGCCTGAATCCAGCCACGTGTCACCTCACTGCTGTTGGCAACCAGCCAGGAGGGACACGGGTCCAGAATACAGGTGGAGGCACTCACAGCTCGAATGGCCTTGTCCACATCCCCAGAGGCAACATCCTGAAACTCAACCCAGAGATGGTTTGCCAAGTGATCCTCTTGTGTCCCGGCTGGATCTGCAGCGGTGGAGTCCAAGTCCGACCGAAACCGAGCAACTTTGGTCCGCTAAGAATTGGGCATATCCTCAGCTCTACCCTGCAAGGTTCCCCCGTATCCCTCCTATTTAGGAGGGAACGGGTTATCCTAAACAGGGCGGCTGGGCGGGACTCAGCGGACGCAACCAAGGTGGCAATATGAGATCTTTTTGCTGCCCTAAGTGCCCTGATGTACTCCTTGGTGCAAGTTGTTAGGAGGTGCTCGGTTCGACTCGGACCTATCGGACCTCCACAAGTGCTCTAGGTGTCTCCTCCGGCGCTTCTTCTCCCGGAGCTCCTCGGTGAACCAAGGAGGTCTCCGGGATCCGCTGACCCGGAGGGGGCCGTAGTGGCGCAATCCGGTCAAGAGACTCCGATGCCGCCGAGTACCAGGCAGCAGCCAGAGTCTCCGCCGAACTGTGGGCGAGGGTATCAGGAATACCCCAAGCTCCGTCTGGAACCTCAAAGGGTCCATCAGTCGCCTGGGGGCGGAACCACCTGGTCGGTTCCTCCTCCCTACGGTGGGGGTTGGCCTCCGGAAGTCAAGCCTCAGTAGGCAGTGGTCTGACTGGTCTAAGTAAACACATTTATTATTATTTCAAGATACTTCACTTTTTAGGGTTTGCATTTCCATCCTACAAGGTAATGTACACAGAACACACTGTGTTTTTTTCTGAAACAGGTACACTATCATTATGCTTTTAAAAATGTTTTTATATTGAAAATGAGATTTCAAAATCCAAATCAGCAGGCATGTTTGAGTCACCTGTATCTTTGGAAATCTGAACAAAGTGCTGTTATATAAAAATTAGCTGCAATGTATTATTTTTAATTTAACACAATATTTTTAAATGATTTAAATTCAAGATATAAATAAATACTGTAAATATATTTTAGCTTGCTTTTTGTGGAATATGATTGCAAACTCCTGATCCATTGCTAAATCACATCAGTCTGAGTTGCAGATAAGTTTTCCTGTCATAACAAGAAATTGTCCTTGGCTCGATTTCTCTAAGTCTGGCTGCTAAGCTGAATGAACAAGCTGTTGTGAAAGGCACAGAACCAATACTAGTAAAGGAGAAAGAGACAGAAAAACAACCACATTTCAAAATCAAAATCATCCTGTAGCCAAAGCTATCAGGGGAAGGGGCTAAAATAAGCAACATGTGGAAGCCATGTCACGATCCTTCTGCCAACCTCTCTGTTTTATCATCCTCACTCCACCCCCTGTGGCTGCAATCATAATGTTTTGTCCCTGTGGGTTATAAAAGAAACCTTTCTGTGATTTTGCCTTTGAGGAAACTCCCTTATATTGTTTATTATACTTTACAGAATGCATTTAATTTGATTCTAATAATTTTCTGTATAAATCAGCCAGTCCTGACAGGTTCTGGAGAACTGGTAGTGAAAAATTTGAGTAGTTTGGAGAACTGGCAAAAGAGGCTGGCCCTGCTGAGCACCCCCACGGCCTCCCAGCTGATCTTCTTTTGTTGCCCTGAACAGAACGGAGCTGATACCAGGTTAGTGGTAAGGGAATGGAATTTTTGCAGTTACCTTCCCCAGGAGTGGGGAGTGAATGGGGATTTTGCAGTATCCTTCCCCTGCTGTGCCCACAAAGCAGCACCATGCCCACAAAGCCACGCTACGCCCACAAAGCCATGCTCACAGAACCAGTAGTAAAAAAAAAATTAATCTCACCACTGTATATAAAGGCATGTGTGGCTAAATTAGAAAACAGTTAGAACAAGGGCTCAGAGCAGGGGTGGGTTCCTGCCAGTTCTATAGAAGAGGTTCCACAAATCTACCGTGCCGTTTAGAACCGTTCCAGCTTCCTTCCCCCACCCATCCGCACATCATCAAGATGAAGAGCGAGAGGTGGAATTCTGGGAATTGAAGTCCACAAGTCCTAAAGCTGTCAAGTTTGAACACCCCTGGTTCAAAGGGTGAGGGGTGAAAAGGGTTAGGGGTGCAAGGGTCTTGTAACTTGATAGCTTTAGACTTGCGTGCTTCAAATGCTAGAGTTTCTGAGCCAACATTTTGATTGCTAAGCAAGAGTGTTTTTAAGTGAGTTTCACCACATTTTACAAGTTGCCATGCTCACCCAGTCACATGACTGCCAGGCCACTCCCACTCGGTCACATGCTGGCAAGCCACTCCCACCCAGTCACATGGCTGGCAAGCCACTCCCACCCAGTCACATGGCCAGCAAGCCACTTCCACAAAACAGGCCACACCTACAGAAGAGGTTCTAAAAAATTTTGAAACCCACCACTGGCTCAGAGCTAGAATGGGGTGTGTTGAATGGATGGAAAAGCTACAATCCTTTCCAGAAGTAGAAGTGGTATTGCCAGGTCAAGTGTTACACAAAGCACAATGTCTCAAATTTGTTGTTATGTAGGCTTTATCTGTTACAATAGATAGAATTATGAGAATGGTAAGAAGCTTGAGATGCCAAGAAATTTTGCTTCTGCAGAAACTAGTATTATTACCCACATATCGGTTGAAGATTGAAAATCTAAAGAGCCTGAATGGCTTCTCCTTAGACGCAATGCTTTATACAATTTACGGGTAGTGAACTTCATTTAATGTCTGCTTGAAATTACAACGCAAAAAGTGATTTATGACAATTTTTCACACTTATGACCATTGCAGCATCCTCATAGTTAGGTGACCAAAAATTCAGACAGTCGTGATGGTTGCAGTGTCCCAGGGTCATGTGATCACCTTTTGCAGCTTTCTGACAAGCAAAGTCAATGGGGAAGCCAGATTCATTTTACAATCATGTCACTAACTTAATAACTTAACAGCTAGGAAGAAAGGTTTAAATGGGGCACAATTCCTTAACAAGTGTCTCATTAGCAACATAAATGTTGGGGTCGATTGTATTTGTAAGTCAGAGCAAGAGCGTTTTGAAAGGGAAACCAGTCTTTCCTCCTTGTATAAGTACTTCTGTTGACTATTGCTATTGTGTGCCAGAAATCAATTGCCGTACTTCATGGCTAGCCACATGATGATGCCTCATGGCTAGCCTCAGCTGAGATGCTTTACTAACAATCTATATGATCAGTCTTTCTTGAGCTTGATCTTAAAAATAGCTGTTCCATCTATGCTGGGAGTTAATTTGGTCAAAGAAAACGTAAAAGACCTCTTCCATTCCTGCTTACGGTAATTTTTATAGCCATTATTTGGGCCACTTTCACCATTAGGATTTTGTGACCTTAGAGACCCCAGAGAAACTAATATAATGATCAACAAAAGAGGTTACTTGGTATGTTCCATAGAGCTCCTAGAATTATATTAAATTTAAAATTTGGAGAGCTAAATTAGATCCTTTGGTATCTTGCTTAAAAGCACAATATTGCACCATGAAACTGAAGAGAAGATTGTTTTCTCTGAGCCATTTCCTTTCTAAATTGTCCTTTCTAGAACTGAAGGATAAACGATAGTATCATATTTTATCTGCCCCCACAGTCAGGATAATAATAATTTGGGATATATTTCTACTCTTCCTCAGTGCCGTGACGCCATCCAAAATATTTCTGCTGTTTCTCTCTAAGATACTGGGTGATCTTTGGCATTATTTTAAAGATTTAGAACAAAGTTTAGAAGACTCCATAACAGATTATACATTGGCACCTTATATCACAAGGAACTGTAGAGATTAGACCTTTTATTTGAATGAAGGATTTTTCTTTGGATACAGCTTTTTTTAAATACTCAGGACAAACATTCTCTGTGATGGAAATTATCTCTCTTCACTAAGAAAGGGTAGACGTCAGGTGGGATATATTATGTATTTATTTTTACTTCTAAAATTCATTACAAATCATCTGGGACAAAACATACACTATAGGTAGTCCTTGACTTACAACAGTTCATTTAATGACTGTTCAAAGTTACAATGTCACTGAAAAAAGTGACTTACTACCACTTTTCACACAACCTTTGCAGCATCTCCATGGGCATGTGATCAAATTCAGATGCTTGGCAACTGGTTCATATTTATGATGATTGCAGTATCCCAAGGTCATGTGGTTACCTTTTGACAAGTAAAGTCAATGAGGAAGCCAGACTGAGTTACCAACTGGGTTACTAACTTACAACTGCAATGATTCACTTACAACTATACCAAGGAAAGTCATATAATGGGGGCAAACCTCATAAACGTCTCATTTAGTAACATAAATTTGTGCTCAATTGTGGGTTTAAGTGAGGACTATCTATATTCAAAATAAAAAAAAAATCATCTCAGGAATTATATTTGCAACAAAACTGAGTAAAATTAATCCATCCTTTCATTGAGACACAAAGAAACACAAACACACACATTCCAGAATATCACAGATCCTTAAATATTTTCATTTTATGGGAAGGGGCAGAAGAGATAAGTTTGTTGCTGATCAACTAAAAATCAGTTCCATAGCAGATGCATTTTGGCGTTCTACACATGTCTGATTTAGGTAGTCGAAAGGAACAGGTACTATATAATGATGGTCTATACTAGAAAAAAACAACAACCCACGGCTTGTGTATTATATGCAGCAAAGTACAGGCAAGATAGCAGCTATTTTCTATAAACTTATAAGACCCACCGAAGGAATGAAATAGAGCAACTGTGATGAGAGACCAGGGGAACCGGGGGAATGAGTAGGGATATAAAGAAGTAGGAAAACAAGAATTGAAAAAAGAGCAAGGGAGATAGTGGTTAAATGAAAAGAATCTGGAAACCTTTTTTCTAAATGGGGGTGGGGGGATTCAACAAGAATGAAAAATTGATGAGGTTCACAGAAAGGAAGAGTCCTTCATCAGCAAATTTGACAGATGAAGTTGGGAGATAAATCACCCACTGGAAGGAGCCTAGGTTTTCAGTTCCTGTACTGGCTGCTTCTTTCCTTCTGTCGTCTGCCTAATAGCCCAGCTTCAGGAGATAAATGGCTGCATCTGAGTCTCAGGCTACTTCCCCTTCCCCAACTTTTTCATTTATAGCAAAATGGATCTGGGAAGTTTCCTGACTACAAAAAGTACTGGCTGGCTGGCTGCCTTTACAAATAGCAACATTGTTCAGGCTAGATTGAAAGGACAGCATTCAGATAAAACATCAGTGGTTTTAATGTCTTCTGAGCAATTTATTGGGAGCATTATTATTTTAGGAAGGATCAATTTGAGTGTACAACAAAGGAGATTATAAATGCTATCAGAAGAGATGGTCAGTGGGATAGAGCTAAGAACACACGGCTGCAAATCGACTTGGTGCACACTCATCTGCCAATTGCCCTCACAGTGAATTTCATTTTACAGCAAAGAGCTGCCTTGATGTGCCAGCATAATTTTGGCTGCTGGACTGACAGGTATCATACATATTGTAACAACCTTGGTAGGCATGAATCTCACACTGTAGTTTTCCCACACGGGAGAAAAATATGCAATGATGATTCTGAAGGATTTGGACTTAATATAAGCTCTATCACATGCACAATAATGGTCTACATAGAGCTACATTACCAGATATAATTTAAAATAAATACATAATTGTGACCCAATTGTAACACATCATCCAAGATTTGCAAGTTTACATGAGTATAATTCTGTCTGAGAAATAAATTAAAAGTTTAAGCTGCTTTCCTGATCTCCATAACCCATAACAGTGTTGAAATTATCTATCTATCTATCTATCTATCTATATCTATCTAGCTATCTATCTATCTATCTATCTATCTATCTATCTATCTCATCCATCCATTCTGTAGATTTCCAGATATAAGAAGAAGTGACAAAGTCTTCAGCAACTTCAGGTAATCACCTAATAATTCATAATTTCCTAAAACTAGAAAAAATATGATATTATAAATTAATTTAAACTTCCTATCTACAGTACCTAACAGAACAGTACCTGTTCTGTCAGTCTGATAGTTATGGAAATTCATCATTTTTTCCCTCCTATTCCATGTTACTTAAGCATTCAATTTAACATTTGAAACTGGTCTGTCTTCCAGTCATGCAAATAGTTATCCTATGGATTTAGTATTTCTATCTATCAGGAAATTGAGTCCAGGCTTAAGAATATAGCAACTGAATTATACCAAAGTACTATTGAATTCTACATTATGTCTTCCACTTCACCAGATATTCCAAGAACACCATCAGAAAATATAAATGTAGCCATTTTTTTCTACAAGTATGCCTTCCTGCACCACTATCTTACTTTCAGCATATTTTATAGAGAGAAACTGCAGTTAATTTCATTTCTTTGAATTTATCAATGTGTTTTTTTGGAATAACTCAACATTTTTATGTGATAAAAGAATGAAAAAATGATCTCAGTCTCTGTATCAATCAGTCCTATCAATCACTGTAATATAAACTGCTTTTTTTTTAATCATATGCCCAATATTTGGGCCATTTTGATAGATCATTTCTAAAACAGGATAACCTTTCTGAGGTGTACAAATGTAGCTATTTCATTTTCAGTCCAATACCATCATTTTGTATTTCATCAAAACCTCAAGCTTTGTTTTTTTTTTATAACCCTTGGCTAGTTCAGTGCAGAATTGGGAATTTTTGTCCCAATGTGGTACTTCTGAATCCTGAATTTCATTTACCATTTATTGCCCATTCACTTACTTTGGAGAATAGTTTTGGGTGGTTTTGCAGTTCACTTAGGCTTTTATTATTCTCAATAATCTGGTGTTCTCTATAAACTTGGCACTTCATTGCGTGCTACAAGTTCCAGGTGTTTTATGAATAAATTAAACATGGTTATACAAAATCAGATCTGTGTGGATCCAAAATATTCATTGCTAACTTCTACTGATTTCTACTTACCGTTTCTTGTTCTTTAATTAGTTATTGATTGGCACAGGAATGCTTGGAACAGTAAAGACATACTAGATCTAAAAACTGTCCCCCTCTTCCTCCGCCTATAGAGATGAAAAAAGGTGTCCTGCCAACTCAGTAATGTTCTAGTTCCTGGCATCACCAGGTAGAGTAATTACAAAGGTGTCTCATAAGGAATGTATGGAGCAGATAACAAACAGCTCTGCTAAGGAATTTTCCAGATGGAGCACTGCAAATTAGGCTTTCATTGGAAGGGTTGTGAGGGTTAGCAACTCTTAAGGTCAGACTAGGTTCCCCACTCTGATTAGCCATAAAATGTTACAGAACTGTATATATTCTCTCTTAATAGAAGAAATCTCAATCCAAATACTGTAGTTTACCTAAATACAACAAAGCCCAATTACACTAGGACAGGAGTGTCAAATTCCAGTCCCAAAGGCTGGATCTGGCCTCTAGGGTGCTTAGATCTGGCCATCGGGGCTACCCTAGAAACAGTGAAGGACCAGCCCGCAGTGCTTCTGCTAATGAAAACGGAGCATGGGATGGCCTCACATGGCCTTTCCAGACCCTGGTTTTGGCCCAAAGGTCTGCAAGAGGCTGTTGTAGTCAAAATGGGATCCGGGGGACAATACGTGGTCCACCCAAGCTCTGTTTTCGCTATCAGAGAGCTGTAGGAGGCCATCACGGCTGAAAACGGAGATTGGGAGCCCATTTTCACTGGCAGAGCTCTTGAGCCACCACAGGAGCCCCGACATGAGTGATATCAAACTGGCCACACCCAGCCTAGCCACGCACACCCAGCCCCCAATATAAAACATAACCCTAATGCGGCCCTCATGAAATCAAGTTTGACACCCTGCACTAGGAGCTAAACCTTACCACAAATTTTATATGTATTTTCCTTCTTTTGGTTTAATCAAGTAAAAAGAAGCCAATTTAGGTTTCTACTCGTATAGCTGTAATATTAGAAGGAACTATAGAAATCATCTGGTCTAACTTCTCTCTTATATAGGAAAATTTGTCATGCTTGTATTTAACCCAGCTTTATCTAAAGGCATTTAATAAAGAAAAGTCCACTATTTCTGAATTAATATGTGCTACTTAATTGCTCGTAAACATAATTTGATCCTCTTTTTCAGAGGAACATAATTTGCTTCACATTTTATGTGAAAGCTCTTCAAATATTTGACAATCTGGAAACCTTCCAAATAACTTCACTGGAATGAATGAATGCTGACATTGCTGTCAGTCTAAAAGGATTGGCTTTTGTTGGTTAGTTTTGGCTACAAGGCACTTTTTAAATGGCTACAATACATCAAGACTCACTTGATTGTGAGATGGATTGCTATATAATATGACAAATAAAATAAAAAGAATCATGGTGTTGCAACAGTCAGTATGCAGTATTGCAAATTGACTCTGTCCACTGCTAGGAGTTTGATCCTGACAGGTTCAAGTTTGACTCTACCTTCCATCCTTCTGAAGTCAGTAAAATGAGGACCCAGATTGTTGGGGCAATATGCTAATACTATAAACTGCTTAGAGAATGCTGTAAAGCACTATGAAGCAGTATATAAGTTTAAGTGCTATTGCTAAATAAATAAAATAATCTCATGCTGCAATGTCATAAATTCATTTGAAATAGTACAAATGTAGGCAAGGCTATGAGTAGGAATATGCCAGTCCCTTGCAGGGCTTTATTTATTTTTAATGAACAGGCAAGTATACCTTTAATCCTAAACTTACATACTTATTTCTCTTGGGCTAAATTGATTTTGTTACCTACGCCCCTGAATTCAACCTACTGCATTATTTACCGAGTCCTGAAATATGTTTCTTGTAGCTTTATGTATTGAATTAAACTACTACATGATATCTGCTAATATTCATGACTGCGTCTTTTGAGTGCCACAAAAATCACTTCAGCCGTTCTAATTTGTTTCCAATTTCAGTCTTCAACTATATATATATATTCAAACAAACACAAACACACAAAACATAAAACATAAAAACTTCTTCAACTGCATACAGTGTGTTGATTGGTTATAAGCAGTGACGTGTGGTGAGGTTTATGGCTGGTGAGGCACTGACACAGTGGTGGGTTTCAAATTTTTTTAGACTTGTGGACTTCAACTCCCAGAATTCCACAGCCAGGCATGCTCAGTTCCGATTTAAAGCGACAGCATTTGTTTTTCTCCTTTGCGAAAAAGTTTTCCTTCATTCTTTTCTTCTCTCTCCCCTCCTTCCTCCCTCTCTCCCTTCCCCCTCTCAAACAAACACAAACACAGAAGTTGGCTTGGATATATTTTCCAATGGCTTGAAAGCAGCTCCTCTGCCATATCCCCCACATTCCCCTGCTGCCTTCCGATCCGAGCCTTTGATTGCAGGTGGAGCCACGTTGCCTTTTCAAACTTGTAATCAGTGAAGCTGAGCTTATATACTTTTATCCAGCTCTCTCTCTTTCTCTCTCTCTCTCTCTCTGTGTGTGTGTGTGTGCTTGAAAAGGCAACGTGGCTCTGCATGCAATAAAACTACACTTGAGGATGAAGTTTGAATTCCTCTCCTTCCCTCCGACCCACACATGTACCTTTTCCAGCTGTTTCAGAGAGGATTTCAACTCTGCTCTTGCCTGCCATCATGAAAAGAAAGAAAAATATAAAAGGAAAAAGGCATGAGCTGAGGTCAGGCTGAGCTAGTTGCTGCCAGATGACTCTATTTAGTGCTTAACTGTTTAAAAAAGCCTCTAAAAAGTGCCCTCTACAGGAGGAGGCAGGAGAACGACATGCCTCATCTACGTCAGGAATTTTTTGGCTTTTAACCCTTGCTTAACTCTGCTCGATTGATCATAAAACACCAGACTAAATGAGGCACATGGTTCTCCCACCTCCTCCTGTAGAGGGCACTTTTTTAGAGGCTTTTTTAAACAGGTAAGCACTAAGCAGAGTCATCCACTGTGACTCTGGCAGCAACTAGCTCAGTCTTTTTCCTTTTACATTTTTTTTCTTTTCATGATGACAGTGGTAAGGCTCTGCCTCCCCTGCCTCCCCTGACTGCACGTCCCTGGTTATAAGGTCTTTTTGTGTCCTTTCCATAATCATTCTCCAAACTTTAATGGGAGTTTCCTTCCATACTGTTCTCACAGAGACTTGAGTACTGGATTTTCCATTGTTAAGATGGCTGTTGAGATTGGTTCTAGGGCTTTGTGAATGAATAGAGCAGAGCAGAGCAGAGCAGAGCAGAGCAGAGCAGAGCAGAGCAGAGCAGAGCAGAGCAGAGCAGAGCAGAATAACAGAGTTGGAAGGGACCTTGGAGGTCTTCTACACTGATCCTCTGCTCAGGCACAAAACTCTATACCATTTCAGACAAATAATTGTCCAAATCATTTCTTAACCTCCAGTGATGGGACACCCATAACTTCTGAAGGCAGGTTGCTCCACTGATTAATTGTTTTGACTGTCAGGAAATTTCTTCTTAGTTCTAGGTTATTTCTCTCCTTGATTAGTTTCCATTCACTGATTCTTGTCCTGTCCTCAGGTGCTTTGAAGAATAGCTTGACTCCCTCTTCTTTGTGGCAACCCCTGAGAAATTGGAAAACTGCTATCATGTAACCCCTAGTCCTTCTTTTCATTAAACTAGAACATGCCCAATTCCAGCAACCATTCTTTATATGTCTCCAGTCTCCTAATCATCTTTGTTGCTCTTCTCTGTGCTCTTTCTAGAGTCTCAACATCTTTTTTACATTGTGGCAACCAAAACTGGATGCAGTATTCCAAGTATCCCTTATACGGGCATTCACCTGCAGAATGCAGGAGGTGGCAACATGAATTATCTATACTCTCACAACTCTCCATATCCAGTTGCTTCCAAGATCTTTATATATTTAATATGGAGATCTGAACAGAAACTGGAACTGTGAATACTTGGGGCTATCATCAAACTACATTTTAATCTTTCAAATCTTCTTGCTAAAAATACAAGATCATCTTTGGGAAGAGCTCCACAGGCAGGTATGCCAAAGGCTGAACCTGTGGGCATGGGCATGTCCTCAAACTTCTTTGGTCTTAAACATCTGGAAATCTTAAATTTGAAAAAGACCTCTATTAGCTGTATTACTTCAGAAAGCACTTTGCTAAAAAATTTAAGTACCAAACTACATCCTAAGCTATTCACAAAATGTGGTTTATGTACAAAAGCCCAGGAACTCATACAATAGTCTCCAGATTTCCAGATTCTTTGGCAGAAACTAGACTTCATAAACTACATGTTTACTTGGAGATGAAATGAATATTAAAATGGGCTGGAATAGCTTGATAGGCATCTCATTTGTATGCTTTTTAACAAATAATTTACAAATACTGGTGACTTCTTTTCCCACAGCATAAAAGAGAAAAATATTTAGGATTTTAATGTCGGATGAAAACAAAAATGTTTTTCTTTTAATTGAGGCTACATTATAAAATAATCTTATCCAATATGGCATCTTCCAGTTGTCTTGGAACTGCATCCTTCTAGCTGGGAAAGTCTTGGAGTTGTAGTCCCAATGGATCAAGAGGGTGATGGCTGCTATTCAAATCTGCAGGAAGTATATCCTAAAGGGAGTGCACCAATATGTTTTTGTTTTAGGTTTTATTATTTATCTAATTATATGGTACCCATCTTGCTATTATTCCCTTTTTAAAGAAAAAAATTAAGGTGAATAATATATCTAATATTCCTTCCTTCTTCTATGTTTTATCTCGATCCTTTCCAGTCAGGCTTCAGACCTGGCTGCAGCACAGAAACCGCTTTGGTCGCATTGACCGATGATCTCTGGAGAGCCAGGGATGGAGGCCATGCCTCCATCCTGGTGCTCCTTGACCTCTCAGCGGCTTTCGATACCATCGACCATGGTATCCTTCTGCGACGACTGCGGGGGGTGGGGGTGGGAGGCGCTGTTTTACAGTGGTTCTCCTCTTACCTCTCGGACAGGTCGCAGTCGGTGTTAGTCGGGGAGCAGAGATCGACCCCTAGGCCCCTAACGTATGGGGTGCCGCAGAGTTCGGTCCTGTCCCCCCTTCTTTTCAACATCTACATGAAACCGCTGGGTGAGATCATTTGACGGCACAGGATAAAATACCACCAATATGCGGATGATACCCAGCTGTATCTGTCCGCCCCGTGCCAACTCAACGAAGCGATGGATGTGATGAGCCAGGGTCTGGAGGCTGTTAAAGACTGGATGGGGGTCAACAAGCTTGTGCTCAATCCAGAAAAGACCGAGTGGCTGCTGTGTTTCCCTCCCGCGAATTGGCCAAGCGTTCCATCTCTCAGGTGGGGGGGTCAAATTATACACCCCTCAGACAGGGTTCGCAACTTGGGAGTCCTCCTGGACTCACAGCTGACCTTCGAACATCATTTGTCAGCTGTGACCAGGGGGGCATTTGCCCAGGTTCGCCTGGTACACCAGTTGCATCCCTACCTGAACCGGGAGGCCCTCACAACAGTCACTCGTGCCCTTGTGACCTCTAGGCTGGAATACTGCAATGTGCTCTACATGGGGCTGCCCTTGAAGAGCATTCGGCGACTTCAGCTAGTCCAGAATGCGGCCGCGCGAGCGATTGTGGGTGCACCTCGCTTCACCCACGTAACACCTATCCTCCGCGAGCTGCACTGGCTGCCTGTCGATCTCCGGGTGCACTTCAAGGTGCTACTTATCACCTATAAAGCCCTTCATGGTAGTGGGCCTGGGTACTTGAGAGACCGCCTACTGCCAATTACCTCCACTAGACCGATACGATCACATCGATTAGGCCTCCTCCGAATTCCATCTTCTAGCCAGTGCAAACTGGCAACTACCCGGAGGAGAGCCTTCTCGGTGGCTGCTCCGACCCTCTGGAACGAACTCCCCGTGGAGATTCGGACCCTCACCACCCTCCAATCCTTCCGCGCCGCTTTAAAGATCTGGCTGTCCCGGCTGGCCTGGGGTTAAGATTCTAACCCCACTCGAATTGTGTGACTGTTGTGCTCTCTTTTAATATGTTGTATTGTTTCTATATTGGAATATTGTTTGTCTTTCCCCCTCCCCCTTTTTGAATTGTGAGCCGCCCTGAGTCCCCTCAGGGAAAAGGGTGGCATACAAATAAAGGAAATTCAATTCAATTCAATTATAACAACTCTGTGAGACGAGTTGAGCAGGAAAGAGTTACTGGCTCAAAGTCCTGCAGCTGGTTTGCACACCTAAGGTAGGACGAGAACTCACAGTTTCCTGGTTTCTAGCCTGGTGCCTTAATCATTTTTGCTAAGTATGTTTGGACTAGAATAATGTTTGACTTCTAACACTGCTGTGGAGAGTAAGACCAGATGAACAGCAGAAAACTCCTAATTCCCAGCACTAGCCTTCCTCAGATCTGATGAGTACCAAATTGAATGGGCTTGCAAGTTCTAGAATGCCTGACTAGCCCTTTACCCCACTGGTTGTGCTCTGGGAGTAGAAATGCTCTGGAGGATGCTAGTACTTATTATGTAATGATGATGTCTACCCAATGTCACGATATTCTAATATCTTTCCATAGAACTGCTTGGCAGTTTGCTGTTCTAGAGAAAATGCTAAAAGATGAAAGCAATTCCTTTTTGTAAACTAAGGCTGAGCCAATACTACCAACCATTTTCAGGAATCTTACAGTAATGAAACATCTTTCTTTTCCAGTCTTCCTGTAAGATACATTTAGTACCAGGATAACTATAGTCAAATTGGTAACCATATACTATCCTCTGTGTCACATTCATTGCATAACTTCTAATTAAGAAGCATATCTAACTCACAGATCTTTCAAATGACTTTTCATAACAGTTTTCATTTGCTGAAGTCATCATCTCAGGCAAATCCAATTGGCATTGTAATTTCAGGAAATCACTTGGTGCTTTAGGATTATATAATGTCTGCCTGAAAAGCCAAATGAGTAAAAATTGGTGCTAAGTAGCAAAAGTCAGGCAAATCAATGCCCTTGTGTGTATTGACACAGTTTAAGTGAACTTTTGCTCATCTAAATACTACACAGAAAAGAAAACTAAGTATCTGCTTTATCTGAAATTAAAAATTGAAGAATATTGTTGCAGCATATTTTGCAGCAAGGTTGTGGGGTATCACCCAATAGCCTGGTCCACACACACATATTGAAATAGGCATATAAAAGGGACATATGCAGATACTATATAACCGGATGAATAGCACTTTGCTCTAAATGTTTGGGTTAGATGTTAATGTGGAAAAATATTCTATTCCAGAAAGATTCTGGCCTGTAATTAATAAGCCAATTACTTAGTACTTTGAGGCTAAGGACACTATTGTGATAGAATAATTTCAAACTACTGACACCCCCACCCCCCAAAAAAACCCACTGGTAAATCATTCAATAATAATTTGCAAAGGTTCTAGTTGAATCAAAGGTCAGCAACACCAATTAATAAAGTTAATTCTTAATTCTTTTGGCAAAGGTGTTTCTAATGCCTGATAGCAGAATTTTACTACTCTTAACATTTTTGCAATCTGTAAAGAGAGTAAAGCATGTTATATTCTATCACTTCTCTGATCTATTTACAGGTGAAACTCAAAAAATTAGAATATTGTGCAAAAGTTATTTATTTCAGCAATGCAACTTAAAAGGTGAAACTAATATATGAGATAAGACTCATTACATGAAAAGCAAGATAGTTCAAGCCGTGATTTGTCATAATTGTGATGAATATGGCGTACAGCTCATAAAAACTCCAAATCCACCATCTCAGCAAATTACAATATTACATGCAATCAATAAAACAAGGATTGTACATAGAACAATATTGGACCAATATTGAAAAGAATAAGCATGCATATGCACTCAGTATTTGGTTTGGGCCCCTTTTGCAGCAATTACTGCCTCAATGCAGCGTGGCATGGAAGCTATCAGCCTGTGGCACTGCTGAGGTGTTATGGAAGACCAGGATGCTACAATAGCGGCCTTCAGCTCTTCTGCATTGTTCGGTCTCAAGTCTCTCATCTTTCTCTTAGCAATGCCCCATAGATTCTCTATGAGGTTCAGGTCAGGCAAGTTTGCACAGTAATCCCACAGTCATTGAACCAGGTTTTGATGCTTTTGGCAAAAGTTACTCTCATCAGAAAAGAGGACTTTGGACCAAGGAGCAACAGGACTTTGGACCACTGTGCTTCATTAAGACCAGGGTCAATGCAGCCATCTACTAGGAGATTTTGGAGTACTTCATGCTTCCTTCTGCAGATGAACTTTATGGGGATGCTGACTTCATTTTCCAGCTGCCCACATTGCCAAAAGCACCAAAACCTAGAGAATCTATGGGGCATTGCCAAGAGAAAGATGAGAGACATGAGCCCGAACAATGCAGAAGAGCTGAAGGCCGCTACTGAAGCATCCTGGTCTTCCATAACACCTCAGCACTGCCACACTGCCTTGAGGCAGTAATTGCTGCAAAAGAGGCCCAAACCAAGTACTGAGTACATATGCATGTTTTTCAGAGGTCTGATATTGTTCTATGTACAATCCTTGTTTTATTGATTGCATGTAATATTCTAATTTTCTGAGAAGGTGGATTTGGGGTTTTCCTGAGCTGTATACCATAATCATCACAATTATGACAAATCACGGCTTGAACTATCTTGCTTTGCATGTAATGAGTCTTATCTCATATAATAGTTTCACTTTTTAAGTTGCATTGCTGAAATAAATGAACTTTTGCACGATATTCTAATTTTTTGAGTTTCACCTGTAGATTCATATAGTCAATTAAAGAACACAGGGTATCTGAGATTTCTCCTGATATGGCTGTGTTTAGGTAGGATTTTATTAAATTGGATTCATAGAAGCTTCACCGCACAAGTGCAACTTTGCAGAACATTAAGGAAATGGGAAGAATTTTACTTTTGAAACTCTAAAGTTATCAGAGCTGGATTGTAAAAATATGAACAGCCACTAGATGGCAAAAAAGAGATACTTTACTGCATCTGGCAATTGTCTGGATTTTGGTAGCTGAGAGACTGTAACCATACCTGGTGCAGCTGTTAAAGATTAAGAGACTTGTCAAAAGTTGTCTTATTGTTTAAATTGTGATAAATTTATAAAGTATTTCATTGCATTTTTGGCTTGTTTTTACAAGGAGCCTCCTTAGAAATGTAAAAGGATAGTGGAGTTAGGTAAAACCATCCACCCATTACATCAGGATAATTAAGATGGTGTGAAAGATAAACCAAATATAATTAAGTCTATATCACTTTTAAAAAATGCTCAGGACAAATATTTTTTCATGATTTAAAAAAAAATTAATTACTCGGAAAGTGCTTTGAAAAATCAGATATACAGGGTGAGGAGGTACTATATCTGGTCTTCTAAACTTTAGAAAACAGCAAGGAGTGAGAGTTTTCTGTATCTACTATGTAGCATATTTTAAGTTTTTGTATTAGTGTAATTGCTTTTTTTTTTTAAAGTGTGCTACACCCAGAGTCACTTGATGAGATGGGCAGTGATAAAAATTAAATAAATAAAACCTGTTTGCTACAATCTATGGTCATCTGAATTTTTACAGCCCAGATATGATAGCCATCACCCCAAGGCATATGGAGATGTGAGGGGTGGGGATGACTGCCCCTTCTATTTCCTCATATGTGCATTTGATCTGATGAATACATAGAGGTTTGACAACTGCCATCTTCACTAATACACCCATTCATTGACTTCAAGAGCAGTGGTGGCACAATGGTTAGAACACAATATGGCAGGCTAATTCTACCGACTGCCAGCAATGCAATCCTGATTAGCTCAAGGTTGACTCAATCTTGGTTGGTAAAATGAGGACCCAGATTGTTGGGGGCAATATGCTGACTCTGTAAACTGCTTAGAGAGGGCTGTAAAGGCCTATAGAATTTTGAAAGAAATAATCCAATTCAGAGAATGCCAAACAACAGATTACATTCAATTTACAATTGCTGCTAAGTCTACATGAATGGAATTTTTAATTCTAAACTAATATTCATTTGGAAGAAGAGGATGACCAAGATTGGCATTGTGCAATGCAAAAAGGAAGGTTGGCATTTTGCAATGGATGGCATGATGCCCTAGTAACAGATTCACATACATATTCACAAAAATTAGGACAATCATAGAATTGGACAGGACCTTGGAGAGTTTCTAATCCAATCCCTTGTCCAGTGCAGATTCTTCATAACCACCCTGGAAAAATCATTCTTTAATCTTTACTTGAAAACTTCCAGTTATGAAGCATCAATGACTCCAAGAGGCAGGCTGTTCTACTATTTAATATTTCCCACAGTCAGGAAATGCCTCCTGATTTCAAGTTTGGATCTTCCTTTTTAAAGCTTCCCTCCAATTGTTTTTATCTTTTATTGGAAGTTATAGGTCAGAAATCCACACTCTCTGCCCTGTGACACCGCTTCATATATTGAAAGATTGCAATCATGATTCCCCGTAGTCTCTTATTTTGTAGGCTTAACAAACCAAGTTCCTCTTGCTGTCCTTAGCCTCCAAATCCCTGACTATTTTTGTTACTCTTCTCTGCACTTCTTCCAGTTTCTCAGAATCCTTTTTATGTTGTGTCAGTCAGAACTAAACACAGCATTCCAGGTGTGGTGTGACTAATACAGCATTCAGCAATACTATTGCTTCCCATGATCTTGATATTATATCTCTATGTTTGATACAGTCAAAACCATATTGACTTTTTGGCAGGTGTAGCATACTTTTGGCTCATACATACTGGTAATCTGTGGTCTATTGGATAACTGTACCTTTCTCATAATATTTACACTACCTATCTTGTACCAGGGATTTTCTGACTAATTCTAGAACTTCATATTTCTGCCCAGTGAACAATATTTTGTTGGATAAATTTCAATATTCAAGTTGATTAAGATTCTTTGGAATCCTTCTGAGGGATTAATAATCTCCCTGAGCTTTGTGTCATCTGTGAATTTTATAAGCATCCCTTCTAGCCCCTCATCTCAATCACTTAAATCCCAGAAATTTTTCGTATATTTTTGTTGTTTCTTGTAGAAACAAGACAAAAGCTGATAAATCCATAGCTTCTTTGTAAAGTTTTCAAAACTCTGTTATACTACTATTTTGGCCAGAGCAATTCTTCAACCTTAAATTACAGGGGAAAATATAGCTTAATCTTCCATAGTTTTATAATAACAAACCTGGCAGTTAATAACAGAAACTGAGCCTATTTTTATGTCACATCAATTAATATGATTCAGGAAATATGGACAATAAACCAACAATAGTGGTTGGTTTGTAAAAGTTTGTTTTATGATTGGTGACCAATTTATTTAGAATATATCCAACAATTAATGAAGATGACAATTTGTGTAATTTTAGCATGCTGCCACCTATGGCTTAACTTCACAGCTAGTTCTAGGTAACTTGTTGGAATAACTTTAAAAAAAAATCTTTAATAGGTTTCTTGTTATCTAGGCAACACTATGTTGATGACTTTTGCCTAGTACCATAATTGCATAATTTGGATTTGCTTTGTTTGAGTACACATGTACACTTTATGTTTGTTTCTCTTAATGCCAATTAAGATCTGCAGCTTTTATATCAACTAGTCCAATGTAGGATATGACTTCATAGGAGCAAAAAGAAGCAGGTGTGCCAGATTCAGAATACAAAACTCCAGATAATAATTAGATGGAAGCAGAAATCTATAGAAAAACCAAGTGGTTGATCAGATTTTTTAAGCCCAGGCAGATTTTTTAAGCCCTACAAAATCTCCAGGGAAGAGAGGAGTAAACTGTAACCTACATGGGCCTTTTGTTTTAAAAATAATAGCTGGCTCTCCATTTCTGCCTTTCTGTATGCATTTCTAATATGATGTCAGATTTGGCTAAATTCCATGCCAGTCCTTTGAGACTTCTTGGTTCTTGACAGTTTCCAATCACAAAGCTGCTCCATTGATGGAGCAGATGGCAAATAGACTGATTGGCGTAAGTACATTAAAAGAACTGTCAGCAGGAATAGGTCATAAAGAAGAAAAGATATAAGTTCAGCTCAGTTAACAAATTAAAGGAGGTAATAAGAAGCCAGGAGTATGGGCTTAAAAACTTTAGACCATCTCTTTTCCACTGAGCTTGGCAACTTTAAGTGCAAAAGAGAGCAGCTTGCGTTCCCTTCTCAAGAGATTAGGCAGCAGAAGGAGTGAGTGGGAGGTCAGTCATCGTAACCTGGGAACAGCTGTGCTGTGAATTGCTCTAAACTGGGACAGACTGAGGAAACAAGACCCTCTTGAAACACATTGGCTTCATGGGAAAACATATTTTCCTCAACATCCTAACAGTAAAAGAGAAACAAATCTGTAGTAGGATAGCATGGCAGAAATGAATACTGAATGGCCTTGTTAGGAGCCTGGGTGCTTATTCTGCAGTTTTTCAACATACAATTTTAGAAGGTACGTATTCAATCATGTGATTTCTTTACATAGTATCATAATTTATAGAAAAGCACATGATTTCTTGCCAAATATGTTGATACTGCTCCATGTAGCTCTCATACTACACTATTAAGTTGGTAGTCAGAATGGGCAGGTGATTGTTTATGGAGAGCACAACAGATGGCCCTCCCCACTTATCTTCAAAGGGACTTCAAAGTAACCTCAAAGTGTGTTTCCTAACTCAAGTTCAAAGAACATTTTTTTCTCGTTTGTCTCAAACACTCCTGCCGCAACCCAATCCTGTGTATTTTGTAACTAGGCACTACATCAGTTTAAGTTACATACTATAGGAGTTTGTTGTGAGATAAAAAAACAGAAGTAGAAAACAATGGTTGCCACCCTGAGCTCTTTAAGAAAGACAACAATACATTTGGTTCTTGATGTCAGAAAAAAATAATGTTCTGCTATATCATACAAACTAAGGGCAGTAAAGAAGATGATAACTATAAACTTTATTAGAGGCAAGCAGCATAAAATATGGATGACAGAATTATTGATGAATTGATTTTCAAATCTGAGGTAACAATGAAGTGAACATTTTTAATGTCATTAACTACTCATTTCTAACTGACTAATTAACTAACCAGAAAGAATATATGAATACTTTTTAAACCATATTTTCAGAATGCTTAATAGTATTTTTGCTTGACTAAAATAAATTTTAAAAGCCACACAAACTATTTGATTCTTATTTAGAAAATTACCTTGATCATATAGTATGCACAATGCAAAGCAAAGCTCCAAATGCATTCCTGAGATATTTACCATGCATTCTGTTTTCTTAGATGTTGGCCTAGAATTGTTTTTTTTTTTTTTTGGCTTGCTAACAATGCAAGAGAGAAGGGGACAATCTTTTCACCAGCATGTGATGTGTGTATCTAAGGTAAAAATAATAAACTATGGCCCACCAGATGCTATTCAACTACATAATTCCATCCGTACCAACACCTGGAGGGTCTACCCAATCTTGCTTTGAATGCCATCAATAAATACCAGTGAATTTGGGTTTAATAAAGTTTAAAGTAAGATGGAAGTCCCAAAAGTGCTTTTTCAAGGGACAATTGGACTTTCTTTCTTCTTCTTTTTTTACCAGAAAGTCCAGTTGCCTCTTTAAAAAGCACCTTTGGGACTAGATGACTGAGAATCTCCATAGACAATGAGATGAAAAAGTAATGGGAACATACAAAATTGTAATATTTTAAACTGACAATTTTTTTCTAACAAGATATACAGTGTCAGAGTTGGAGAAAATCTTTTGCTAATAAGAATTTTTAAGAGACATTTGAGCATCTTACCATTGCTGAATTTAGTGTCCTTCAGACAATCAGGTGTTGACAGTCTGCAAATTGGAAATGGGCAAAAGACCACAGCAATCTTTTGTTCTAATGTGGAACTCTGTTGATTGTAGTCTTTAAAAAATAAACTGTGGATAATGGGGAAAAAAACCAAAGGAATTCTTTAGCACTACAGTATATGAAACAGCAATTCAATCTACCAAATTAATATTATCATTTTTCAACACTTGTATTACTTGTTTACATAGTAATGCTGTCTATAATGAGTCCAGGGAGCAGGATTAACTATATCAGCAAACTCAAAAGTTCGGTTCTGTCTGAAATGCAATCAAAATAAAGCCACTGAGAAATAAAAGGGAGGTATTAATAAAGGGTTGTTGAAGTTTACAGAATTAAATAAAATGTATGTGGAAAACTCTCAGCCTTCTTTCCTATGCTTCAATAGTCCAACGAGGACAAAATATTATACGGCTATTAGGAGCAAAACTGTTCAGGTGTAAACTATTTGCAGCATTTCTCAAAATAAAGCAACCATATTTCAAGAGATTTCATTTAGAATGGAACAAAATATGCTTTCTGTTTTAAGTATTTTGCTTTCAATGTTAAGTGTCCTCTAGAAAGCTTCCAGAATTCATCCTTGTTTCAAAAGCAAAATATAAAAATACATGCATATGTCCAACTGCTATTAGCTAAGGCCTGAAATAATGGATGTTAGACTTGAGCAATGTTTTTGATTTTATTCCAAAAAAGATGGTCTAGATTGCTCAGAGGGACAGCAAATGTAGCATCTGTTTGACACTTTTTAAGACAAGGATATAGTTTCCCTGGAACATGTGGCAGATGCAAAGTGACAACCATACAGTGCCAGGAAAAGACACGACTCTTTATGACTTAGGAAGGAGAAGTGATAATGTTTTAATGGCAGATTTCCATACATTATCTCAAACCTTGTCTAACCAAACAGTGCTGCTGAGTATCTGTCTCCCTGTCTGAAGACCGTGGGGGTCTAGATTGGGAAGAAGAGATCTGAATTTGGATTTGGATTTTGTGGCCACTGGGTCCATCATTGATTCTGGAAGGTATTGCTCCACCCCCAACAGTATCAGTGTACAACACTGGGATCTTCCTAGATGTAGGACTCCTACATGAAGAGCAGATGACAGCTATGGCTTGGAGGGGTTTTTCACAAATAAATCTTGTACACTAGTGTGTGCATACCTGGATTGGGATGCCCTACACACAGTCATTCATGCCTTGGTCACCTCAGCTGGTTGTTTACAAGAGACAGAAAATTGTAGACACACATATTAAAAACATCAGGAGAATAAGAGGTAATTGTAGTGATTAGGATATCTGTTGCTCTCCCCTCTTCCCCATGTCATGCCATCCATTCAAAGAATTGCAGATGGGGCAACCAATTGCAAAGGTTATTCTGATTTGTGGATGGTGATTGCTGAATCCAGTATTCTTCCTTTCATTCCTACCATTACATTACAAGCATGTGGGATTTATTTGTTTGGCAAGTGCTAGCAGCTTTAACTTTCCTCCCTTTTTGGTACACAGTGCAGCTGAGCTACTGAGATCCTAAATTACATATTGGAGGCTGAGTTCAATGGAGAATTTTAAATGAGACAGTGGACAAATTATACATTCTGTTCATTGTCAAGTGAGATTAAGAAACAGCTTGTATTATCTCATTCTACACTGGATTTGTGCTTTGCATTGAATTAGAGTTCAGACCTATTTTCTGCCCCAGACTGGTACCTATGTATTGCCTCCCAGGGGTTTTAATATGGTTTTAAAACTTCATATTAATATTTTATTCTGCTCATCTGTTATAGCAGTTATGATGATGTTAGCCTTTAAGAGGTTGTTATATTATAGCTCATGATTTGACTAGCTTATAACATCCTTTCCCAGCCTATTGTCTTCTGGTTCCAGAATCATTGGATTTCATCTCTCATAATCCTCAATCTCATTTGGTTCTTCACATGTTTAGACTTGTGTCACATTGAATTCTGTGATACACATATAGGTTTTACTTGTCTTCAATTAATTATGCTTGTTACCCCAAGAACAGGTTATAGGGTAACTACAATCATTCAGTCAAAATCACGATGCTAGGTGAATCTCACAGCCAAACTCAGTGATAAAATAAGTCTTCTGATGCAGCACATAATCTCCAGCACACAATCTCATAATTCGTTCTCAATGAGCAGGTGGCAGTCATGGCTAGGAGAGCCTTTGCGTAACTTCATATTGTGTGCCAGTTGCACCCTTTCCTGGATTGGGAGTCCCTGAGTTCAATCAGTCAAACCCTGGTCATTTTATACTTGGACTATGCAATGTGTTCCAAATGGGGCTACCCTTGAAGAGGATCTGGAAGTTTTAGTTTGTGCAGAATGCAGTTGCATGGGCAGTTCTTAGGGCCCTTAGGATGGCCCATTTATATCATTGTTCCATGAGCTGCACTGGCTGCCACTTTGCTCCTGGGTCCAATTCAAGGTGTTGGTTATCACCTTTAAGGTCCTTCATGGCATGGGTCCTGGCCATGTGAGAAACTGGCTTGCCCCAGTGGGATTAGTCCACTCCATTCATGCTGGCAAAAGGGGCATGCTGTAGACCCAATCAGACAAGGAATTTCAGCTGACAGACTCCTTTTGTACTGTGGCTCCTATTCTCTTGCCCTCGAGATCAGATCTGTTCCCACTCATTTGGTCTTCTGAAGACATCTCTGTACCAATTTGCCTGGGGCTATAATGGGCGTATGGCATATTGGAAGTAGCTATTGGCGTAGAGAACATCCCATCTACTTCTTGTGTGCACTTTTGCTTCCTCCCTTTCCATACTGCTTAGTAAACAGAGTTTACTAAGTAGTAAACTGTAGAAGTTTATAAACTTTGGATCTGTTTTGCAAGGGAAGTGGAATATAATTGGTGAAATAACTTTATCAGTATTCAACAGGGAGGGACAATTAATGTGCATGTGTTTTTATGCATTTTTCTTGTTTAATTTTGCTTTGTTCTCTCCTTTTTTTCTTTTGGAGTTTGTATTTTAATTGTGGAAATAAAATAAAAAAATGCAAAAGAAGAAGAGAGAATTATGTCAGAGAAAATGACCGATTGATCCTTTTTTCATAGCCAGCTTTGGAAAGCAAACAACAACAATAACAACCAAACTCTATCACATTGTATAGATTCAGGAGGGATTTTTCCTTGACAAGGAAAATGATATGGAGAATTAATTTTCCTTCTTCCTTTGCATAATTGTCTTGATCAGGTTGCCATGAAGTAGGAAGTAATGCAGTTTGTTACAAATTGTATGCATTATTTATGTTAGCTCTTCTAACTCCAATGGCTGTCAGAATATTTTGGATCAAATTGGATAATATCTGCCCTAGCTTTAATCTCCACCACTTAAAAAGCAATAGCAGAAGAAAAAATGGAAATAGGGATGTCTTTTATATTTGCAAAATATGTCTGTATCTTAATTTGGTTATGACTCTAAAGCCCTACACAGCATCGGACCAGTTACTTGAGGAACCACCTCATCCACATCACATTGTCCCATTCCATCTGGTCAGGCAAAGAAGATATTTTATGGACTTTGTCAGTTGAAGAATTTCGACTGGAAAAATCCAGGAGGAGAATGTTCTTTGCCATTGGCCTTGCAAGAATTGGTCAGCACTGCATGAAGACCTGCATGCTCTTTGTGAAGCATTGAATTGGTCTGTAGCCACTCATTACAAAGCAGTTTTGACATCCTGATGCAAGGAGATGAAACTGAAGACTGATTGACATCTGGCAAAACCTATCCCATAAGATCTAATAAAAGGGGCAGAACCAGGCAACTACAAGCCAATTACCTGCTTACCAACAAACTTTCAAATTGCAACTTTCAAAGAGGAACAAAGCACTAGGTCCTGATTCCCTAGAAGATTTTGGGCAACTGTAAGAGAGAGAAAACCAACTTGAATGCAGCTTGGATTGATTAAAAGAAAGGATTCAATTCCCTGCCACGATTGGTTAATTAAATGCCTAGAAATAGCAGGCCTTAATATAGGTAGTTCTTAACTTATGTCCCTAAAGAAACCTGCC
Source organism: Thamnophis elegans (assembly GCF_009769535.1). Taxonomy (NCBI): domain Eukaryota; kingdom Metazoa; phylum Chordata; class Lepidosauria; order Squamata; family Natricidae; genus Thamnophis; species Thamnophis elegans. Next base: position 53,147,966 of record NC_045545.1, read on the forward strand.
CATTACAGTATAGTCATAAACTATGACAGCTGCAAAATGACTGATGTGACTGACCTAATTTTATGATCTTTTTTTGCAGCAATTGTTAAGCTAACACTGAGGTTGTAAAATGATTGCCATGATTGTAAAGAGAACACCATAGTTATTAAGCAAACAAATTGTTCACCATGGGCCAATTTTGCCAAAAATCCCAGAATCATAAATTGCGGTCATAAAAACTGGGGACACTGCAGATGACTGTAAATGTGGGCTGGTTGCTGAGTGCCCCAAATGTAATCAGGTGACCACAGGGAGGAATGCCCAGCTGTCAGAACTTCAGAATCCAGTAATAAGTACCCCTGGAGAAATCCATCATAACCTCAAACAATTGCTAAGAGAGAAAGAAACACAAAACATTGAATTTTGATGTTTCTGATGATGTTTTCTGATTTCATCAGTTTCTCGCCTTTTGCAATCACTTCAGAAGTAAGAAACTCATTCCATTCTGCCTCTTGGAATTTAAGTGTGTGCACTACTGGAAGGCAGATATTACTAGTTCAAATAGTGTGTTCTTTGAATTTGAAATGCATGAATTAATTTCGGCAATGGAATTGGGAATCTGATTGAAAAAAAGGCAGTCATGGAATTTCAAATCCTGCAGGGGATTTACCCCTAGAGTAATTCTTACATGTTCTGGATCAACTGTTCCATAGCAGTGATTATCAAAGTCTCTGCTACCTAGCTGTTAATCTTGAATAAATCTTCTTAATGAACACCTTCTTGTTTAACATTAAAATATCTATGTAATGAAACTGCAGTTACATTGGATGAGTCATTTGTGGTTACTGCTGACAGAAACATACAATTGTGGCAATAATACCTTTGGCACCATGTTTGAAATAAAATATATCCTTCCTCACATATCAGGAAAGGATTGATGAATCACAGTTCTATAATACTGCAATGTTTTAGTTAATCAAATGGTTTAATTCTGCGTGCTATTGCTCACTAGGAACTGTAGCTGAATGTCACAATTTAGTAGTAGAAAATACAACACTTCTTTCTTTAGAGTGATGTGTGAACCTTGTCATCATATTTTTTATATTCGGCTATTCCATATGTATAATATTTAGAGAATACAAATGTTTCACTGAATCAAAGAGATAAAGAGGGACGGGGCAAAAACAACATCAAGGAGATAAGCTTAGAAGAAGCAAACAAATAATTTATATTCCTAGACGATGCAAATACTCACACTTGCAATCAGATCCAAATTATGAAATTTCTCAGTCTATATTATATTAATAAGATGCCAAGATACATAAACAGTAGTTATCCATAATTTCTTTCCATCATGCAGTCTGAATTAAAAAGCCTTCAGATATGTAAAACAGTTTTTCCCCAGCTATGCTTAATTTATATTCCACATGAAAAATATAATGTTGCTGTTTTGATATATTCCAGTACAAGCATAGAGGGATTTCTCATATAAAAGATTTGAGCGGAACCCAAAGGAATGTGAATAAGTTGAGTTAAACCTTTCAATTCAGGGTTTCAGCCAATTTCAAGTAAATGATTCCAGGACAGAAATAATGTTCAGATAAGATATTTGCAAAGATATCCATTCAGTTAATTTAGAATTGATCAACTATATATGCAGAGTGTTAAGCAAAATTAAAATCCAGGGAGTGTTCTTGACATGAGAATAGATAGGATATACATATATGTTAGGCATATTAAAAGCAAAGGAGTGCCAGGGAGGGAGGGGACGAAGGAGAAGGAAGCTTTCTTTACATGGTGCCTGTTGCCTGGCAACCCAGAAAAGAGAGAACACTTCCTTCCTCTTTGTTTCCTTTCCTCTCACAGTCAAAAGGACCATTCTCTAATGTGTGGGTAGTAGAAGAAGCCAATGCTGCATCACACAGTTTATTTTCCTGGAGTATACAGACCTGTATACTTATATGAACACTCCATCCCATCTTTCTTTCTTTTTTTCCATTCAAGTTTTTTATTTTTTTTAATACAAATTATACATATTATAGGAACAAAGAGTTGTCCGGGTCTTTTCTTTTACATCCTCTCAATTACATAGTCCTTTTTACACCATAGTTTTGTTCTCCGTCCCGTCTTTCTGTAGATATGTATAAACCATATTATTTATTACGGTTTGCAAAGTCTAATATATCCCATATATTTTGTTTAGCCTCTTTTCAATACCATGGCTCAAAAATTATTTTGATTCTGACATTTGAATAGATTATATTTTTTGTATTTTTTAAATTCACAATTTCTAAGTGTGGTCCATTTGTGCCATTTATAAAGAAACATTTTATTTCTGTTTTTTAAAACCGATATACACATCTGCACACACCAAAATGTGAATACTGCATTGTGGCAACATCATTTCAATCTTGTTGTTATTTATTTCAAAATAAGCCCAGTGCCCTTTGGGATTTATTTTTAGGTAGCCATACACTGGATTTTAAAAGCTTGTAGCAACAGAAGATGTTAAATGGGGAAGTAATCAATTTTACCCTTTTTAAGAGTAAGCAAAGAAATGAAGGTGGAAAAAGGGACTCCTTGCTAAATACTAAACTTTTATAAATAAGCATCATAAATAAAAATAAATACTCTTCATCCTGACTTTGTAGTAAAGGGAATATGACTGTTTTCAAAAAACAGTATTTCTACAAACTTACTAAATATGGCAAAAAGAAAGACAAGTCTATGGAAAGAGTGCCATTTCACACACTGTTGTAACATGGCAACCAAATCTCCCCCAGCTTTGTTGGGCTTCCTAATCTGTATGTTTTGCTACAGCTTCCAACCACTGGGTTAGTACCATGGCAACCCCATGATCTTTAAACACATGAGTTTCTGCTGTGATCCCAAATAAGACATCAGCAATGATGTATGTGTGTGTGTGAGAGAGAGAGAGTGAGAGAGACATCTTGGTCACTTAGAAACATTTTATTATATTCCATTATTTTATGAATCCCTGTACCTTCTCATTTTTTATTATTGTCTATATTTTAATACGTCTGTTCCAGTCAATGGAAATTCTATTACTCCATTTTTAATTCACTGTTGATTTGAACTATCATCTTGATCCTGGTTGACTGTGGCTGGAGGAACAAAGGGAATACGTCATGTAAATCTCAAACCCTAGATAAATCAATTAAAGGTTGAATTCACCTGGATTTGTTTAAGTGTAATTCCCTGGATCAATTAAGTTCACTTTGTTTTGTGAATATTTCCTGGAGACTTAAATGTTCTCTTTCTATTCATGTGAAATAATTTCTTTGAAAAAACTCCCACAAACATCCCTGCTGCACAAAAAAATACATCCAAAGCAGACACAGATCAGAGCTTCTGCACATTGTAGTTCTTTCACAATTGAATATCTTCCCAGGGAAATGATATGGCTATGAATATACACGTATGTGGACATATTGAGGATTAATTTACAAAATCATTGTAAAAGTATGAAAAATATGTTTGCATTATTGATTCAAATACAAGTGTTTCATATGTACTCCAGTATGCTGCAAAGCACTACTTAGAACAGGGGTGTCAAACTCATGTTGTCACAGCAGCATCACATGATGTATTGTGACTTTTGCCTTTACTAAACTGGGCCTGGGCTTGACCAGCATGTGATGCATCTGGCCTGCGAGCTGCAAGTTTGACAGCCCTGTCTTAGAAGAATTTCCAGAGCTAAATCATCCATCCCAAGCTATCCCTCCCTTCCTCTTCCTCCCCCTCCTTCCATCTCACCACTTAACATGTGTTCCATTGAATCTATTAGATTATTTCCATATAGCATGTTATTATATGGTGAAGAATACACAATTCTATAAAGCTGCTGCTTCCCTACATAGGAAGTTTTCATTGAATAAACACTGTTTAACTTGGAGCCTTCCAGCTAATCTCCATATTATGCCTTAGGCAAAGATAGCTACATAAGAAAGGTTGGTTGGGCTCATAGATCTTTGGTAGTGGTTCCGTGGGATGAGAGAAGGCATATTTTAGATGATTTGTATTTTTAAAAAAACTTCTTATAAAAATTCTTTAAAATAAAAATTGCTACCCAGAATATTTTATTTTGTGCAACAGTGTTTAAAAGGCTAAACTGGTCATCTGCAAACCAGTGGCAGATACTGAAGTCAGTATATCTTGGCTTTTGACAATCATACACTGCATACATAGTTGTTGAGGAGTGCTGGTTTCCCAAGGCTGAAGCGATCATTTGAATTTTCTTGGAACTTCTCCAATTTTATTGGAACCATCCCCTAAGTGAGTTTGCTAAAGGGCAAAGCCTTAATGAAGTTGCTATGGCAACTACATATTCTGAGCCAAGTCTCAGCTGCTTCTTTTATGATATTATAATATTGGACACTATATTTAAATGAACCTCTAGCTGTTATGGATGCATTAAAATTAATTTAGAGTCACAATGGTTCTGACAATATTAATTGAAATATGATCTGGCTGGTATGATTTCATTAATCAATAGACTAAACCAGTGTAACATCTCTGACCCTTCTTTCCCACCTGCATCAATGCTGGTTCTGGTTGGGTTGAAGCTTAAGATGTTAAAAAGGCACCTTTCTTATAATTATGGACACAAATTGCATTACCTGGGAGGAGTGCCTTGGAACGCTTTAATTGCCCTTCACTTCAAACCCTGACATGCATCACATCAAATATTTTCTTGTTTGATGTATCACCAAAAATCTTTAGGGAAGGGGATTTGTTTGAATCTCTGTGAATGAAATGGAGATGCCTGGAAATTCCCTGTCACTGCAACAAAATATTATCTAGAAACCAAGCAGTGTGACAGATTAGCAAAATTATTATTTACATATAATTGAAGAAAAATCATTGAAGATTTTAATGAACAGGTTATCTGAAGGGCCATCTCTCCCAAGTTACACCAACCTGACCTATTAGAGTGCGGAAGCAGGGAATATTATGGGTCCCATCTATTAAGGAGATACATCTGGCCAGATTCAAGAAAAGGGTGTTGTCCATGGTGGCTCCTTCCCTTTGGAACATCCTCCCTGCAGAGTTTAGACTGCCCCCAATCGTAGGACAAAGCCCTAAGACCTGGTTTTATCAATGAGCCTGGGGAACCCAGAGTGGGATGAAGTCCATCAAGTGGCTTGTTTGACTAATTGCTGTCACTAGGAGTGGGATGGAAAGTTGAGGAGGTTATTATTTTTATGATTGCATATTGGGTTTTTATTATTTTGTAAGCTGCCCAGAGTCATTGAAAGTGAATGGGTGGCCATATACATTTTCTAAATAAATAAATAAATAAATAAATAAATAAATAAATAAATAAATAAATAAATAAATAAATAAATAAATAAATAAATAAAAGATTTTAATAAAAAGTAATATAAAGTAAATTCAAAAATAGAGGTGAAAGTAAAGCAAGTGTAAAAATGCAAAGAAAAATGAGTAATGAAAGAAAAGAAATATATAAAGAAGTGACTTCCAATCTTTAGCACAACAGGGATAAACAAGTTTGATATCTCTTCACCCCTATAAGGTTATAAACAAACAAGCTTTCTTCCCATAACCCGTTCCTTGCAGAATCTATAAGCAAGTCCAGCAAAAGGCAACCAGAATTTCATAAAACCACCCTTTATTTTAATGTTGATCAAATAAATCAACTTTATAGACCGCCTCCTGCCATTTATCTCCCAAAGACCAATAAGATCACACAGATTGGGCCTCCTCCGGGTGCCATCGGCGGGTCAATGTCGGCTGGCGACCCCCCGGGGGAGGGCCTTCTCTGTTGCTGCCCTGGCCCTATGGAATGATCTCCCCGTAGAGATCTGGACCCTTACTACTCTTCCGGCCTTCCGTAAAGCCACTAAGATCTGGCTGTTCCGGCAGGCCTGGGGCTGTTGATCAGCATCCAGCCCCATTTTAAGTGGTATGTATGTTGTGTAATTTTAAAAATAATTATATTTCTATTTTTAATTTTATATTCCCTTGTTTGTCTGTAAGCCAGAGAGCCGCCTGGGAGTGGGCGGCATACAAATACCAATAAACTTCCAAACTTCCAAACTTATATTCCTTCCTTTTACTTATGAAAATCTTAATCTTTAATTCATTCAAATATTGCCGTAGGATTTGGTGTCTTATGTTCTTCTTTGTTTGATTGCAAAGCCTTCTTTGAGGCTTTGAGAAGCCTCTCTTCTACTTTCAGTAAAAAAAAAAATTAATCAGATCATTTCTCTTAATTTAACTTTTGTATTTCCCCTTTAATTTTTAAAACTTCAGCCAGCTTCTTTTGTAAATCCAAGAGAGTCCTTATATAAGTAATTATTTTGGCCAGTCAGTTAGATGGTTTCTGTTTAGTAATCCACACTATTTTTTAAACCAATACTTCTAATTCTACTACTTTGCATCAAGCAGGATTTGTTTCATGTATGTTATTCCTTCATTAATATCCTTTAGATATAATCTATCCATACAATATTTTGATGTTGTAGCTACTAATTTCTGACATCATTTTTCAAAGATCTACTTTAATAGATCCCAATCCTAACAAAAACCAAAAGCAGGATTTTTTTATTTCTTTTTGCCTGATTTTTTTTGTTTCCTCTAGTGTCCAATTAAAATCATAAAGTTTCTAACTTCCATTATGACAGAGTAGACAACATAATGTTCTTTCAAAAAGCTGTTTATTTTAGACAGTTCCACAATCTTACAATAAAAATTTCAGTATTCTAAATTTGTCTAGGCCCTTAGGTCATTTATAACTTCCTTGGTTCTAAATCTTACTTAGCTTTTTGCCATTTATTTCAAATTCTTTAAGCTCTTAAACTCATAATTATTATTATTTTTGTTTTCAAAAACGAAGAGAGACTCACCAGATGGGTTTGCAAATGAAAGTATCAGAACTGAGATTAGTGAATTTACTGTCCCTCAAAAGGCTTTGCTGAAGTTGCCAGCTTTGGCATGGCCTCTGAGCCAAGCTCCAAGACATGGGTGGATCATGTCCCACTGGGTGCTGTGCCCACTGATCAGCAGCCACTGAATCAAACACTGACATCCTTTCAGGTCCCTCCACAGTCAGTATTGATACTTTCATAGTTGACAAGAGTTCCAAGAGGCAGGAAAAACTCTCTTGGCCTCAGAATTCTGCAACCCATCAAAAAAAGCACCTAATGAACAAGTGGCAAGCAAGCCTGGCGCCTCATGATTGACCACAGCTGTACAAGGAAAGCTTCAGCAAATATAAACTTGGCAGAGGAAGGATTTAAACTGGGCAGGAACTGCCTTTTGTTGCTAGAAGTGACTTTGGTATCTGGTTTTGTACTTTATGCATTCTTGCTCTTGAACCCTATGTTTTCAACCTTGGCACATTCCTGTCTCTTCCCTTGGCACTTTTCAAGACATTGTGCTATATAACAATTTTATTAAGGATTCCAATTTTCAGTAATAAAAACTAATGCAAACTTTGAAAAAGAACAGAGAAGAAAAAGGAAAAAGTATAAAGAAGAGTAAGAGAATAATAAAGGAAAAAAAATAAAGAAGTGGCTGTCCTTCATTACAAGTATAAACAATTTTAATAACTTATCACTATCTCTTAAAATGTCAATGACATTTTCTTCCCCTTTCCTAGGTTTTATTTCTTTATTTAAAATATTTATATTGATTCACATTGTAAGCAATTATGGTGGCTCACAACAACAATAAAACCTATAAATAAAACAATCATAAAATAATAAAAACAGTTAAGCAAATCTTGTGCCTTAATTGCCTCTTTGGGATGTCCCACAGCAGGCTCAGTTGCCCTCCTTCCATGCCATCTACTTATATACAATCCTATCATCCAAGTCACAGTGACAAGTCACACCAGTAGTGACACCTCATCCCAAAGCAGGAACAGTTGATGAAGTTGTGTTACTTCATTGAAATTGTTTTTTTTTAAGTATTTTTAACAGATAACTATATATATATATATGCGGCTGTGAGTTTGAATATATTTATTGTATTTATTGTACTATATTTAAAGAAGGAAAATAAAATGTTAAAGCCCTACATGGTTTAGGACCTGGCTACCTGAGAGACCGCCTCCTGCCATTTACCTCCCAACGACCAATAAGATCACACAGGTTGGGCCTCCTTCAGGTACCATCGACCGGACAATGTCGGCTGGTGGTCCCTCGGGGGAGGGCCTTCTCTGTAGCTGCACCGGTCCTGTGGAATGAACTACCCGTAGAGATCCGGACCCTCACCACTCTCCCGGCCTTCCGTAAAGCCACCAAGACCTGGCTGTTCCGGCAGGCCTGGGGCTGTTGATTAATATCCAGCCCCTCTTGGACAGAATGGATGTTGTGTTAATTTTAATATTGTATTTCTTATTTTAAAATTTTTAAAAACGCTTTTATCTTGCCTGTGAGCCACCCAGAGTCCCAATGGGAGTGGGCGGCATACAAATTTCATTAAACTAAACTACAAATTTCATTAAACTAAACTATCCCAGTGCCTTGGTAAAAAGTAGGTGTTAATGGCCCTCCAAAAGTTTAGACAGGTGAGTGGGGCTTGTTGAATTGCTAGTGGGAAGCTGTTCCACCAGGTAGAAGTAGCAATGGAAAAGACGCACTTCCAAGGTCTGCCACGAGATGGCCAGATTTCAGGGAGGGCCTTAGAGTATGTCTGGGCAGATATCCTTAGGGAGAGGCAGTTATCTACAATATAAACAAATACATGAAACCTTGACATTTCGGTCCTTAGGTCAGCAAAAGAGTTAAGGGTTACCAGAAATAACATATCTATTTTATCCTTGATCAAATAAACTAACTTTATATGCCTTCCTTTTACTTCTAGCAGTTTTGGTTTATAGTACCTTCAAATATTGTTTTAGACCTTGGTTTTTTTGCTACTCTACACAATATTCTTCAAAACTTTAACAAGCTTCTTTGTAAACCCATCATAGGAAAATAATTTAGGTCACTCTCTTGGTTTATTTGTATGTCCCTTTTAATTATTAAGAGATCAGCTGGTTTCTTTTGTATGTCCAGCGTAATATCTCTTTCCATGTAATTTTTGTAGCCTGCCATTTGTAAATCCACTTCCAGCTCAGTCTTCTTCATGTCAGGTAATGATTGTTCCTGTTCCATAGCATCTTTTCAACCCATAGGAGCAGACACTTTGAGGTCCAGTGCAGTGGTGGGATTCAATTTTTTTACTACCAGTTCTACTACTACTACCAGTGGGCATGGCTTGGCTTGGTGGGCATGGCATGTTGGTTGTGGCAGGGGAAGAATACTGTAAAATCTCCATTCCCACCCCCCTACAGGGAAAGGATACTGTAAAATCTCCATTCCTTCCCGGCCAGCTGAGACTCGGGAGGCAGAGAATAGATGGGGGTGGGGTCAGCCAGTGGTGGCATTTACTTTTTCTCTGAACTACTCAAAATTTCCACTACTGGTTCTCCAGAACTAGTCAGAACCTGCTGAATACCACCTCTGGTTCACAGTATAAACGCATTAAGAATTAAGGGCTATTCATTTATTTTACTTCTTCATCTAGATCAGTGTTTTCAAACTTGGCAGCTTCGACATGATAACTGGGGAATTCTGGGAATTGCCAAGTTTGAAAAACACTGAACTAGAAGCATATTGTTTCTGCTCAGACAGAACTTCTTGTAACTCTGTTGTGTTAGTATCTGTATGGAAATGAGAGAGAGGATTTTTCAACAGTGATTCTGCATTTATAGAATTCCCTCCCATTGGCTTCATCAGTAGAAATTGTTAAATGGGCTTTGGATGCATTTGTTTTTAATTGCTCTTAGATATTGAACTTTCAATTGATTAATGGTTTAGAATGTAGCAGATTTTAAAAAAATAGTTTCATTTTGAACTGAGTCTCTTTTGATTTACTATTAATTAAATGTTTGTATTTTTATTTGAATAGCATCCAAATAAATCCTAATGTGAACCGAATATTGAAATCTTTTTCTTACACTCATATGTTTGTGAATCTGTTTTTCCCTGTAAAGATCACATAATACTAACATTTGTATTGGTTAATTGGTTAATCAAAAACATTTGACAAGAAGGAAGATAACTCAGGATTCTTTAGGTAATCCTGAAGAATACCCAATAAAACAAATTTTCCATTTATGTTAGATGGAAATAACTAAGTAATAATGTAATTATTTTCCAGTATCTTTCTCTGATAGATCACTGACCATATGTGGTCACTATTTAATTTAATTTAATTTAATTTAACTTCAGTATCGTATTGACTGAAACAGGAATACAGAAATTTCCCACATTAGGATACTTTGTGTCTAGGAGACCCTAGTGCAGTGGTTCCCAAACTTGGCAACTTTAAGACTTGTGGACTTCAACTCCCAGAATTCTCCAGCCAGCAGAGCTGGAGTTCTGGGAGTTGAAGTCCACAAGTCTTAAAGTTGCCAAGTTTGGGAATCACTGCCCTAGTGCCTACTCTGTCTGCTATCCAAATATTATTAATAGGCTACTTCAAGGCATCTGTTGTTTGTTCCTAGAGCTGTTTAAACCAAATTCTGAATGAAGGATAGCTTCATATTTCACAGCCTGACATTGCTGAGGTATGTTTGTATATGTATTAATAAACTATCATGCAACAATTAATTTTGCCCTTTTAAGCAAAATAGCAGATATCTCAATTTTTCAATCAGTGCTGACAGGAAATTGTATAATAAATTAAGACAACGGATAGAATCAATTATTCAGAGTATGGAACAGTGGGGATTGAGATGGTGTAAGAATTTGACATATATTTTTCTCTTTTTATTTGTGAAATAACAATGGGATATGATAATAGAAGTATATAGTCTATATTCAGAGAGTATTTCAAATGTATTTTCTAGTATCTTCAGCTTCCTGTCTGTGCTTTCATATATTTTCTACGTAACACTCTCAACCATGCAGTAAGCTTGTCACATAATCCTCTATCACATGTTGTCCTGTCCCAGGCAAGCACACACAACTATACAAAGTGGTGGTTTTGTTCTCTTTATGAAACAAGGCTTGCAAACACATGCATTTGCAATATGGAGACAAGTTCCTGCCAAAGTTCATCAAGTTTGGCTTACAAGAGTTCCAAATCAAAACAGCACGCAAGAGAATAGTCAGACAGAGTCCAAGAATCAGAGCTTATAACAGCCTCATCAACCTCACCAGGTTCAAAGTCATAGTTACAAGGTCCATGAGCCAAGGCCCATGGAATGCGGGTCAAAGAACAGCTGCCATCATTGGGGCAGCAGCCCTGGTATAGAAGAGTGAGATTCCTTCTATGTGAACAGTCTAACAGAGCCCCTGCTAAGCTCTTGTGTTGGGAGTGGGTAGTAATTTTGCACCCTCATCTTCAGAGAGAACAATGGCTGCTGCGTCTACTATTTGTTGGCCTGCTCCATCTCCTTTGCCTGTTTAGACAGCAGTTCCAGAGGTGGGTTCCTACCGGTTTGGGTTGGTTTGCCCAAGCCGGTAGTGGTTTGGTGGCCTGGGTCGCTGGAACCGCCAGTGACCCAGGCCTGCCACGCCCATGAACTGAACTTCTTTATTCAAAGAAGGAGTTGAACTTGTACTTTTTTGAAGTACAAGTAATAGAAGACAAAAATGTTTATTTGCATAGCCATGAGTTCAATAATGAAAAAAAGAATGTTTAGAAAGGAGAGAAATCTCAGACCATTACGTATGAATGAATCTGTTTTGCTTGCTAAGAATCCTAAAGACTTTTCTGTTCCAGAATCATAGGCAAAAGCCATTAGAAAGGTTTAGAAAGGCTGACAAATATACAATGATATGATTATTAATAGAAAAAATATTTAAAAAATGATGGCTTTCTTTTCATTGGTGTGATTTTTGACATTGTCAAACACGCCTCTTTAAAAGAAAAAAAGAATCTTACTGCAGAAGATTGCATCACATTGTATTTTTGGAAGTTTTGCAAATGACTGAGGTCTAATAAAGGATACATCCAGAAATAGTTCAGTTCTACCACAAGATGCAAAAACTGCTTTTAGACATTGCCCTGATATCATGAAGCTTCAGTTGTTCATAAGGGGGGGAATATAACTAGCAAAACCTTGTGAATTAGAAGACTGCCTAGTTGGGAGGGAAAACTTCAGGTTACGTCCATCTCTTTTCCCAAGAAAGCATTTAAAGGGGGAAATTGGGAAACTGAAACCGTTCTGACTTTGTGAGAGATTTCTCTGTCAGCACTGCAAAGCCTTCTCTGTGAATTGGCTCTAACAAATGGAGCATGGGTTCATGACTGATGTTCACTGATGATAGGGTACATGTCACCATGCTTTCAAAGAAAATAGGGATCTTTTGCCTTGACATTGTGTCAAATGAAGCACGTCTTCAAAGCATCTTTATAAAAGCAATGCAATACACACTATATAACAAAGAGAGAAACTTTCATATTATTTCTAGGGTTTGCCTTCTCCATCCCCCCCCCAATGATAACTGGGTTTTTCTGGAGGGATTTGGGGATATTGCTTTGCGATGTTTTAATGTATTTGTAAGACTGTTGTTTTTATTATGTTTATTCTGGTGAACTTTCAAGAGTCTTCTATGATCACAGCATGAGATAAATAGATACATATAAATAAATGGATGTTTGTTTCCTCATTGTACTTATTTTTATTATAAAAAAGCATCCTGTGGATTGAATATTCTCTGATATTCTACCATTGGTTCTTACTATAGTGGAAACAGATTTCTAGTACATGCTGAACTAGAAATTAATCATTTATATTATCCATGTAATACAGATGACGGACTGTTAATCTGGGAAGGTGGATAGAATTCAATAAAGCATTAACAAATTGTGTAAACAGAATTAACTAAATATGAATTAAGGAAACAATCTGACAATAGAGGAATTCATAAGAATTATTTCAGAAGAATAGATGGGCAATAAATAAATAAATCAGAATTTTGGTTTAGTAGTTGAATGAGGGATTGCAATAAATGATTCTATGAGCAAAGGTTATCCTCCAAAACTTCTCATTATTGTTGTTGGGTGGTTGGAGATGATGAGAAATGTAATCCATCATGAGGCTCCAGACAGAAGAATCCCTTTTCCACAATCATGAAATTCCAGAAAGAACCTCTGAAGTGACGGATTTCCAGAAGCCTTTCTTCACAGATGCTGGATATTTTAATTCTCAAGTTGGCATCCCTTCATGGATGCTGAGCTGTCAACTCTGGCTGTGAAATGACATGACAGAGAAAGCATCCTGGTGACCTGATAATAGGTAAAGGACGCTGTTTATGATAATGCCAACAATAAAACCTAGAGATATTTGACAGCCTGCTTTTTGCACAGAGAATAGATCAAAACCATCCAACAGGACTGTCAGGCAGTACCAAACCTTCCACAAAAAAAATGCAGATGTGGTAGAGCAAGAAGTCAAAAAACAGAAATTGCAGCATGTTTTGTGGTCTCTGTCTTGGCACTTGGGAAAAGCAAATAGCCATGGATCTAATAAGGAACACAACTCCTTCTTTCCATAGAAGAGATATGGGGAACATATATATGAGGACAACCTGCTAAGTTTATTCCTTGATTGGAGGCAGTTGAGTATCTCTCAACTGAAATCAGGCAGGTTCTTGTTATTTATTCACAATTTTTATTTATTTCCCCCCTAATTTTCAGGAAAATACACAAGTGGGTTCCCTCTCCCATAAGCTCACATTTATTGAAAAATAAGCTGATTCCCCAGTTGACTGACTAGAAAATGGTCAAGGCTTAGTGCTATGTTCAGCTATAGCACGGGTGTCAAAGTTGTGACATCACATTGTCATCACATGACGTATTGTGACTTTTCCCCCTTCACTAAACGAGGTGGCATGGCCAGCATATGACATATCTGGCCCGCGTGCCGTGGGCTATAGTGTTAGGCCAATACCTGCCATTCATTAACTGAGGTTTCACAGACTCTCCTTTTTCTCCCAAACCCAAAACAATGGCAATATTTGTATAATCTCCCTATCTATATCCAAATATTGCAATGCTTGAGAGGATCAAATATCAGACAATCACAAAACCTGAAGAAGCTTCTTGGATGAGAAGCAAAACATCTTCAGAAAAAAACCAGAAAGTCAAGTTGTCTCTTGAAAAAGCACCTTTGGGACAACCATAACCTGGATGTCTGAGAATCTCCATAGCCAGAAAATCATAAGAATTTATGGGGGGGGGGGGGGAATTCCACATGATTCCTAAATGCAGCCATTCTTTGCAATTTATAATGCCATCCTGCTCCCATAATTATGTGCTAAGCAATCTTTGCCTCCAGCTTTGGTTTACAATGCTGATCAACAAAATCCATATTTTATCCACTAAGCCAGCATCTCCTTGCCTTAAATAACTCTGCATCTTACATCAGTTCCCCTGTTGGCTATTTTTCCACTATTCTTTCATTCCCATTTTCTCTTCAGTTCAGCATGTACAACATTCAGAGGATGAAGTGTGAACTAGAATTCTGATATAAGTGTTTATGCAAGAAAAAGGAGCTAGAAGCCAAAATACAATTGTGTAATTTGATCTTTCTACAAAGGCTCCTGGGATTTACAGCACTGTACTGCAATCCCCCCTCCCCCCATTCATATATCTTTCCTCTTGACAACCAAGAAAAACAAACTTCTGCTATATCTTGTAATCACTAAACTCTCAATTCATTTTAATAGGGAAAGAAGACAGATTCATTATTTATGGCCTAAACAGATTATTTGCAGGTAACACACAATAAAGAAACAATTTCTTTTGCCCTATGGGAAAATTTTTCTATTTTCTCAGAAGCACTCCAGAGGAATTTCTGTTCTATATCTAGCCAGAGGGTGGAGGGAAAGCTTACAAAATTTAATATTAGATAAATTACAAACATAGAATATAGAATAACAAAGTTGGAAGGGACATTGGATGTCATCTTATCCAACTCCCTGCACAAGCAGGAGAGTCTATACCATTTCAGACAGTGGCTGTTCAGTCCCTTCTTCAAAATCTTCAGTGATGTGGAATTCACAACTTCTGAAGGCAAGACATTCCACTGGTTGATACAAAACTGGTTGAAATGAAAATAAGTTCTCCCTAATTGCCATTAAATGTGTATGCCTTAAATTAAGTGTGGGAAACTTGTTTCCAAGTGACTTAAATGCCTCTGCTTTTTCTAGCTCAGTGTTTTCCAGATTGCATCTTCTGTTGGTTAAGAACTACACAAATTGAGCAATATAACCCAATACATATGGAAAACCCCAGATCAGAGATGTTGTGCTGTAATAATTTAAAATATTATAGTGTTAGTATTACTGATCGCAGTGATAATGATGACCTTTCATTCTCCTTTATTAGTCCCCTCTCTTTGTAAATATTCCTGCAGCACTACTTATTCTCATAAGATTTGAAATATTCCAACTAGGATTTATATCCTTGTAGGGAAAACCTGATCTGATGTTGGGGTGGGGTGGGGGAGAGAGAGTGTTTGAATTTTAGCACAAATTCAGACAGCAGGGTGGAATATGATAAGTTACCCATTCTGTGCATGCTAGAGATGGCAGAACTGGCCTAGGCTTCAGTCACTATTCCTTCAGTTAGCAGTCATTCTTGTCAACTGTCCTGATTTACTGATGTTGACTTGAGTTTCAAGGACAATGAATGAATGCGGGTGCTTTGTGTTAAAGGCACATTCACATGCTGGAATGGACAATAAAATGTTTTGAGACAAACACTGCACAAAACCACACTATTTTCTTTTGGATAATATTTCTTACCAAAGAAATATTGTGCAATGAAAGAGTGAGCAGTAATCCTACAAAGCATCACATTGATCTTAATCTAGATGACAGTATATAACAACTATACCATTGAGTCTCCAAATTAAGCAGATACTTATTATCATGACCTTTTAAATGCATAGATTGCCTCCCAGGGATGTGTTTTCAAGCTTTCTAACTGCAGTGGAATGAATCCTGTTACATACAATACACTTCTTGCTTAGGCTAACTCAGAGGTCAAGTCTATCAGATGAAAATGAACTTCATTGACCCCCATAATGAAATTCATTCTATATGCTATGCTGTCAAGTAAGATGCTTAATAACTTAACTAAAACCCTGAGCAGTCTAGAATATACCTCTAGGCTTTGCTTAATGAATTCATCATAGACTGTTCATCCAATGCCAATTAAAGTTACTTAACTGGATCACTACGAGCAACTTTTGCATCTCATTTGGAAACCAAGGACCCAGAATATGGAGGTAGAATGGAGAGGCCAATCAAGCACAGTAATCCCACGATCATTGAACCAGGTTTTGGTGCTTTTGGCAAACGTTGCTCTCATCAGAAAAGAGGACTTTGGACCACTGAGCAACAGGACTTTGAACCACCATGCTTCATTAAGACCAAGATCAACGCAGCCGTCCACCAGGAGATTTTGGAGCACTTCATGCTTCCTTCGGCAGATGAGCTTTATGGGGATGCTGACTTCATTTTCCAGCTGCCCACACTGCCAAAAGCACCAAAACCTGATTCAAAGACCGTGGGATTACTGTGCTTGATTGGCCAGCAAACTCGCCTGACCTGAACCCCATAGAGAATCTATGGGACATTGCCAAGAGAAAGATGAGAGACATGAGACCGAACAATGCAGAAGAGCTGAAGGCTGCTATTGAAGCATCCTGGTCTTCCATATCACCTCAGCAGTGCCACACCACATTGACGCAGTAATTGCTGCAAAAGAGGCCCAATCCAGGTACTGAGTACATATGCATGCTTATACTTTTCAGAGGTCCAATATTGTTCTATGTACAATCCTTGTTTTATTGATTGCATGTAATATTCTAATTTTCTGAGATGGTGGATTTGGGTTTTTTATGACCTATACACCATAATCATCACAATTATGAAAAATCACGGCTTTAACTATCTTGCTTCACATGTAGTGAGTCTTATCTCATATATTAGTTTCACCTTTTAAGTTGCATTACTGAAATAAATGAACTTTTGTACGATATTCTAATTTTTCGAGTTTCACCTGTGTGTGTGTGTATATATATATATACATACATACATACATACATACATACACAAACACAAACACAAACACAAACACAAACACACACACACTATATTGCCAAAAGTATTCGCTCACCTGCCTTTACTCGCATATGAACTTACTGTAAGTGATATCCCATTCCCAATCCATAGGGTTCAATATGATGTTGTTCCACCCTTTGCAGCTATAACAGCTTTAACTGTTATGGGAAGGTTGTCCACAAGTTTTAGGAGTGTTTATGGGAATTTTTGACCATTCTTCCAGAAGCGTTTAGAGTTTAGAGTTTTATTTCATTTGTATGCCGCCCTTTTCCCCAAGGGGGCTCAGGGCGGCTCACAACTAAAAAAGGGAAGGGGGGATACAGACAGTTTAACAACAACACAAAACAATACATAGTTAAAAAGCGCAACAATCATACCATTCGAGATAGGGGCAGCGAATCTTTAGCCCTAAGCCTGTCGGAACAGCCAGGTTTTAAGGGCTATGCGGAAGGCCTGGAGGGTGGTGAGGGTACGAATCTCCACGGGGAGATTCGCATTTGTGGGGTCACACACTGATGTTGGACGAGTTTACATGGCCTACCACTTCGTGGCTGAGTTGCTGTCGTCCGCAAATACTTCCATGTTCTTATAATACAGCTGACAGTTGACTGTGGAATATTTAGGAGCGAAGAAATTTCATGACTGGATTTGTTGCACAGGTGGCTTCCTATCACAGTTCCATGCTGGAATTCACTGAGCTCCTGAGAGCGATCCATTCTTTCACAAATGTTTGTAAAAACAGTCTGCATGCCTAGGTACTTGATTTTATACATCTGTGGCCATGGAAGTGATTGGAACACCTGATTCTGATTATTTGGATGGGTGAGCGAATACTTTTGGCAATATAGTGTGTGTGTATGTATATGTATATGTATGTGTATGTGTATGTGTATGTGTATGTGTATGTATGTGTGTATGTATGTGTATGTATGTATGTATGTATGTATGTATGTATGTATGTATATTGCATATTCATGAAACTTAATGGTTGCAATAGAATTGGAAGAAATCATAGAATTAAAGTTTGTTGCAGCTGGAGTTTGTTAAGAGATTGCAATATAGCTGAATCTCATTTTAATGAGTTTGGATCTCTGACAAGTACATAGAAGGCTGCTGCAGTTAAAGAACCAGGAAGTAGGATCCACAGAGATAATAGGGCAAATAGGCAGAGATCCATTGCTGCTAGAAAAAAAAATCAATGAAGAAGGTCTTGAGGGAATCCCTATAGGAATCCGGGAAGCCCTGACCCTTTTGCTCAGAGCTAGCTTAACACAGAGATTGCAGTTAGTATTCTATATTGAAGAAACATTTACCTGCTACTAAACAGCAATGAATTCAACTTGAAACTTGATTTGCATTCAATAATTTCTCTTTTCAAAGTTTTCTGGAGTGATTGATATAACTGTAAAATAGTGAATTTATATTTTTTTATGTCAGTGGAAATTCTACTATTCTACTTTGAATGCGGTAATTACTAATTTTGGGGTTGCAAAACAATAAACTTGAATAGCCCTATCACTTGTGTATTGTTGTGCAGGAAGAAGACTCAGCATCTAAAACAGTAAGACATACAAAGAAGTGAACAATATTTTTAAAGAGTACTTTATAAGCAATTTTCAGAATGGCCCAGGAAGAAAGAAACGTGCCATCACAAATTGCCACTCTGTCAGAGGCAGGATCTAATAGATGTTCAATGGTCCATACCAATACAATACACATGCTGCTTTGGATAGTAGAAAGCATGACAATAAGTTTCCTTTCTTTGCTGTGTCAAAATACTGTAGCATTAGACGAAATTAGAGTTATGCTCAACAGATACACTAAATGCACTCAACATCTATCTAGTTGTTACACCTGCACTACAGAAAAAAAGCAAGCAAAAATAGAAAACGTCTTAACTTATAGGCATGAAAATATTCTTCCAAATCCATAACCCAACTCTGAGTATTATTGCAGGAAATGGGGGATTTTAGAAGCCTCACCCGTTTTATAAGACTGAGAAAAAATAAAAAATAGGGAAATGCTAGTCAGTTCAGCTGATATAGGTCAGCAATGATTTCACTGTGCTTATGGCCAGCTTCCCGGATTTAGTTCCCAAATGCTTTACCTTGAGTGCTTCCCACACTCCTACTTTTCTGTTCATCTGCTCACACAGGAAATCAATGAGTAAAAGAGACTTCATTCTGAAGAATAAGAGAAAAAAAACCTCATGAACAAAGATGCTTTCTCCGCCCGCCCCGCCGCCACAAATTTTGTTGTGTACCTCCACACAAATAAGCTGTACCAATTTGAAGGTAGCTATGGGCTTCTCTGAGCCCCAAATGCTGCAGTAATGAACAATTTAGGGCATTTCTTTCTGGACTAGCTGTGGTGTAATTGAAACTCCTGTACACCTTTGTATTTCTTTTTGCAACACTTGAGATTCTCTGAAGCCTCAGAGTTTGTCTGCAATCCATTTCCCCTTGAAGGGGGTCTCCTACTTCATTTTCTCATTCATTGAGAGCCTGGGCTTTGCCTGCCTGTTAGGTCCTTCAGGGGAATGGCACTTTTCATGACTGTGCAGTCAGTGTTGCAGTTCAGTGGTGGGATTCAATTTTTTTACTACCAGTTCTGTGGGTATGGCTTGGTGGGCGTGGCTTGGCGGGTGTGGCACAGGAAGGATACTGTAAAATCTCCATTCCCTCCCCACTCCATCTCCCGATCAGCTGGTACTTGGGAGGCAGAGAATAGAGGGGGGGGGGGTTGGGGTCAGTCAGAGGTGGTATTTACCGGTTCTCCAAACTACTCAAAATTTCCACTGCCAGTTCTCCAGAACTGATCAAAACCTTCTGAATACCACTTCTGTTGCAGATGTTAGCAAGCACACACAACACAAAGAAAGGATATGGTTGTGGGGCTGCTAGTTTTGGATTTTATTTCTCTTCTGTGGTGTGGGGATGAGAAATGTTTTTCAACCCTAGGATTTGCAACAGCTGAGTAATGATAGTTTTACTTTCTAGGGTCCTTATTACCAGAATTTCAAGTCAGCACTGCTGGAGATTACTTCAGGAGGCTTAAAGCTGTTTTCCGGTTTGGGGGAACACACATACACAAACAGACATATGACAGACAATGAAAGAGAGGCAGATGTAAGAAACCAAAAATTATTACATAAGAAAAAGAAAGAAAGAAAGAAAGTGGAAAAAGACATAGTGGCTAGAAAATAAAATGTCAATAAATAAACAGTGAACTTAAATTATCATAAAATTTAAAATAAATTATTTACTGATTAAATAATTAATTGAATATATAAAGTTAGACTCATATCAGCTTCAGAAATAATTGAAAATCACAACACTCAAAATATTAATATTTATATTAGTATCATCACTACAGTATGTGTCATTATTCCTAAAGTAAATGAACATGAACTTGTAAAAAGAAAAAAAACAATGATTTTTGAAATCTCATAAAACAATATTAAGTTCTAATTCATTCTCATTTGCTGCAGATTACATCAAAATATTCATTAATTCTAAAACTGCTTTTGAGTACTATATTTGTATCAAATATTTTCCCTTTAATAACCACACTCTTTGCTTTGTTGTGTGACAAGTAATGTATAGGAAAGACATTATTGGAATATAATAGAATATAAATCCTTCCATCCTTCACCATTCAGTTAGACTGAAGAAACTTCTTGGATGAGAAGTGAAACATTTACAAGGAAAAACAAAGCCCATTTGCCTTTTGAAAAAACACTTTTGGGACCATAACCTGAATGACTGAGAATTCCATAGACATGACAGCTCACTTATTTTTGAATTATCTATTATAAGCAAATGAAACTTTTACTCTCTTACACAATTTAAGAAAATAATTTCCAAGAATCCATTTGAAATGTATTTTACACAACAGCTCCAAGACTGAAGATGACCTCAACACTAAATAGGAAATGTTTTAGAGATACTGAATGCCATATTCTACTTTGTTTCCTATATGTATTTTTATCTAGCTAGCTACACCCCCATAGAATAACATCTGTTGAAAATCTGTTGACGTAAGAATTGTATTCAAATCATTTTCTAATGATCTGTTCACTCCCATAGAGAGTGTAACACTGTGATTTCTGATAAGATCAGCACTTCATGCAAAACAGTTTGATCTTGGAGAACGTGACTGCAGACCAGCATTATTTTAATAGTACACACACAAATAAGTCATTGTATTTCTTAATTATATTGACAATATGTACACTATCGTTTTTTTCATAATAGTCAGGTCTTTGCATATAACCACAATCTTGTAAAGGAAACAGTATGGGCACATATTTCTCCTACACCTACACCTACACCTACACACACACACACACACACACACACTTTTAAAGTATTTTAAAAAATTTTAAAGGCTCAAAGTGTAAAAAAATCAATTTATAATACTGAAACATTAGGAAGGTGATCAACAAAACATAAAATAAGCTAACATATTTAACATTTTCATATTGGTCTACAAAAAGATAGCCATATCATTTGGGTAGATTTTTTTTTTAAAGAACAAGAGAGTAAATATATGGATAAAAAGTTGAAAGGGACAATTTCCCTTTCCTTCCCTTCCCTTCCCTTCCCTTCCGAAAGTGCCACACAGTTCCTCTGAAGTAAATGGGAGGCTCAAAGAGTTCCACTGGGGATTGCAAGTGTTGTCTGTCATACTTGAAGCTGACAGATAAGGTTGCAACCCTGATGAGATTTATGCCCTCAGGTTGTTTCAGTGACACAATAAATCACTGTTCTTGAATTGATAAGAGAAAGCTGCATACTGGAAAAAAATTAGAAGTTAACATAGCTTAAGAGAGAGTTTGATACTTATAGGACTTAATATCAGATGCTGCTCAGGACCTCAAACAGGACAATGTCTGGTGTTCAGAATATACAAAGGAACCACAGATCTTTAGATCAAGTGCTTCCAGTTTTGATAACACTGGAATAGTGTTTCTTTCTTGCTGAAATTAATGTTGTTCTTTCATTGCATAATGTTTATTGCTGTTTTCAAGTAATGAAAAAGGGAAATATTTACATTGTAGTTCGAAAGAAAACTTTTATGAAATGATGTATCATTGGTACTTGATCCCAGATAGATTAACGAAAATGTATAAAGGGATTTCTAATAAGTGCTGAAAATGTAGTCAAAATCCAGTTCATTTGATCATATGTGGTGGTCTTGCTAATATGTGAAAATATATTGGATAAACATTACAATGACAAGGCAAAAATATTTAAGATACAAATATGAATGAAACCTGAACCTTTCCTTTTAGGTATGATGGACAAGTCAATTGAAAAACAATTTGGGATGCTACTCCTTCACATGGTGATGGCTGTGAGGATTGTATTTACCAAACATCAGAAAGAAAAAAAGATGCCAACTGTTGACTAATGGATTTTGAAATTGACTAAATTAGCAGAGATGGCAAAATTAAGTGCTTTTATTAGGAATAGACAGTTAATGAAAAACTTTCTATGTGCTAAAAGTAATAACAGATGGATTTCTTCTTTCTTCATTCACATGCACGTGCACACACGCACACACAGTGTTTTCCCCCAAAATAGGACCCAGTCTTATATTTTGGGGGGCTCCAAAATAAGCACTAGGGCTTATTTTCAGGAGATGTCTTATTTTTTCCCCATTTACAGGAGGTCCACTTCTTCTGCTTGCTCACAGCCACAATGAGGCAGGAGGCTGTGCAGTGTGCCAGTGCTGCCACTGCAAGGCAGGAAGGAATGAGCTGCTCCACGTGACCCACACTGGCTTTCCTCAGGTCCCTCAGCCAGGCCATCCACCCCCCAACACCTGCGTCACCTGATGGTGGCAGTTTCAACAGCCCTGTCCATCAGAACCCTGCGTGGCCACCAGCCCACTTCTTCTGCTTGCTCACGGCTGCAATGGAGCAGGCAAGCTGAGAGATGATGGGATGGAGTGGGTGGCTGGCCATAGGAGACTCATCTTCACATCTCTTGGCTTTCCTGTGGCCCACACAACACATCGAGATCACCTGCCTTCCCCCTGTGCTTCTACCTCTATCTGCTGCCAGTGCCACTGCGTGAAGATGAGCCTCCTGCAGCTTGCTGGGTGCTCCATGCTATCAACTTTTGGCTTTCACATGTCCAGCCATGTGCATTCAGATCACATCCCCACTGCCTCTGCCTCCATCTGCTAATGGATAGATAATAACTTACCTGAGCTGTGTAGGCTGCTGCTGCTGCCAGACACTGTTGGCCTCCGTGTCCTTGCCATCTTTGGTCATGGCCACGCCCCCTAATGAGGACAACTTAAACTAGGGTTTATTTTTGGGATAGGGCTTATATTAGGAGTGGGGTTATTTTTGAAATAGGTGTTATTTTTGGGGAAACAGGATATATGTAGACCCCTTTTTCCTCCTTTTTTGAACACTATTTTTTTCTTGTTAAGTTTGAATGTATATGTTTGTTTTATTGTTTTATTTTATTTTCTACAATAATTTTTTTTAAAAAGAAGAGAAACATCCATGCAACATTTTATCATTACCACAATATCAGTTCTACATCTGCATGATCCAATACTATTGTTTCTATCCACTAGCTGTAATGTGAAAAAAAAATTATGAAAATGCTATAAAATGCAAAGGTTGTATGTGGATTCGTATACCACTAGCTGTAACCTACATGCTTTAAATTATTACTGAGAACAGTTACTGTATGAAGGTGGTACTTTCTTTCTTTCTTTCTTTCTTTCTTTCTCTCTCTCTCTCTCTCTCTCTCTCTCTCTCTCTCTCTCTTTCTTGCTTTCTTTCTTTCTTTCTATCTATCTATCTATTAAAGTTCTTAGCTGCTTATCTACCTAATGCATTTTACTTGCATTATATTTTAAATTTTTACATTTCTTTTCTTTTAATATTGTAAATTCATATTTTGGAATTTATATGCCAGGGAGGCTTAAAGAAAGACAATGAAGTATTAACTAAGACAAAAAGACACCCTGTAACTATTCTTTAAAAAATTAAGGAAGTTACCATGAAAACGATTCTGGTCTCGTTTCAACAGCCTCTTTTAAATTGCTAATTGGCTTCTCTGTTGATAGTTACATAAGCAAATGTGTCCATATTCAGAAAGCTATTCATCTCAGTGCCTGGTGTTTTATCAGTTCTCTCATCATTTAAAAACTTCAAAAATTATTTGCCTGCTGTTCTTCACCATTTGTAAGAAGAAAAGTATTCCTTAATCTTATTTGCAAATGGGCACAGACAAACCTGAACAAAATCAAGACTAGATATAGATAGATAAGCAAACTATCCATAACAGTTTTCACTGTTCCAGCTCTTGTCATCATGCCAACATTCTTGATTTCTTCTAACTTCCACATGCTTTACTTTTCATAGTAAAGCAATAGCAACAGCACTTTTACAGCCCCCTTTAAGTGGTTTATAGAGTCAGAATATTGCCCCCAACAATTTGGGTCCTCATTTTACCCACCTCGGAAGGATGGAAGGCTGAGTCAACCTTGAGCCTGGTGAGAGTCAATCTGCCAAACTGCTGGCAGCCAATGATCAGCAGAAGTAGCCTGCAGTACTGCGCTCTAACCACTGTGTCATCTTGCAAAGGCCTGAAGGGGGAGCATCACATACATGACCAGGAATCTAATTTCTGCAAAGCAGTCACATATTAGATAATAGCAATTATCAGAATAGTTGGAAGAATGAGATAGTCTAATGAAGTTTAAAATATTTTTCTTCAATTTTCAGAATAAGACAGGAAATACTCCTCCTATCCCCCTAGAGAAAAAGGTAAAACAGGAATATAAGTAAAGAAAATCCCAGAAGGTGAGCACTCTGTGTATACAGAAAAGTATGGGGGAGAGCAAATGTGTTAGGTAGCAATTTAAGCCAAAAGAGCAATTGGACAATACTGCAAAGAAGTGTTTTAAAATGTAGCTTAGAAGTATCAAATTAAATGGAAAAAAAGGAAGTTATAAAATTGAAATAATAAGCAGAAAGGAATTTAAAGGGAAACATGGAGAGAAGCAAGCAGGCCTTTTCCTTCCAAGAAGCAGAAGAAAAAGAGAAGTGATTTGGGAGGCAGAAAAGTGGTGCAGCAAAGAGGGATCTGGTGGCTCAGTGGCTAAGACGCTTGTTGATCAGAAAGGTTGGCAGTTTGGTGGTTTGAATCCCTAGTGCTATGTAATGGAGTGAGCTCCCGTTACTTGTCCCAACTTCTGCCAACCTAGCAGTTCGAAAGCATGTAAATATGCAAGTAGAAAAATAGGAACCATCTTTAGTGGGAAGGTTACAGCATTTTGTGAGCCTTCGGTGTTTAGTCATGCTGGTCACATGACCAGAGAGATGTCTTCAGACAGCGCTGGCTCTTCAGCTTTGAAATGGAGATGAGCACCGCCCCCTAGAGTCGAGAAAGACTAGCACATATGTGCGAGGAGAACTTTTACCTTTAAAGAGGTGGAAAGAAGGAAACAAAGGTATTTCTCCTGGCAGCAGGTTTGCACAGCAAGCATCCCCCTCTTTAATGAAACAGGGAGGAATACAAAGGAGTGAGTGTTTTAGTTGTCAGTAAATGGACTTAAAGTGAAAGAAACTGGCAGAGTCAGCAGTCCCTGGCAGAAGAACTGGGATGAACAGAAGAACTGGAGAAAACCAGAGCCAAAAATCAGCCTTGCTATGACTGTCAAGAGAACAAGGAGAAACCAGTATAAACCAAGAACAGCCTGGGTTGTTCATACTGTGTCAGTCTTAAAAGGGTTTTCTATTAAGCTGTTGATTAATATTGGTAGTAAATCTGTATACTATTCATTACGAGAGACAGATTCTATTTTATTTGAGTATTCCAGGGGGGAGCTTGAAATCAAGCCCCCAAGTCCCAAGCCTAGGTTTATTTCAAATAAAGTGCTTATTAGCAAGGGAGAGTCTATTAGTCCTTGCTTTAAAAGAGCAGCAATAACACTGATTCAGGTTCTTCAACATTGATTATCTTGTTCTATCTTTTTTACCATAAGAATATGCTCTTCTTTAGTCTGGATAGCCAAATAGTATTAAAGATATCCCCCACACAAACATTATTAATTTGTATTTATATAGAGAAAAATAATCAATTTCTATTTAATTTAATAAGTCTCTTTGTACAAGGCAAGATAGTAAGAGAATGAGCTGTATGCTCTGCGGGGTCTCTTGTCCCACCACAAACTGCTGATGGACACTCTTGAAATCAGATTAGACAGCTATTCTGTCTAATAGCTTGTACTGTACAGTACAACCTCCTAAGCAGAGGATGACATCTAATAGAAGATTGTCTTCTGTTGCCTCTTCAAGCCAAATAAGACATAGTCTTTCTTGACCTTAGGAAGTAATTCTGAGTTTCAGAAGAGCAGAAATATAGATGTCTGATGAAAAAAGTTATACTAGACCAGCAGATAATACTGGATTAATTGACCAGTCCCGTGTATGGAATAGGAAAAAAAAACCCTCATGGGATTTGTTGGACAGATAATATATTGATTGCACATCCAATGCTGTCCTTTCATGAACAGTTTGTCTTGATCTGTTCCTAGACTTGAAAATAGAGAAGACAAAAGGTGCTGCCTTCAGATATTTCTCTTCTCAGGGATCCAATATTTTATCAGCCACCAACTAATGTAGGAACTATGTGAACAGACCATCCCACCTGTGTTTAATGATTCCAATTACAACTTGACTAATGGCAATAGAACCACAGGTCCAGGTGTGCCAACATGATAGCATTTTGCACCAGACAAATCAATATGCACTGGGCTCCCTGTTTCAGTGCAGAATTGGAACTTTATCAGAATAACTGTGGCTTCTCAATCAGTTCATTTTTCTATTAAAAATAGAGAAGAAAATGTTGCTCTAGTTTTTCCAATAGATTCACCAGTTTATGTGTATATACATATACTGCACTGTGTTATCAAGATTCTCGGTTCATTTCCACAATTAAGACTCTGAGTGGGATATAATATTTAAAGATGTAATTATGAATTAAAAATTAAATTACATTGAATCATACCATGAATACATTTTGAGCTAATGTGAATAAAAAGCTGGCTGAAAACCAATTTAATAGAATTTCAAAACTATGCTCTGGGTATGTGAATCTCAAGAAGAAGAAATTAAGATTCATTGCAAGAGACAAAGGGAAGTCAATTTTGGCAACCAAAATGTGCTCTTTGCATTTCGCCCTTACCAAAGTCAATTGTCTAGATTAAACTGCAGCTACTTGTGAAATAAAGGAGGACATAAAATAATTTTTTAAAAAAAGCACAAAGTATTTTTTTTTTAACTTCAAGCTTCTTTCTTTACCCCTTTCTCTTTTCATTTGTGACTGAAGAATGACTGTTTGACGGGAGCAATCATCTGAGCTGAAGCTATATTATGAAATCAACATGCCAATATTCTAATTTAAGAGCAACATAAAGTGCTTCACAATGAGATTTGTGGTGCTTTCCAGAAACTGTCCCACATCACTGACTCTCAGCTGTCACCTGGGCAGAGCTGACTTCTATAGTTAAATTGGATTAAAAATGCTATGTTACGGTATTTTTTTGGGGGGGGATTTGTGTGCTTCTTCATTCAAACAATGCAAGAGCTGTAACTTAGTTATTACACACACACACACACACACACACACACACATTACGAATACATAAACCTCTAACAGAAGAGAAATGTTTACAAGCTACCATTTATTTCTTTCCTGATCCAGTAGTTGTAGTCCCTAGGAGACTTTGGCTGATCTCAAAAAAGACCAAGTAAGATTGTTCCCACTAAGAATTTGGATGAAAGACTACAAGAAAATCTCAAGATTCTAGGCTACACTTAGAAATAAGAAAATACCCTGGAAGAATAGCAAACTACATCCATATTCTTGCCAAGAAAACGACATGGATAAACCTAGGTAGTGATCAGAATGTATCCAGAGAGTTTTTTATTTATTTACAATCCTGGTTATGCAGTGTGCTTAGAAACCTCTGCTCCTAAAGACATCTGGGAATAATCCCACTGACTTTACATCTCTTCTGAATCTTGTTTTAAAATGTGCTATTTTACTAGAATGCATTTAATTGTATTTCTTATCTCTATTTTCTTCGTATTTCTTTCTCTGTCAGACACTGTCTTTTCCTCTCATTGTCCTAATTTGCTAATTGAGTTGGCATTCTTTATTACTTTTCTACTTTGTATTTCCAATTAACAAATTAATCAATTTTTATTATCACCCTTCATAATACTTTTTTCTTCTCTTCCTTTAAGAGTTTTGCTCTTTTTTAGTTGACATCTTTATCCATTTTGCTGTTTATTAGGGCTCATTAACTTTTTATGCCCCATCTTTTGCAGGAAATGGTAGGGTAGCTCTTCTATCTTTTTGATTGTAAAGTCTCAGACTTCATATTTTTCACTTAATTTTTGAATTAATGTATTTAATTATATTAGGTTTGGCAGGTAATTAATAATTTAGGAGTCACTGAGGCTAAAAAAACCACTGGTCCAAACTGAGATTTCAATGGATAATAAATGTCAGTTTTCCTTTATCATCATTATAATTAAATAGTTGTTCTACCATAAGGATCCTAGCACTGAAAATTTTAATATTTCTTTTTAAAATAAGATTTAGCTTATCCTATAACATTAGTTCTCAATCCGTGGTTCAACAAAGATTTTAAGAAATGTTATATTTAAATCTTGAGTTAAGTCTTGGGGATCCGTGGCCACAAAAGTTGTTTAAAGGGTGAAGAAAAAGTTGCAAAGCACTGTCTTATAACTTCAGTTTAGGAAAAGAAAAAGGAACAAATGCAATTTCCAATTGGACTCTGATCAACAATTGTAAGCAACAATCGTCAATCAAAGTAATAGTGATAGGAATTATGTCTAATCTATCTTTTGAGCCTCAAACAATCCAGTAAACTAAAGACTCTCACTGCATTTGTAAAAATAACTCTGTTACTCAATGAGAATGCTTTATTCAAGAACATATTTTTCAAACATTAGCAGGTTTTAATATTTGTGGATATCCATATTCTTTTGAGTTGGACTTCTACTATGCAAAAATCAACTGCTGAATAATGGGAATAGATATTCCATATTCTTAAGATATTTGCTAAACACTGAAAAAGTAATTTATGGCCCCTATTATTTGCCTCTGCAGGTAGTCCTTGTTTAGCAACTGTTTGCAATTACAACAATGATGAAAAAGTAACTTTATGACCAATCGTATTCACAATCTTTATAGTCTATTAAGCAAAGGAAGGCTGAAAGAATATCATAACCATAGTCAGTATTTCACTTAACAACTACTTCAATTGATGACCAAGTTACCAGTCCCAGTTGGGGTTGCTAAATAAAGATTACCTGTATAATTTTCAGGTTTCTTTTCATATAATCCCTCTAAGACTTCAATACTTATTGTTGTATACTGCCCTGATTCAATTTGTGTGAGATAAACTGTTATATAAATTTTATAAGTGAATATATAAGTAAATCAATACATATAATTTAAATAGTACTTCTTCCTCCATTTGTATTTACAACTAACCTGTGAAATAGGGATTGTCACACTGAACATCCAGGGCTAAATGTGGACTTGAATCAGAATTCAATAGTCAGCTCCTTAAACATTATATCACACTAGGTTTAAATGTTTTTCAAGAAGTATTCACATTTTTTCCAAAGAATTCTGCAAAACCTCTCTTCTTGAAATGATTATTTTTCAGTCATTCATAACCATTTTCTTTTCCTACAGAAACTGTCAGTTTAACTTCTATTCCAAATGATGGTTATAGCTTGTTCTAAATCTGTAGAGAACTGTCTGTCATCTGCTTGCAGTCCTTCATCAGCTTCTCCTTTATTTTATTTTTTTAATTTTTATTATTTATTTTTTATTAACAAACATGTAAAATACACACACACAAAACTTAGATATACACCACATTTGCACAAAACAATACGAACAGGACCTTCCTGTTCTTTCTAATAGCAATTATCAACCGATACAGCACACCTTATATTATTTCCCCTTCTATTGTATTTCATTTGGATTTCACCATTCTTAACCCTCTTATTTTACTCATAACTATTATTTTTTGAGTTTTGTTATATTCCTTCATTGATTCTTGTTCCTTTCCTCCATCCACCTATACCATTTATCCCATACCTGGTAGAATTCTGATTCTTCTTTTCCCTGGATTTCTTTAGTTAGTTTGTCCATCTCAGCACAATCCATAACCTTTCTTATTATTTCATCTTTGCTTGGAATTAATTCATGTTTCCATTTCTGGGCAAAGGCAATCCTTGCCGCCGTAATTATATGTAATATTAAATACTGGATTTCTTTTTTGTATTTCGCAGACATTATTCCTAATAAAAAAACTTCAGGTTTCCATTCTATTTTAACCCCTGTTATTGCCTCCAGCCAATTTTTGATCCTTTAGTTGGGCTATATAGTGCTAATATTTCTGACATGTCAATTATATCATTTCAGTACTTAAAAAAACTAAGCTATTATTATCATTGTATTATCTAGAGTTGCTTCCTGTTTTGGGGCCAAAACCAGAAAAAAACCCAACAGCAGTCTTTTAATGACATCAATATTTGTACACAAAATTGGAAAGTACTGCTGTCAACTTGCCCTATTAACAGAGTTCCTCAGAAATATTAATAGTTTACTAATGTGAATGGCTGTATGTACAAATGGCCAAAGTGTTTAATAGATGTATTTGTCTCTTTACTTCTCATTGTAAAATTCTATTTTGCCTTGTTGCTGTTGTACTCTTGTACTCTTGCCTTGAGCGTCTTCCCAATTTATTTTCAATGTTTTTACTTTTAATTCTGAAGATCTTGCTGGTTTGGGATCCTGATTATAGATTTCTTTGTACTGCTGCATTTTTTTTTGTACTGTACCTAAGTGATTAGAGTTATTTCCATTTGACCACAATTCAGTTCCTGGTTTAAGAGCCAAGGTGGCGCAGTGGTTAAATGCAGCACTGCAGGCTACTGCTAGATCAGCAGGTCAGCGGTTCAAATCTCACCGGCTCAGGGTTGACTCAGCCTTCCATCCTTCCGAGGTGGGTAAAATGAGGACCCAGATTGTTGGGGGCAATATGCTGACTCTCTGTAAACCGCTTAGAGAGGCCTGAAAGGCCTATGAAGCGGTATATAAGTCTACTGCTATTGCTATTGCTACCAATGTTTGTTCTTCTTATCTAGGCTAAAAAGGGAAAAATGGATTAAACTAAAATGCAACTTTCTAAGCACCATATAAAAAAACCTCTTGTTGTATAAATTATATTCAGTTTTTATTTATAGATGTTTAAAATTCCCTATTTCTAGATCAAACTTGAACAATAAAATAAAAAGTTAAATAAATAAGTAATAAGCAAACAAGGTGCCCATTATGTCTCTTCACAACTGACAAAGCTGATTTGAAAATGTTTATGTCTCCTAAGGGACACAATTATAATGGAGTCCTTAAAGTTTGCAAAATACTCTGGATGACTTTTATGATCTCTGTCTTTATCCCCTATTTTGATTGCTTCTATAAATAAATGAATTAATTAGCTAAGCTAATATTTTCCTACCATCCAGAGGGGAAATAGGACAAATGAATTTTAGAACATTAAAAAAAATCTAGGTCTGAGGTAGCTGAATTTTTAAAGCAATCAACTTTCTTTTCTCCTCTTCCCCAATTATATACTGTTTTAAACTCAGGAACATTACAGCTAATCTAGGGTAGGAAAAAAGTTAGTCCTTCTATAGAGCTGAATTGGTATCACAAAGTTACAGAAACTTATTGACATAATTTGTTGAGATACTATTAATAATAATCAAGTAATTATGGTTGTACAAAGAATTTGAAAAAAAAAGTTCTGCAATGCACAGGAGCACAGCATATTTCTATTCAGTTTATTAATATAATGCATATTTGTCAGACTCATAAAGTTGCTAAAGGAACCATTCATGGTTGTGTCTATTTTTGGAAAAGACATGCCTGCTTTAATGATTCCAAGAGAAATGCTTTGTTCATATTTCAGTGGATTATAAATCTTTCATATGCTTGCTGCAGGCCTAATTGTCATAATGGTTGATATTCAGATTTGTCATCAGATAATTATGTCACTACATAGCAAAAAGCACTTGCAGATGGCTTGAAATGAACATACCTATCATATTCGGTCCATGTCAACATTCTCCAAGCAATCCCAATTATTCAGTAGTAGCACCATTATAAAATATTCAGTGTTTCATCTGAATAGTTTCTTAAAATGGAGAAGCTACTTTGGAGGTACTACTTGTATGCAGTGACGTGCGGTGAGGTTTATACCTGGTGAGGCTCAGCTGGGCATCCTTTTGCGAAGCAGCTCAGCAGAGCAGCGGTTGGCCTCGGCGGGGGGGGGGGATTTGCATCGCGGGAGCAACCAAGCGCCCGGGTCTGCAGCAAAGGCGCTTGGTGGCTCCCGCGATGCAAAGTGCCCCACTGCCCCCCCGCTGTCCTGCTTGCGTCCCCTGCTTCTCCAAGTTCCGCTGCTGGAAGTCCCAGATCGCCTCTGGGGAAAGGCTGAGTGAGAAACGGAGCGAAGCTTCTCCGCGGCCTCCCGGCACGACGCAGAGGCTCTCACAGGAGCGCGTGCCAGCGGCCGGTGGCCCAGAGCAGCCCCGGCTGTGAGACAAGGGAGCACTTAAAGTAGCCGCTGCCGCCGCCACCACCCCACCGGGCAAAGGAGGGGTGGTGGTGGCAGCGGCAGCGGCTGCTTTAAGCGCTCCCTTGTCTCACAGCCGGGGCCGCTCCAGGCCGCTGGCTGCTGACACGTGCTCTTGCAAGAGCCTCTGCGCAGCACCGGGAGGCTGCAGAGAAGCTTCGCTCCGCTTCTCACCCAGCCTTCCCCCAGAGGCGATCTGGGACTTCCAGCGGCGGAGCCTAGAGAAGCAGGCCGGGGCAGTGGGCGGCAGCATCGGGGATGGTGGGGCACTTTGCATTGCGGGAGCCGCCAAGCGCCCAGGTCTGCAGCAAAGAGCCAGCCTCCTCCTTCTCTCCCACTCCTCTCTCCTCTGAAGCACGCCCCGCCCAACGTAAGCGTGCTCAAGAACACATGATTGGCTGCTTCCAGATCAGGAGGCGGGAGAATTAGTGCCTCTTTTCCATCTGAACTTCTTTGCCTTTTAACTCTTTTTTAACTTTTAGAAGGCGAAAAATACCTTATGGAAAAGAGGCCCCGAGTTCTCTCGCCTCCTGCTTTGGTTAACACTAAGCAGACACCAAGCCACTGTGAGCTGGAATCTGGTAGCAACTATCTTGGCTTTAATTATTTAAAAAAATATATTTAAATTTCTTTCTTTTTCCTGAGGAGACTGGTGAGGCTCCGCCTCCCTTGCCTCTAGTGACTGCACGTCCCTGCTTGTATGTAAAAAGATAAGGAGTCTCTTCAGATCTTACTCTGCTAGTCATTGCTAGCTTGGGAGGGGGGTGCTCATCTCTGTTTCAAGGCATTGAGCCAGTCTGAAGTCATTTCCATGGTCATGTGGCCAGCATGATCGCAAGGAATGACAAAGTGGTACCTATTTATCTACTTGTATTTGCATGCTTTTGAACTACTAGGTTGGCAGGAGCTGGGCTGAGGATGGGATGCTGGAATGGCACTCAGATCTTTTTAGCCAACAAGCCTAGCATCTTAATCTCTGAGCCACCCCACCACCCATTACTTGTGTGTACTACATAACATTTGGGAAAATATCAAAGATGACAATTTTATGGTTGGTCACACCAGTGGTGGGTTGCAGGCGATACGCCTCAGTACGGGCATACTGGAGCCTGCCCGGAGCACCGGATACCATTCTGGTATGGTGCTCTGGAGAGCCCACCCGCCCGCCCGAGTTCCTTACCATATTTTAAAGCTTTTGGCGCTTCTGCTATAGTATTGTGGAGGCTTGCGGAAGCATCGTTTGCAGCTACAATGCATGCTTGCACCACGCGCATCCATGGGATGCCGGGCCTGTTCCAACCTTATCGGTTGGAATGGAATCCGAAACCCACCACTGGGTCACACCAACCAGTACCAGATGTTTACCCTGGTTTTGGCATTTTTATCCATTTATCAAATCTTTTCCAACAAACTGGGATAGCTAAATGCTGTTGTTTGATGGTGTTAGAGATATTGCCACAGGATGTAAGCTGTTCCAAATAAAGCTGAATTTTGCAGTTGCGTGATAGTGATTTTGTCAATGCCGGTGGTGTTCAAGTTTTGGGTCTACACCCAGCGTGCTTATCATGATTGGTACAATCTTTGTTTTTGTTTTGCCATAGTCGTTCTATTTGCATTCATATTTTGTGATTTGTCCAGTTCTTTCTTTTCTATTCTGTTGTCTCCAGATAGTGCCACATTCACTATTCAGACTTTGTTTTCTTATCAACTGTTGTTAAGTCTGAGGTATTATGTGGCAAATACATGTCGGTTTGAATTCTAAAGTCCCAGAGCATTTTAACTTCTTCATTTCTATTACTTTGTCTATCTGGTCCCAGAAGTTCTTGCTTGCAAGCAAATGGCATTTCTTGCAGATATTTCAATGCAGCATTGTTGCTATTTTGTCATGCCATTATTTATAATCAGTCTGTGTGCTCTTATTGCAGCAACATGCTTGGTGGTCCATTGTTTCTTGAGTGTCTTTTCAGACATGGCATTTGCTTATTTATTTTAATTTATTGTCTTTTGAAGTATCAGAAAACATTTCCACATGGCTGATGCCATTAATATTGTGTATCTGCATTAAGAACCTAACACAGCAAAATAGTTGCCAGCTCAATCTTTTCAATGTAGTGCTCTCTCTATATCATTTCTCATTGTCATATGATATCCTGAGCACTCAGTTGTTAAGGCAATAAAAATACTTGT
Source organism: Thamnophis elegans (assembly GCF_009769535.1). Classification (NCBI taxonomy): domain Eukaryota; kingdom Metazoa; phylum Chordata; class Lepidosauria; order Squamata; family Natricidae; genus Thamnophis; species Thamnophis elegans. The sequence continues at coordinate 53,182,972 of NC_045545.1, forward strand.
TTTATTAATCAAAATACAGTATATTGCATATATTGGTAAATATTACAGTCAAATTAGCTCGCAAGACCCAAAAGAAAACATTGTTCACTGCAAAAATATCTGCCGAGTCCACTCCTTCTATTAAGTATTGCTTTGGTCCAGGTCATGTTTAGTCCAAAATTTTTATTACTTTGTCTTCTAATAAGATAAGAATGTTAAATACCGTAGGTTGTTATCCACACATTTTACATGCTACTTGTAAATGTCAGACTGTATTTTTATCTGCAATTGTATGGAAAGAAGGAGAAGTCTTCCTTGGTTGGATGAAAGGCCTTCCCAAATCAACATGACACAACAACCATCATAACATTTAGTGGTAGCTTAGTATGAAATTAACATTTTATTAATTTATGGAAAAATATGTCATTTTCTTTTGACTAATGGAATAATCTAGTTGCTACCGCAAAGCCACTAAAAAATTATAGTACTGTATCTAGCTATCCTTTTTTCTCCATAATCTCTAAAGGAACTTCCCTCAGTAATCAGTAAGCAAGACTTGCTAATAATCTTGCTTACTAAAAGTCAAGGCTGAAAAATGTAGAACACTGTGAAACAGAGTTCATCTGCAACATTGTCGCCTCCAGTTACTGCATGTTGATAAATAACTCCATCATTTCAATCTTTATGGAACTGTGCTGTCACTTTGAGGATTATATTCCAATACATCTAGAAAGTTCATTGGACTGGGAAAAGTTGTCCCTAAGGAAAAAGAGAAACTTAACATTTAATTGACATTTTATGTAGTCATATCTTACACTATTTTCTAGATTAGCCTCCACTTGAGAAGAATATTCTTATGGAATTGTTTGGAATTTTTTTTAATGTAGCCTTTTGTTTAGAGTATTTTCTTTTTTACCTCCCACAATGTAATTACTGTATGAAGATTTCCCTTACCAAATTGGTTTCACCCACACAAATTCTGAAGGAAAGTTCCTGTTGCTTAAAGTTTTCTAGCACATTCCTCCCCCCCCCAAAGAAATACAGCTTAATGATGCCCTTTTTAAGCAATTTAGTGCTTCATAAAAATTCCAAGACATTTTTTTAAAATAAAGTTGATGTTTCATTCTCTTCAGGCTACCAACTGCATGTTTCTATGGAAACAAACATATTTCAATTATCAAACTCCTGTCATATGAACTGTTCCTGAATGCTGAGTCACCACATGGCAGTATATTAAAAGATGATAGTAAAAATGGAATAAAATTCTAAGAGAGCTTAGGAAAAAGAATTTCATTCATAAAAGCAGAGTTACCTACACAAAACTCTTTAACTTCTCAGATCAAATATCAAACTCCAAAACATCACGAACCATTGTCCTCCCTAGCTCTGAAGATTTACCACTGGAAACTATTCAATTGCCCCAGTTCAATTGAATAGTCCAATGCCTATTTCTTCATCTGATCGTGATTCTGTCAAAGGAAGCGAAAGAGGGATAGGACTAAAATTATATCTTTTAACAAACATTCACCATTTTGTATCTTTTTCCTGGTGTATCTTCTACAAGAAATAATATATATATATATCTATATATATATATATATATATAGATATATATATAATATATATATATATATAGGTATATCTTTTTATTATACAACTTTTCTTGCCATTTTTTTGTTGAAAATCATAATAAGAATTTTAAAATAGCAGATTTTATTGCACCAGCATATACTGGTTTGCATACAAATCAGGAGGTATGAACACAAAACTCATAAAAAAGTTATGGCAAACAAAAATTGGACTAAGCAGCAGAATCTTAAACTGTGTACTGAGTGCCAATGAAATTTATATAAGGACATTATTTGTAAGATTCAGAAAGTAATGCTGCTAATCAGGAAGAACATTGTCTTTTGTCTCTTCCATGTGTGTTAACATACCCACATATCCATACATAATAAACAAATCTTTTTTACTTCTTTTGATAAGTCTATTTAATGAATGTAATTCTGATTAAAGTAATTGCAGGATTATCTTAATTGTATTGTAGAATCAAAATAAAGGCTCATATTCATGAGTCTAAGAATCTTGAACCAAACATATTTCCCAGATTGCAATAAAATTCCCACTTACAATTTTAGTGAATGGTACATCAAGCTGTTCAAGATTTGATTTCATTGTTATTGAAAATGCTGGTATTGTTGTTGAGTCAAAGTAGGGTAGTATTATTAGCAAATGCTTTGAATGCTCTAATAACAAATTGTTCTCATGACAGCTTATATAAACGTGAATAAAACATATAAATCCAATACAAATCTAGAAATGTAGGACCTACTCAATGTGGTACTTTAGCTACAGAACATCATCCTCAGCAATTTGTCAAATTAAAGCGTTCTGGTTTCTCATATCACTCTGATTCTTGTTTATTTAGTTTTATTGAACCCTGAAGTAATAGCTACCTTTTATATGTTTATATTAGAAATGTTATAGAACAACAAACGAAATTAGTTCTGATTCCACAATAACTTATGTTGCTCATCTTTCTATGCAGTATCAAAATATAGCATTGTTGGTTTTTCATTTTATAGCAGATTAGACTTTACCACCCTTAGTAGGACATGAAAATATATTCAGCATGATAACAATAACCTAGGGTGACTAATCATGACTGCAAATCCTATAATAATTTTTAATCAATCTATTTTTAACTTAATTAGCAATGTACAATATATTAGCATAAATCATGGCAACACATTTTAATCACTTTAATCATGGTACAGTAAAGGAAACCTTATCTAAATTGGGTAGAACTCAATAAATGGACTACAGTACATTTTTAAATAGCTGCTTTTGTTTTAGAAGATTTAGAAAGTTTTTTGAATGCTACTATTAGGAGGGGAAAGTACAGTATTAAAAATAGCTGTTTCCTACTAGCAGTTAATTCTAATATTTTAATACAAACCAAATTTCTTGGTTAACCAATACCTTAATTTAAGCATATTTATTTTTCTTGCTTAAATAAAGTATTAGAACATAATAAAATTCACTCTTAATGTATTGTCACAACCAGTTATTTAACAACAAGGTTATCAACAACACATTATTTTAAGGAAGAGTTCTTTTTAAAATCAAAGTAAGATACACAATTTTATTTGTGGTTAATGGACTGTATGCACCAAGCACTTTGATAAAAATAAATAATAATGGCAATTCAAAACACATTAAAATGGTGGAGGAAATAGGTCTGCAACTGTCTATAGTATAGAGATCGTCTTGGAATTCAAGAGGACTTGTATAGGAGTAGAATTATATAGAACTGTATAGTTAATTGATTTAAGTAACCAGATATCTATTTGTACATCAGTCTTCGAATTCTATATCTAATGTTTGAATTGAAAAGTCTCAAAAGAAAGGTAGATAAATCACCAATATTACTATTTTCTTGCTTTATTCTGTTGATGACTTCATGTAGTTCAAATTAAGGACATCAGATTCTTTGGAAGAAAAGACATAATAATCTATCAATATAAAATATTGTATGTAATTTTATCCATCTATTCATCACCTGCTTTCAATTTCAACAGAGAAAAGGATTGCCCCTACTTGTACATGACAGCATTTTAGATAATTGTGTTGCTGCTATCAGATTTTCCCTCAGTTCTCTCTGGAAGCTAAACAAATCCAAGTTTTTAGTTCTTTGTCAAAGGATTTAATTTACAAACCCTATAGTAGTTTGGTAGTTCTCCTCTGAAGTGTTTCCAGCTTCTCCATCTCCCTTTAATGTGCAACACTCAGAATGGGACGGAGTAGAATTAAATTGGAAAATCATTTAAGCCTTGGACTCTCACCCCTGGCTCAATGAATCCACCACCAGATTCTCAGTCCCCACCCCTCAGTCAGTTAAGAGATAGATGAGTGAGGCTAGCCTTAGCTAATACATCCAATTAATAACTGCCAATCTTACATATTTAAAAATTGTAATTCTACCACAAATAAAATTCCCATTGAAAATATTTGTAATGGATACTTTATCTAGAATCCATAAATGTGTATTTTATTAATGACATGTTTTACATTTCCACTACAACAATATCTGCAACACATTATTTTAATGAAAAATTTCCCAAATCCTATAACTCCAGACAAAATAATGAGAACTAGTAATCATTACAGGAGACATGGGTGATGGAAGGAACTGAATTATAAGGACATTATTTGTAGGAACTGATAAAATCATTTCAAAGAAAAACAACAATATTCATTGAGAATGAACTCTAAACAGTTATTTTAATTTATATGAGACAAAAAAAACCAAAGGACTTTTAGACGAACCTTCATCAATATGAAAACATAATCCAAACAATATCTTTGTATATGTGTCTGTAAAAAACAAAACAACTGAAAATATAAAGTAAAATTTCATGCATTGGTAGTCAGAATGAAAATCTACTATAGAAATGGCAACCAAAGATAACACAGCCAGATACAATAGCAAATCAGATTGTACTGATGCCTGTAGACTCTTAATGTTAAACATGGGAGACCAAAACAGCTGAATTAGACAAGGACAATGACTGCCTTTAACTAGTACTGACAATGCTGCTTCTTTCAGTTTATCAAATATTTATGCCTTTAAAAAGTCTCATGTCAAAACTATAGCTCTTTTGAATACAGAAATAGATGAGCAAACCAACTTTGTCAAGGGCAATTTGTGTGTAATGATTTCAACAGGAAAGTACTTTCTTTCTCTGCAAGTTCCTTACACTCTGTTTAGTTCCTAGTTTGGAGTAAGGCAGTATTTTAACCAACTGAAATCCTTCCACCAATTCACTAACTGTTCTTTGACTATTTGCTCCCGAATGTTCTATGAGTACTTAATACTGGTTTTCTTCCACAACCTCTTACTGCTATTACAGGACTAAATAAAAGAGATTGATACGATGAAGTTAATATTCAGTACATAAAATCAAATAAAGTGAAGGTTGGTTTGCTGCATCTTAAACTGCTATGATTATGATGGTTGATAATAGCATCTGGAAATTAGTTTTCTGAAATATCTCTGTGAGTCCTGCTAACCCTGTCATCCATTACTTAAATGGCAGTACATGCTAGAGAGTTTGGCTTCTCAGTCATAATCCCTAAATCCTTTCCACTTGGGAGAAGACAATTGTAGCTTGATTTAGCTAAATTTGAGGAAGCGCAACACTATTCTAATTGAACCCAAGGAACGTCAAGTATACAGCTGATTGGGGGTGGAAGAATGCTGTATATAGTATATCTCTTCCTTTATAGTTAGTGTCGTTTTCCTTGCAGATAGTTCTGAAGATTGTAAAATGAGTGAAACTTGATGAAATTATGTAAATTAAAGCCAAATGGTTTAACTGGGAATGATTAGGCTTACTCAATGAATAGTTAAAGGGTTCCTGCCTGTATCCTTCTTGCCTTGGGGTGAGACTGATATTTGTTGAAGACATGTCCATACCACAAAACTTCCACATCCAGTACAGCCATCAATGCTAACTGAAGCTAGATAATGGATCAACCTTCCATATAATTGAGGATTCAATCCTTCAGGGAGCAAAAGCCCAAGGGAATAAGTGATTGAATGGTTTGCAATTGGCCTGCTGCAACTTGGCACTGCTGCAGTACACCTCCTGCCTCTCCCCCCAATTTTCTGACTGAGACCCTATGCCTCTCTGACCTGAGAGACTAGAACCTCATTAGCAACACAACATATTTTAAATTACCCTGCTCACTTCAATTTTATATTTGTCCTTTGAGAAAATCAGAGTACACTGTTATATTTATGACATTTTTTCTTAAAAAGTTTTATCAAGGGGGAAAATAAATCAATAGGCTATGATATCTTACCTGTAAAAAAATTCCAGGTGGACATTCGATAGCAGAAAATAATTCATATTTTATTTTAGTAGATAGCTGAGTTTTAGATTAACAATATGACCTTTTGAGAATGTTGTTTCTTGGTTTCCTGTTCTAACTAGACATGCAAAATAAAATGTGATGAATAAAAAAACTGATGAACAGGTAGCTGTTAAATAATAAATTTTGGCTGATCATCAGTGAATGTTGCTGTTGGTGGGGAAACAATCATATTTCAGTGTCAGCAATGAATAAAGCAGTTGTCTTAAAACTTTCAAGCAAAGTATCAGACTAAAAGAAAATTGAATAGACACCTCTGAAGTTAAATTACAAAATAATACCAACACCATGTTGTACAATGATAAGAAAGCAGGAACAATGAGCTGGAAATAGTTTCCCCATTGTAAATAGTCTTGAAAAATATTTTCATTATCTTTGCAATTTTGTTGCAGGAAATAAATTAGGATACCCATATTTTCTGGGGGCATTCATAAAACTGTTGTGTGGTTTCTGTAAATCCGGCTTTTATTATGAAAATAGTTGGATTTATTGGGGAAAAAAAAGCCTTCAATCACCGAAAATGAACCTCAAAGAAATGAAATAGTTAACTACATTTCTGCTAGCAATAATCAGAGCTCTAAACTTCTTTCAGTTCCATGGAGGAAAATCCTTCCATTCTGTCACATATAACTTCAGCTGAGGTATGATTCAGCTCCCTCCTTAAATGTTATTCCAGTGTAAAATTTGCAACTGGAAAGACACATAAGAACAATATAAGCCCCAACTAAACAATCTTTTTTTAAAAAAATATTTAGGCCCCTTGGTATTCTTTTTGACATATCTATATTGGTGGTGCAGTAGATGCCACCCAAAATATCTGGAAGGTAGGAACAGATGACCTATTCATTTTCAGTCCACTATGAATGCAATTGAGTTCATTCAGTCCTTACAAATCTTACAGGATCTTTGTGTCACCCCTGGCATTTTTTAAAACTAATAATACAATACTAAGTACAGTTTGAATACTTGATATCTATATTGTTCTTTTCCATTTTTAAAATGCAGAAAAAGCAATGCTAACTATTCTCTATCTCTATTTTTTTACCCATCAATCATTTTCTATACTTACTTTGTCCATTAACCAAATATTTGTTCAATATAGTAGCTGCAGTAATGGGAGAAGACCAAGCCAGAAAAATGCTATATGTTCATATAAATGCAAAATAATCTGCCTTGTTAGGCTAACTTTGCTTGTAGTCAGTTTGTGGTTATATACTGTGTAAATTCCTCCCAAATAACCAAGTGTGCACTATAGATCAATATATAATGCAAATATAGTCACCGTGATATACTAATTTGCTGATTTGTATTAATTCTTAATGAAATAGGTTCCAACATAACATTATAATTGCTAGGCTTGCACCCAGGGGTGGACTGCTGGGGGGTTCGCGGGGATTCTGGAGAACCTCTAGCTAAGATTCTGTGCAGTTCGGAGAATCCCCAAATACCTCTCCTGGCTGGCTCTACCCACCATGCCCCTCCCTCCCAGGAGTCCCCATGTGGCCTGTTGTGGATGTAGGTAAGTGCAGGGCATGCACAAAGGGTAAAAAAATGGGCCTACCGGAAGTTCAGGAGGGCCTCCAGAGCCTGGGGAGGCCATTTCCGTCTGCCTGGAGGCTCAAGGAAAGCCTCCAAAGCCCAGGGAGGGCAAAAACGCCCTCCTGCCATGGTGCATGAGGCTGACTAGGCCATGCCCACCCAGCAACTGGGCAGAGGATCCCTTGCTAAAAATGTTGAAGCCCATCCCTGCTTGCGCCACATGCTTAATCATAGCCAAATAAGCCACATTGTGGCTTTATGCAATGTGTGAACCTATCCAGAGGTGACCTGCACTTACCTTAACAACTGGTTTGCTGGTTGTGAGCGCGAGCGTGCATGCTTTGTTCACACGGGCCTCTTTGGGGAAGAAACAGAGCTTCAAACATGCAGTTAATCAACTCAGGCAGCTCCGGTGAGTACAGCACTCAGCTGGGCAGCGTGGGCAGGGGGACGAGCCAGAAAGTTACTTATAAATGGATAGGATAGCCGATGGGAGGGGGGCAGCCCAGTCAGTGATCACAACTACCGGTTCACCCAAACCAGTTTGACCAGGCAGCAGCCCACCACTGAACCTATCATAGGTTCCTTCCTTCTCTCAAAACATACAGATATGTACATACACTTTAGGGAGCAGATGTGATTCCTCTCCTTTCACATTATAATTTTTAGAAAGGTTGTCTCAACTTGAAAGCTTCAAGCTGAGAGATGGTGGTCAGCCCAAGAACATCCAGTGAACTTTATGGCTGAGAGAAGAATTAGGTTAAGTCAGGTTAAATTCCAGGTACTGCAGCAAATGGTTTCCTCATTAGATGCTCATATGGACAATCGATTAAGTGTAGGAGCAGAACTAATAAAGCCTGTCAGCCATTAGCCACTCAGCCACCATATTTGTGTTCAGGTGAAATGGCACTTGGGTCTGTTTATCTGACAACAAGAATCAAAACAAATTTGTGATTTATCCTAACTTCTATTAACTGGAACAAAGCTTTGGGGTATTTAAGCTGAGAGTTACAATGGCATAAACTCCTCTTCCCCAGAAGGCTTTGTTTTATAGGGTAAACTTCATAAAATAGGAACTCATAGGGGCAGAGACCATTCTCTCTTACAGAAATAGAAACTCTCTTAGTTCTCTTCTCAGCTGGCATGTCTGACTTTACTTAAACATGAACTAATTTGAATTAATTGGCAATCAATTAACCCCCTTTTAAAAATAAAATAAAATAAAACTATGAGAAATATTTGGCTACTGCACTTGGGACTTGCAGAGTCTGAAATCTAATAACTTGAACTAAAGAGATAACTTTCTCATTTGGCTGGAATAGAGACGGCATATTTCAATGGACACAAGGGAAAGAAATAACATCCAATTAACACGAAACATTTGCAATCACAGTGCAACTGGCACAGTGACTAAAATAAGCCCAACTATAGTACCATTGTGATGATGTACTATTGGTAGCTGGGGTCTACTATGGACTCATCCTATTCATATTCCATCTGATGCTATATTTAAGATTGGCTCTCCTCTTAATGCGATACTATTATGCAGCAAAGAAATTGACTTGTCCTATCTTCTAAGAAAAATGTTCAGACTTTAGTATCTGCTCTGGTACACTGTGGTGCTCACTATTTTTTTTAAGGTGGGGAAGACATGCATTTTATAGCACTATTGTACTACTAAGTTTACATGATCACTATTTGTTGAAGATTTGGAAAGAGGATGGGGATTAATTTCACTTCTATTTATAAAATAGCAGAGTTGACAGAAAGAATGCCTCCCAATCTAATCTGATATTATGTCACTAGTTAGGTTCGCCAAACATGGCAAGCTATGGTTTAATAGTGTATTGAATAAATTACTGCAGCTAAGTTCAATCACATGAGATACACTAAGAACCAGTACAATGTTTGAATCCTATTTATTTATTTGTCAAATTTATTACCATTGACACAATATCAATATTGCCAAACAGATTTATTTTAAGAGATGCCTGCAAATATATCATGGTTATTATATAGATAAAGCAATCAGACTTGAAAGCTGATCCTAATTATTAACAACCTGCTGAATCTAACAGTATCCAACCAGCACAGGCTAGGATACAGAATGACCAGGGATAGTTTAGGAGGAAGTATTTTAAATGATGTATTTAGCTGTTTTTTTTTTTCTGGAAATATTTCAAAATATAAAAAGCATTTTCAAATAAATATAATAAATATATAATATAATATAAATGAAACAAGCTAGTAGCTTGTCAAGATAGTAGTGCAATGGTATATAGGTTCCCTGCAGAGGGGAAAAAAGCACTTATTGAGCAAAAAGATTGTTTTAGAAAGAGTTAATTGTAACTCTCACCACTTCTTTGCTTTATATTCCCATTTTTCTTAAAGTGTTGACTTTTGGACACTGTTGCATGTATGAATATCATTAGCCCCACACTCTCTTTACTTGAATTAGATAAATTGTCTTCCTTTCTAAAAATATGTGTCTAGGATTACAGCTGCAGAACATAATCTTAAACATAAACACAAAGAAGTGAGCCATACTGAATTACATTAAATTCTTTTTCTGGTGAGTATGCTGAATGCTTCATCTTATCCTATGTAGAAATTACATTCTGGTCAGAATTCATTGGCCTGATTCAATACCATGAGTTAAATATAAGTGAAATATTAAATACAAATAAAATATATGTAAATTCCCCAGAATCACCTCGGTGAGATGGGTGATATAGAAATCCCACTGTGCCATTGTTGTTACTTTGTTATGCCATTGTTTGGTATTCAGTCTGCAGTCTTCTTGCAGCAGGTAACTAAGTGGTCCACCAATTCTTCAGCTTCCGTTATTATTATGCTTGGTTGTACAGTTAGCCAGATGCTTAGATTGGATTAGCATTTTATCCAGCTATCAAGTCCTTCCCAAGGACATGAGATAGACAGATGTTGTTGTTTGATGGTGTTAAAGGTATCATTCCGTGATGTAAGCTATTGCAAGTAACATTGTCTTTTGCAATTGATTGGTGATGGTTTTGTCAATGCTGATGGTTTTTCAATGGTGCTCCAGATGTTTTAGAATTGCACCCAAGATGCCTTTTATTAGTAGAACTATCTTTGCTTTCTTTTCAGAGGGGAGGGACAATCCTGTTTTACATTGTATATAATGTAAAATGTCCTGGGAGATTTTCATACTGAAAAGTGGATATACTGAATTTTAAAATCCACTTTCTTGGGCTTTTGTTGCTAATATAGCTTGATTTGGTATGTTTTATTTTATTTTCATGGGTAACACTTTGCATCCTTCATGAAACTATATAATATATATAATATATATATATATACACATACTCACATACATACATACATCATATATACACATACATATATACACACACATACACACACACAACACACCACATACACATGTATGTATATATGTGTGTGTATGTATGTGTGTGTATGGTGTGTGTATGTATGTATGTATTATGTATGTATGTATGTATGTATATATGTTGAATTTGTGCTGATAAATAAATAAAGGGAGACTAGTATAGATCTATTACCAGCTATTTAGCTCTCATCAGCTAGCCCATCTAGCCATACTCTTACTGGGATTTGAACCTGTGCTGTATTACACAGGTTTGGGAGACTTTGGACATTATTCTTCTCCGCCTCCTGGATTATGCAATTGCTCGGACTGCGCAGACCCATAATTTTTATACACCCTGTAATTTTATTAATAATTTTTTATATACAAAAATTGTATATTTAAACGTGTGGGGAGAGTATGGTGTGACTGGGATTGATTGAATGTTCCCACTTTTATTGTAATATTGTTGTTCTATTTTAACTTGTATTGTGGGGATTGATTGGTTGTATGCATGGGTATGTTAGGTGGGCTGGAAGTTTAGCCAGATCCTCCTACACTGAGTGCTTTGGCAGAAGTGTAGGGGGACCCGGGCTTGGTCCCAGCCCTTGGATGTGTGGGTCGAAGGGCCCTGCCGATAAATTCCGGTGGCTTGGGGAGAGGGTGGTGGGACCACAGATGCAGGATGGGCTGGAACATTGGGGTCATAATGGGGAGGGGCAGATATGGCGGGAACTTCAGGGCTAGCCATTACCGGGGAAGGAGGGTTCCCTATATCAGAGGTATCCCTCCTTCCGGCCCTGTGAGTTCCACTCCAAGGCCAGATGGCGTGAGTAGTCAGGACCCTGGTCTCAGGTTGCTGAGGCTAAATGCCAGGTCTGTGGTTCACAAGGCTCCCCTCATCCAGGACTTAATTATAGACGAGGGGGCAGACCTGGCATGTATTACTGAAACCTGGCTGGGCCCGGAGGGAGGCGTCCCCCTCACAGAGATGTGCCCAGAGGGTTTTCAGTGCTTCATCAACCGTGACCCCAGATAAGGGGCGGGGGAGTGGCCATTGTTATCCGACAGTCCTTAGCTCCTCGTAGGATCCCTGCTCCGGAGCTTGTCGGGTGTGAGTCCTTGCGGGTGAAGATGGACCTTGCGGGTCAAGTGGGCTTGTTAACGTACCTGCCTACCAACAGCATGGCAACAGCCCTCCCCTTGCTCCTCGAGTCAATAGCCGAGCTGGGCGGTTGAGTTCCCCAGACCTATGGTACTGGGGACTTCAATTTGCCTTCGCTCGGCGAACGCTCTGATGGAGCACAGGAGTTCATGGCTTCCATGACAGCCATGGGCTTGACCCAAGTAATCCAGGGGTCCGACTCACTCAGCGGGCCACACACTCGACCTCAGTATTTCTCTCGGAGCAGTGGAGTTGTGATCTTGGTCTGAGGGTAGTGAGATCTTGCCCCTGTCATGGTCGGACCACTTCCTATTGAGGCTTGACTTTTGGAGACCAATCCCCCGCTGTAGGGAGGAGGAACCGATTAGGTGGTTCCACCCCAGGCATCTTATGGATCCCCCAGGGTTTCCAGACGGCGCTTGGCGTTATGCCTGATACTCCTCGCCCACAGTTCGGTGGAGACCTTAGTCACTACTTGGAACTCGTAGCATCTGAGGCTCTCCACCGAATTGCGCCTTTACGGCCGATCCGCAGCAGTGGATCCAGGAGGGCTCCTTGGTTTACCGAGGACCTCCGGGAGATGAAGCGCCAAAAGAGACGCCTAGAGCGCCGCTGGAGGACCAGTAAATCCGAGTCAGACTGAGCACTCTTAAAAGCCTGCATCGGAGCATATCTATTGGCATTACGGACAGCAAAGAACAACCACATTGCTGCTCTGATTGCGTCCGCTGAGTCCCGCCCTGCCGCCTTGTTTAGGGTGACCCGCTCCTCTTAAACATGAGGGTTGCGGGGAACCCTTTACAAGGTAGAGCAGAGGAATATGGTCCAGTTCCTCGCGGACAAAGGTTGCTCAGCTTCGGATGGACCTGGACCCCAATTGCACAGAGCCACCCGAGGTACCGGGGGAAGGTCTTGAACGACACCTCTGGACTGATTTTCAACCTGTTGCTCCTGATGAAGTGAAAGGCCATGTGAGCGGTGAGTGCCTCCACATTGTACTGGACCTGTGCCCCTCCTGGCTGGTCGCGAACAAGCAGGAGGTGACGCAGGGCTGGATCCAGGCTTCACAGGGCAGCCCAATGTGCCTACATGGGCTGCCATTGAGAGTAGTCTCGGCGACTTCAGCTAGTCCAGAATGCGGTCCGCCCGAGCGATTGTGGGTGCACCTCGTTTCACCCACATAACACCTATCCTCCGCGAGCTGCACTGGCTACATGTTGATCTCCGATACGCTTCAAGGTGCCAGTTGTCACCTATAAAGCCCTTCATGGTATAGATCTGGGTACTTGAGATACTCGCCTACTGCCAATACCTCCACTCGACCAATTAATCCCACAGGTTAGGCCTCCTCCGAGTTCCATCCAGCCAGTCAATGTCGACTGGCAACTACGCGGAGGAGAGCCTTCTCTGTGGCAGCTCCGACCCTATGGAACGAACTCCCCGTGGAGTTCGTACCCTCACCACCCTCCAGACCTTCCGCATAGCCCTTAAAACCTGCTGTCCCCGACAGCCTGGGGCTAAAGACCTTCCTGTACCCGAATTGTATGACTGTTTGTGCTTTTAATGATGTATTGTCCTATATGTAACTCGGTTGTCTCCCCCTCCCCTTGAATTGTGAGCCACCCTGAGTCCCCTGTGGGAAAGGGGTGGCATACAAATATTAATAAATACAAAAATACAAATAAATAGAATACAGGCGATGGTGAATGCCTCTCTTCGGAGGGCTTCTTTCCACCGCATTGAAGGCAGCGGTGGTGAGACCCCTCCGAAGAAGCCATCACTGGACCCAGCCAGTTGAACAACTATCGTCCAGTCTCCACCTCCCCTTCATTGGGAAGGTTGTTGAGAAAGTGGTGGCCTCACAATTCCGGCGGTCCTTGGATGAAGCGATTATCTAGACTCCTTTCAGTCTGGTTTCAGGCCTGGCTACAGCACGGAAACCGCTTTGGTCACACTGACCGATGATCTCTGGAGAGCCAGGGATGGAGGTCATTCCTCCATCCTAGTGCTCCTTGACCTCTCAGCGGCCTTCGATACCATCGACCATGGTATCCTTCTGCGACGACTGCGAGAGGGTGGGGGTGGGAGGCACCGTTTTTCGGTGGTTCTCCTCCTACCTCTCGGACAGGTCGCAGTCGGTGTTAGTTGGGGAGGAGAGGTCGACCCCTAGGCCCCTGAAATACGGGGTTCCTCAGGGTTCGGGTCCTGTCTTCCCTGCTATTTAATATCTACATGAAGCCACTGGGTGAGATCATTCGACGGCACGGGATAAAACACCATCAATATGCGGACGATACACAGTTGTATCTGTCCGCCCCGTGCCAACTCAGTGAAGCGGTTGACAGATGTGCCAGTGCCTGAGGCTGTTAGGGTCTGGATGGGGTTAACAAGCTTGTACTCAATCCAGACAAGACCGAGTGGCTGTTGTGTTTTCCTCCCAAAAACTTGGTCAATATTCCATCACTCAGGCTGGGGGGTGAAAATCTACGCCCCTCAGACAGGGCTCGCAACCAGGGCTCCTGGATCCACAGCTGACTTTAGAACCCCATTGTCGGCTGTGACCAGGGGAGCATTTGCCCAGGTTCGCCTGGTGCACCAGTTGCTCCCTACTGGACCGGGAGGCACTCGCAACAGTCACTCATGCCCTCGTGACCTCAAGACTGGACTACTGCAATGCGCTCTACATGGGGCAGCCCTTGAAGAGTATTCGGAGACTTCACTCGTCCAGAACGCAGCTGCGCGAGCAATTGTGGGTGCAC